>NC_052336.1:31262582-31569112 GCF_016432855.1 Salvelinus namaycush | reverse complement strand
GTATTTTGATTCGCTTAAAACTTTTTTGGTTACTACATGATTCCATGTCTTATTTCATAGTTTTGATGTCTTCACTATTATTCTGCAATGTAGAAAATAATTATAAAAAAATAAAAAAAACCTTGAATGAGTAGGTGTTCTAAAACTTTTGACCTGTAGTGTATATGGTTGAAGATTCCAAAAATAAGAAGGCCAGTCCGAGGCAAAGCCACTTCTCACCCCAAGGAAGTTGACTGGCAGAACATGCCCCCTTGTGTTGAAGTCTTGCTACTGCATCTCAAGAGCACCGGCCATCCACCACAAACTACACTGCATTCACCAGGCAGAGATAAAACAAGTCCAACACAAATGGCTTTTCCAGTACTTCTTTTTATAGCTTTAATGGCTGTTTTGAGGGTGAAGCACTAACAAAAATACACAAGTTAAGGACTATAAACTGTTAGGCCTGAAATAGTGGACAAAATGAAAGGTTCCCTATGTTCTCAATCAAACATACACGCTGACCAAACATAATCCATGCTGCTATGTTCATTTTAGGGTAAAAGGCTAAGTGTGTTAAGCCTTAGGTAAGTGTAGATGTAGGTCCTATTATAACTGTTGGAATATTAGGTGTAAAGAGGAGCCAGTAGACTTTGTTTCTGTCCATATCTCTGCTGCCCTTCCAGTGTTTTTGTTTACCTTATCATAGGAGGGGTGGGAGATGTTCAGACAGTCTGGAAAGGTAACAGGCGTGTCAAATACAGACATTTTCGGACAGATGTAAATTGGGGATGCATATCCTATCCTCAATGCCATCTTTGTGAGGCAATGATTCCACTATATGGGCACCAAAAACCAGGGGTTGTTTTTAGATTTTTTTTGCTGGATATTTTTGTAGAGGGTCATTGAATAATGAAAAATACAAATAAAACATTTAACATGTGTCTGATAAATGTGATTATGTATCATTGATAAACTGAATCTGAAATAAACGCCACCGTTCAAAAATTTGGCATCACTTAAAAATGTCCTTGTTTTATAAAGAAAAGCACATTTTTTATATATTATAGTAACATCAAATTGATCGGAAATACAGTGTAGACATTCTTAATGTTGTATATGACTATTGTTGCTGGAAACTGAAGACTTTTTATGGAATATCTACATAGGCGTACAGAGGCCCATTATCAGCAACCATCACTTCTGTGTTCGAATGGGAGGTTGTGTTAGTTAATCCAAGTTCATCATTTTAAAAGGCTAATTGATCATTAGTAAACTATTTTGCAATTAATATAGCACACCTGAAAACTGTTGTTCTGATTAAAGAAGCAATACAACTGGCTTTCTTTAGACTAGTTGAGTATCTGGAGCTTCAGCATTTGTGGATTCGATTACAGGCTCAAAATGGCCAGAAACAAAGACATTTCTTCTGAAACTCGTCAGTCTATTTTTGTTCTGAAAAAATAAGGCCATTCCATGCGAGAAATTGCCAAGTAACTGAAGATCTCATACAACGCTGTGTACTACTCCCTTCACTGAACAGCGCAAACTGGCCCTAACCAAAATAGAAAGAGGAGTGAGAGGCCCCGGTGCACAACTGAGCAAGAGGACAAGTACATTAGAGTGTCTAGTTTGAGAAACAGATGCCTCACAATTCCTCAACAATTCCTCAACTGGCAGCTTCATTAAATAGCACCCGCAAACACCAGTCTCAATGTCAACAGTGTAGAGGCAACTCCGGGATGCTGGCCTTCTAGGCAGAGGTCCTCTGTCCATTGTCTGTGTTCTTTTGCCCATCTTAATCTTTTATTTTTATTGGCCAGTCTGAGATATGGCTTTTTCTTTGCAACTCTGCCTAGAACGCCAGTATCCCAGAGTTGCCTCTTCACTGTTGACGTTGAGACTGGTGTTTTGCGGGTACTACTTAATAATGAAGCTGCCAGTTGAGGAATTGTGAGGCGTCTGTTTCTCAAACTAGACACTCTAATGTACTTGTCCTCTTGCTCAGTTGTGCACCGGGGCCTCCCACTCCTCTTTCTATTCTTGTTAGAGCCAGTTTGTGCTGTTCTGTGAAGGGAGTAGTACACTGCGTTGTATGAAATCTTCCGTTTCTTGGCAATTTCTCGCATGGAACAGCTTTCATTTCTCAGAACAAGAATAGACTAATGAGTTTCAGAAGAAATGTCTTTGTTTCTGGCCATTTTGAAGCTGTAATCAAATCCACAAATGCTGATGCTCCAGAACCTCAACTAGTCTAAAGAAGGCCAGTTGTATTGCTTCTTTAATCAGCACAACAGTTTTCAGCTGTGCTAACATAATTGCAAAAAGATTTTCTAATGATCAATTAGCCTTTTAAAATGATTAACATGGATTAGCTAACACAACGTGCAATTGGAACACAGGAGTGATGGTTGCTGATGATGGTCCTCTGTAGTCCTATGTAGATATTCCATAAAAAATCAGCCATTTCCAGCTACAATAGTCATTTACAACATTAAAATGTCTACACTGTATTTCTGATCAATTTGATGTTATTTTAATGTACTAAAAATGTGGTTTTCTTTCAAAAACAAGGACATTTCTATGTGACGCCAAACTTTTGAACGGTAGTGTATATTTTAATCTACATCTAGATTAGCTCTGAGTAGCTATGTTCACCACACCAGTTAGAGGAAATTTACACTGAAAACCCAACAAGAGAAAATATTGTAAATAGACTTAAAACTAAATAGTAAACCATTGTACATGTGTCTAAACCTGATTCTTTTTTTAGATGGGGTTAGAAGACTAAAATAACATCTTATCATTTGTCTAAATATTCAAAGCAAATAGGCATCTCATGCCTGCACAGGGCAGATCTGTCAGCTAATTACAGTTTAGCTCTGTGAAGGGAGGTACTTGTGTGGTGGGGGCTTTTTTATGATGCAAGGGGCAGATATTGTATAAATACTCACATCATTGTACTGGGAGGCAGCATATTCCCCAACTTGCTCCTAACCTAAGGATATACAGCAGCAGCAGTAGGAGGACAGTGGTGCTGAAGATTTCTTACCCCTTTTTGGAACTCATACTCATTCAACTGCATGCCGGTATGTGTGCTCTTCCTCTCTATCCTCTTCATCTCTTGGGTTAGTGAACACTAGGGCCCTTCTGAGGCCTGACTCCAACTCCCATTGGGGTGAGCTATGACCGGGCAGGTGGAAAAGATTGTGGTGCCTTATAAAACCAAGCAGGATAGACAAAGTCCTGTGAGACCAGGATGAAATATCTAGGAGGCTGAGACTCACTATTCAAATGGGTTTAATGCTATCGATCTAATTTGTTGTACTTAGATGTAATCTGAAATGTGTGCAATCCAGTGTATGTGCAGTGCAATATGTGTGCAGAGATAAGAAAGAGTCCCTGGCTTACTAAATCATTTTGTCATTACTGCAACTTCTAAATAAAATGTAAGCAGTATTTAATATTTTTTGTTTAATTTGCAGATTTAACCTTAGAAAATGGAAGTACGAGTATTGAGCATCCTCATCCTCCTGGTGGCCTTGACGGCTGTTCATGGTAGTGGTTCATATGTGGTGAAGAAGGTGATGAAGGTCGCCCCTCAATACCAGCCCTACTCTGTGAAGAGTCACGGTAAGAACCAGCATCCTGATCTACATTGCCTAGTGTGGTCCAGTGATGTCTTTGACCATTGACACTGTATCACAGCAATTTCAATGTGACAGTTCAACTATAGTCAATGATACACCTAACTTCTTCACACTTCACCATAAACATAATACTTAGCAAATGTGTCCACTTACCATGTAATTTACATCTGACGATTTCAACTTTCAGTTCTTGCACAGGGACAATCAGACATACAGTTAGTGCGAGAGCACTTCTCTCATTTAAAACATGAGCTTTTACCAAATCAAAGGTTGTGTAGTGTAGTCATTGGCTACTGGGATCTGGATCTTTATCCAATGGCTGCTTCAGGCCTCATGATTTTCCTAGTAGCACATGTATAACATGTATAACACATTACGTTGCATACTGTCTGCAGTGAGTACAATGTGTCATTACATGTTATTTCTGTCACTAAGGTGAAATAATACATATTCAACAGTTATTTTGTTATAATTCTAGGACTGAGTGTTTTTTTTTTACCTTCATGATGTCTTTACTGCAATTGATTTCAAATGTTATTTTTACTGGATTTTCAGTCAATCTCTTTGTACCTTCAGCCGGTCTTAGGAAGTGATTTTAGGATGACCAGTTAGAGCAGTGGTTCATTTGTGTAGAACTTTAGTGGGGCATAAGGATCTGCTGACATTTCAGTATTTTTAAAAACATATTTAACTATAAAAAAGGACATTTCAGTTCTGGAAGTTTGGGTGCTTTGTAGTACAGCTGATAGCTCATTTAAGTCATGTATAGAATGTCAAAATGTGTTGAGTTGAAAACAGCACATGAAATACTACAAGTTGAGCGGTCTATAAATCCTCTATTGTAATGAATAGCTGACTTTGCCCTACCTAACTGATGGTTACAGTACTGATACTCTATTCTTGTTTAAGTCAGATATATAGTTATCTAATGCATTACTTCTGAAAAAGAGACACATTTTATGATTCTTCTTATGTTAACCTTGCAATTAATTCAATTTCTTGCAGTAGCAAATGAAAGTAAAATTCAATAGTCATCAACTGTATTTTTAAATCATATGAGGTAATGTGTAAAATAGTGGGTGCCTCTTGTTAATGTTATATGTATTTTAACACTGTCAATTACAGTTCAATCACCCAGCAATGTGGTTGTTTGGGTGTGCCTTTCAAAAAGTGAAAACATCTGTTTTAAATGAACCAAAACTGGGCCTCTACATTTGACCAAGGAGATATGTCTTTTACACCCTGGGTCATGTGACCACAAAAAAGCAAACGAAAAGCAACTCCCTTAAATGCCACCATCCTACTTTACAAATGTTTGTTTTCTCTCCATACTACAGTTTCTTAAGTCAGAAATGTCTGCTTTTTTGGAGGTGTGAAATGAAAACAGGTTGAAAACAGAAGATTACTTCTAGCTAATTATTGAACAGGTTTAAATGTCTATGCAGGTTTGATTTCAGCAGTTTATACTATCATACCCAATGCTCTTAAAGGGGCAATTCCTGCTAGTTCACATTGTTAGACGATTTACTTCACTCCACCAAGCAGGTTTAACATACATTTGCTGGACAAAAGGGCAGCAATACAAAGTTCAGGAAAATGAAAATTCCACTATGTCATCACACTGCATGCTTAGTTAGCTATACAATAATTTATATTATTAAATTAAATGAATTCAATACAATTCCAATAACTTATTTCCTGAGAAGGACCTTCATGTGTGGTGAAGTATTTAGTACAGACAAGACAAACAACATAGAAGTCAAAACTCCTACAGTATGAATAAGAAACATTCTATACAATCAAAGATGAAACAAAAATGACTTCTATCAGTAATCTACAAGCATCTCAGTATTTTTCTGACCACAATATGCATGTAGACATGGTTGTTTTCTCAATTTAATTATAAAACATTTTGAGTAAAAGTGTCAAAAAAGATGGAATGACATTGAGGAACAGAGCACACCGACACTTTGCCATTGACCAGTGGCCATATATATATATATAACACGTCTCTGAGTAATAGTGCTGATTTAGAATCAGTTTTGTGTTTTAGATCGCAATGAATAAGATTACATGGGCGCCCCCCGCTGATCATAAATCAGCACTCCTACTCTGAGACACTTGTTACATACAGCCCCAGGACTCAGGTTCCCATGTTTCCAGTAAAAGGAGGTGTAAACCAAATGTCAACCAGAGCGAGGTTAAATTGGGGAACACCTAGCCTTACTTCTGTCTAGATAGTTAACTAGGCTAACTAACTAACTTGCCTACCCAAAACAACAATGTAACACGCAATCTTGGTAAATGGTCTGGAGGTGAATTGCATTCTGGGAATCATAGTATGAAAACATAAGTGGATTCATCACATGTACATAACATTTGAATATGGAAGCAAAACAGAGCTACAAATTATTATTGTTCCTCTGACAATTGCTGAGTGTAACACATTACTGTACTTCTTCAAAGTTGGAACCCTCTTCATTTTTCATGTCCATAAATTAACGTCAGTCCTCCATCACTCAAACAAAATACTGGGGATTTACTACTACATTGCACAATATTATGAGCTGTATACAGGCTTTAAAACTTGTATTTCCGATCCAAAGTTCCCCCATTTGTTTCCTAGGGTGGTCTAGCAGTCTAATCCGCTGCCTTAGATCATATGTACTGTGCAGCTGTGAGCATGGGTCCGAATCCGACCCACCACTCTAGCACCCTCTTTCCGCCTATCTTTCATCTCTACTGTACACCTCTATCTCTAAACCCTATCCAATAAAACACAACAAATAAGAAAAGGTGCCCCACATATGTAAATGGGAGTTATTAATGGTATTATCTATCTTACTATTATTTAAACTAAAATAATAATAATTTGAGAATGAGCGACAATTCTTAACCAGCAGTGATAGTACATATGATAGTGATAGTACACGTGATAGTACATATTATTACTATTCCTTGAATTCATTTTTGAAAATGTAAAACATATTTCCAACAGACAATTGCCAATAATTCATTTATTACAAGAGGATAATTTTTCATCTGTGGTATTAATAAGGTGACTTGCTATTTCCTCACAGTGGTGTCGATGGCGGGAGAGCCCGGTGCGCCAGGTGAGCCCGGCCCAGAAGGCCCCCCTGGCCCACCTGGCCCTCCAGGGGAAAGTGCTGTGGGACAGCCTGGACCCGAGGGCCCTGCCGGACCACCCGGACCTGCTGGCTACTCCGCACCTGGCAAACCTGGTTCCTCAGGTGGGCCTGGTAAGCCTGGTGTTCCTGGCGCAGCTGGTGAGAAAGGAGAGGTGGGCACAGCTGGACTTCAAGGTCCTAGGGGCATGCCTGGACCTGCTGGAAGATCCGGACCAGCTGGGATCTCTTCCACTGGCAAGCCTGGACCTCATGGTCTGCCCGGAGCAATGGGGCCAAGAGGGGAAACAGGCCTTAAGGGACATCCAGGTATGCCTGGTTTGCCAGGAGCTAAGGGGGATAGAGGAGTGGGTATCCCAGGGGCACAAGGTGAGACAGGGGCTGTGGGACCTATGGGACCAGCTGGGCAGCCTGGAGCAGCCGGAGTTGGAAAGCCAGGCAAGTCAGGAATCCGTGGTGAAGCAGGAAAGTCAGGTAGTCCAGGTAGGGATGGGGGCGCTGGTCCCATGGGTTTGCCAGGTGCTAAGGGCCACACAGGGGCTCCTGGTGTAGGTATGCCTGGAAAACCAGGTGATAATGGGGCTCCAGGTATGCCTGGTGCAGCTGGTCTTAAAGGTCATCAGGGAGCAACGGGAGCAACTGGTGCTCCCGGTATCCCTGGATATGGAAAGCCAGGAGCAAATGGACAGAAGGGTGAGAGGGGAGTTGTAGGAAGCTCAGGCACAACAGGTCAGAAGGGTGAGCCAGGAGCACAGGGATATACTGGTGCTACTGGTGCTACTGGGCCCATGGGTTCCACTGGTCCTCAGGGTGGACGAGGCTTCCAGGGAGATACTGGGGAAATGGGTCCCAAAGGTGACACAGGTGCAATGGGACCCCAGGGACCAAAGGGATATAAGGGAGATCAGGGAGCACAAGGTTTCCAGGGAAAGCAAGGTGATACTGGAGCAACAGGCCCAACTGGTGCCATGGGAGCTACTGGAGCTACAGGTAACAAAGGTGACACTGGTCACACAGGTGCAACTGGTGCTTCAGGTGTCCCAGGACCTGCCGGGCCCAAAGGTTTCCCAGGGCGCAATGGTGAGGCAGGTGAGGCTGGAGCTGCTGGAGCCCCAGGTCCCAGAGGACCTGTTGGGCCTACTGGTGCCGCAGGTACACCTGGCCTTAAAGGACACCCGGGTCTCCCTGGCGCACCTGGACAGGCCGCTAAGGGAATCCTTGGCCCTCTCGGTCCCCCTGGGCTCCCTGGTGCTGATGGTCAGGATGGTAGCCAAGGCCCTGCTGGCCCTCCCGGCCCACCTGGTCCTCCCGGCGAGTTCTTTTTCGAAAAGAGCATGGGCATGGGTGAGGTCATGGTGCCTACTCTTGTTAAGGCCCCTATGTCTGCTTTCTCTGTTTCTCTGGCTAAGCCTTATCCTCCATCTGGGGAACCTATTAAGTTTGACAATGAGGTGTACAATGCGGAGAATCACTATGACACTACCACTGGGCAGTTCACTTGCCAGGTTCCTGGAGTCTACTTCTTCTCATACACCATTCACGTGAATGGGGCTCATGCTCTGGTGGCTCTGTACAAGAACGACAAGCCAGTCATGTTCAGCTATGATGAGTACAACAAGGGCTTCCTGGACCAGATGTCCGGTAGCACTGTCCTTATGCTCGACGTGAACGACACAGTCTACCTTCAGATTCCCGATGATGAGGCCAATGGCGTTTTTGCCGCTGAGAATGTCCACTGCTCTTTCTCTGGGTTCCTTATCGCTTCAACGTGAAACGGTGTCACCCAATAACAACACAACTAAATCTGCAAGCTATTTCTCAAACAAGTAAACTCCCTGTCTTTCCCAACCAGGCAGGTGTCTCTTTTTTGAGGAATAGAAGCATATCCACTTGAAAAATCCAAGAAATGGATGCTAAGAAGAGAAGGAAATTATTTATCTAAGAGGTTATCAGGGATGGGGAGGCAATCAACAAAGTTACCAATGATTCAGAATTGTATTTTTTGTGAGTGGAGGCAACATGTGAAATTTAGGTGTTGTGGCTATGTTGTGTCTTTTTTAAATTATTATTACAGCAGGTGATTCTTGTTTTGTGTATGTCTGTGTTTTTGTACAACCTTGTTTTTGGTGACCGATTCGATAACCTTATTAAAAGTTCATAATTACTTTCTGTGCACCATGTTGTACCTGACTTCCTTGTATGTGACTTGAATATTGTGAAATGGCAATGGTTAAATTGACCATTAGAAATAATACAAGATATAACACACCACAAAATACTGTCATACAAATACAAATTGTTTATTAACAACATTATTATATCCCCAAGGATTCCTAGTCATGTAAAGCATAATGACCAAAATAAATGTCTTAAAAATATTTTTTTTGTGTGAGTGGGACTTTTTCAAACAATGCAAAGGCCATTAAAATGGACACAGAACGCTGTCGTTCTAGTCACAATTTTAAGTCATAACTGTAGCTAGAATGCTAGCTGATCCCAAAGACTTCAAGTCATTGCGCTAATGCTAGTTTCTAGCGAAACTACCTTTGACTTCCTTCAAAATGCAAACAGAGACATGATTATGGTAGCCGTAAGTTTATCTCGCTGAGTAAGTAGAAACATTATTATTGTGAGAAAAAATACTCATTTAAACCCAGTCACTCACAAATAGACAATATGGAAATAGAGTATTCTCAAATATTAAATGATTCTTTACTAAAGAAAATTATGAAAGCTTGACCAACATTTCTCAACTGAATAATCTTCTTAAAATACCTAAGCATGTGAGAACAAGTATGTCATTCAGGCACAGTAAATCCATACTGTGTGTCATACTATAAATTGACATTCCCACCACACAGCATTTTTAAAACCTACTTTCAAAAACATCACAGCGTACTAAACTGTATCTTATGCACACATATTGTAAATAAATCCTGTACTGGGAACATGGTGGGGATCTAAAGAAAGGGGCCTCTACCACATGATAGGCCCTTGGTTGGCTGCTGGTGGCTGAAAATAGGTGGTAGAATAGGGGCAGGGAGTATCCGTCGGCAGGCCAAATGTTGTTTAATCCTCACTGGAAAAGAGGGGTGGTGGTTAGGTGGGGTTGGCCAGACAGACTCTGGGTGGAGGAAACTGGGGACTGGCTGCCACAAGCCACAAGCCACAAGCCATCTAAGGAGGCTGCCATCTTGTGAAAAGCTCGTGGTTGGGTGGGAGGTGGAATGGAGGTGGGATGTACAGGAAGGTAGCGCACTGGCAATCACAGGGTGGGAAACACTGGTAGACACCTTGGTCATGTCCGAACAGCTCTAGTGTTTTCAACTCTTCACCTGTCCTTCGTAAGCACTAATCTAAAAGGACTGGATAGGCAGGGCAAAACAGTGAAATCCAATCCTTTCAACTATCAATGGTTATGAGAAAGATGGTGGTGCAAAGTTAAGTTAAGACAATTGGGACACAGGCAAGGATCTGGATCTATGTAAGACTCATACAGGCATGTACATGAGGTTGGAACCACAAGCCTCAGGTCCAAAAAGGACGCCCAGTACAGAGAGTGGGGGCAGGAATATTACATGTAAAACACACCCTTATTGCCGTGGCTGTGTTTGAGGTATAGAGTTAATCTGGGGGCAGAGTAAATGGATGGTTTAAATTGATCTCGAGTGCAGCTGTGGTAGACTGAAAAAACCCCAGTTGTGTCTGCTGCTCTCTCCCTTATACTTAGAAAACACCAAATCAGAATCAGATGGTAGAGGCCTCGGCCATTGTATGGAAATGTAAGACTGTGTAAGCTTTGCCGGTGTGAATGATACCTGTTACCGTTCCGCCCCCTCGCAATTTACCAAGTGTGCGTATTTGTATTGCGAGCAGAAGTCACTTTCATTACCGTGCCACTCCTTATTTATTTCCGTCAGCCTGCATACTCTGATGACCAACTTTGCTCCTCCTGGCCTACTCCCTTCGGCCTGCATTCTCATCCACTATAGTCACCATGAGGGCAATTATTACCCCCAGAGTCCCCAGAACATGGGACACATCAGTAGACGGTATGTTTTTACGCTGAGGCTAGTGGCTAGGCAGGGTTGGGGAAGTTACCCTCCTTTCCCCTGCCCGCCCTTCGCCAGAGGGAGAGGCCAGAGTTCACAAAAAGGTTTGAGGTTGAAACGAGAGCCTCTGAGTTCTCCACTGCCGCGCGACGGTAAGGGGAGGCATTAAACTGCCTGTGCGCAGAGCGGTTGGCTAGGTACCCGGAGCCGTATGAGGGTCCTGGGCTAGACCCAATCGTTTGATGTTGGAGACCGAGGTGAGAAGATCCGGTTCACTGGAAACCCCCGATCCCCTTCGGACGAGGCCGCAGGGGTGCCATGCAGCCGTGCCTAACGGGGAAAGGGGGGATGGAGCCGGTCGGGCACAACCCAGGTGACACGGAGCTGCTGTGAACCGAGCTCGAGCGGGAGCCAAAGCCACCCTCCCGGCTCAGAACCCTACGCCGAGGGAAAGGAGAAGTGGAGGGCGTGGGCCCCCTACCCTATCCAGTCCTCAGAGAGTCATAAATACTCCCGCTGTTTACCCGCACATCATTGGTCTGTTTCGCTTGATGGCCTCCCGGCCTGCAACCGTTTTTACAGTGATATGTATTCCTTTCTTGTCGTGTTTTATTGCCCCTTTTACTATCATCCTGGGCTAAGATACATTGTTCTAACATGCCTGAGGCTGTTCACGTTGGAGGTGATCAGCATATCGTAAAGAGACCTCTGGTGGCATGTCTTGTGGGGCATGCATGGGTGTCTGAGCTGTGTGCTAGTAGTTTAAACAGACAGCTCGGTGCATTCGGCATGTCAACACGTCTTACAAAACAAGTAGTGATGAAGTCAATCTCTTCTCCACTTTGAGCCATGAGAGATTTACATGCATATTATTAATGTTAGCTCTAACTGCAGCTCTTTGCTAAGTGTTGCAGTGATTTCAATCGCTGTAGTAGCTGACGTGTATGGTGTTGAGTTATCCGTATACATAGACACACTGGCTTTACTTAAGGACAGAGGCATGTCAATAGTAAAGATTGAAAAAGGTAAGGGGACCAGGGGAATTCCTGCTTCTACCTGGATTATGTTGGAGAGTCTTCCATTAAAGAACACCCTCTGTGTTGTTAGACAGGTAACTCTTTATCCACAATATAGCAGGGAGTGTACATTTATCCGTCAGCAGACTTTCATTGATAATGTCAAAAGCCGCACTGAATTCTAACAAAACAGCACCCACAATCTTTTTATCATCAATTTCTCTCATCCAATCGTCAGTAATTTGTGTAAGTGCCATCCGTGCTTGATGAATGTCCTTTCCTTTAAGCATGCTGAAAGTCTGTTGTCAATTTGTTTATAATAAATGTGCATTGTATCTGGTCAAACACATTTTGTTCCCAAAGTTTACTAAGAGTTGGTAACAGGATGATAGGTCGGCTATTTGAGACAATAAAGGGGGCTTTACCATTCTTGGGTAGCGAAATTTCTTTTGCTTTCTCCAGGCCTGAGGGCACACACTTTCTAGTAGGCTTAGATTGTAGATTTCGCAAATAAAAGTGGAAATATCGTCCGCTATTATCCAATTATCCTAGTAATTTTCCATCCAAGTTTTCAGACCCTGCTGGCTTGTCATTGTTGATAGACAACATTCTTTTCACCTTTCCACACTCACTTTACGGAATTCAAAATTACAATGCTTGTCTTCCATAATTTTATAATTTATACTTGGAGTGCCAGCGTTTGTTGCTGACATGTCATGCCTAAGTTTTATAATCTTGCCAATGAAAAAAATCACTAAAGTAATTGGCAATATCAGTGGGTTTTGTGATGAATGAGCCATCTGATTCAATGAATGACGGCGCAAATGTGTCCTTTTTTCCCAAACATGTATTTAAGGTGCTCCAAAGCTCTTTGCTGTCATTATTTATATAATTTATCTTTGTTTCATAGTGTAGCTTCTTCTTTTTATTAAGTTTAGTCACATGATTTCTCAATTTGCAGTTTGTTTGCCATTTGATTGTACAGCCAGACTTATTTGCCATTCCTTTGTTTCGTCCCTCTAAACCATCTTTTAAAAAAAATATCCTAATCAATCCAAGAGGATTTAACAGTTTCACAGTGATTTTCTTAATGGTTGCATGCTTATTAGTAACTGCTCCTCATTACACACCACAGACCAACAAATCAGACCTCTTATACACTATATTAGGCCCAGCCTTTGGAACTTTGGTTTTCCAAGATATATATGGCTACTACAGTGCATTCGGAAAGTATTCAGACCCCTTCACTTTATCCACATTGTCTTACATTACAGCCATTTTCTAAAATTAATTAAATAACACTTTTTCCTTAGCAATCTACACACAATGCCCCATAATGACAAAGCAAAACGTTTTTTTTTTTTTTTTTTACATTTTCGCAAATGTATTAAAAAGAAAAACAGAAAAAGTATGTGAACCCTTTAGAATTACCTGGATTTCTACATAAAATGGTCATATCATTTTTTTCTGATCTTCATCTAAGTCACAACAATAGACTCACACATTCTACTTAAACTAATAACACATAAACAATTATAAATGTTCATCTCCTTATTGAACACACCGTGTAAATATTCACAGTTTAGGTTGGAAAAAGTATGTGAACCCTTGGATTTAATAACAGGTTAACATCAACCAAATGGTTTCTGTAGTTGCGGATCAGACCTGCACAACGGTCAGGAGGAATTTTGGGCCATTCCTCTTTACAAAACTGTTTCAGTTTTACAATATTCTTGGGATGTCTGGTGTGAACCACTCTCTTGAGGCCATGCCACAACGTCTCATTCGGGTTGAGGTCAGGACTGACTGGGCCACTCCAGAAGGCGTATTTTCTTCTGTTCAAGCCATTCTGCTGTTGATTTACTTCTGTCTTTGGGGTTGTTGTCCTGTTGATACACCTAACATTTGTTGAGCTTCAATTGTTTGATAGATAGCCTTACATTCTCCTGCAAAATGTCTTGATAAACTTGGGAATTCATTTTATCGTCGATGATAGCAAGCTGTCCAGGCCCTGATGCAGCAAAGCAGCCCCAAACCATGATGCTCCCTCCACCATAGTTTACAGTTGGGATGCGGTTTTGATGTTGGTGTGCACATATTGTTGTGTGTTCCTTCCAAACAACACAACTTTAGTTTAATCTGTCCACAGAATATTTTACCAGTAGCGCTGTGGAACATCCAGATGATCTTTTGCTAACTTCAGACATGCAGCAATGCTTTTTTTGGACAGCAGTAGTATCTTCCATGGTGTCCTCTCATGAACACCATTCTTGTTTAGTGTTTTATGTATTGTAGACTCATCAACAGAGATGTTAGCATCTTCCAGAGATTTCCTTAAGTCTTTAGCTGACACTCAAGGATTCTTCTTAACCTAAGTGAGCATTCTGCGCTGTGCTCGTGCAGTCATCTTTGCAGGACCACCACTCCTAGGGAGAGTAGCAACAGTGCTGAAATTTCTCCATTTATAGACAGTTTGTCTTACCGTGGACTGAATTTTAGAGATACTTTTGTAACCCTTTCCAGCTTTATGCAAGGCAACAATTCTTAATCCTAGGTCTTCTGAGATCTCTTTTGTTCGAGGCATGGTCCTTGTGAATAGCAACTCAAATTGTGTGAGTTTTTTTAACAGGGCAGGGCAGCTCTAACCAAAATCTCCAATCTCGTCTCATTGATTCGACTCCAAGTTAGTTGACACCTGACTCCAATTAGCTTTTGGAGAAGTCATTAGCCTCGGGGTCAAAATACATTTTCCAACCTACACTGTGAATGTTTAAATGATATATTCAAAATAGACAAAAAAAAAAAAAAAAAATGTGTGTGTGTTATTAGTTAAAGCACACTGTGTTTGTCTATTGTTGTGACTTAGATGATCAGATCAAATTTTATGTCAATTTTATGTCAAACTTTTTCTTGCCACTGTAAGCTTTTTGCACATATTGAACATTTCAGGGATCTTTTATTTCAGCTCATGAATCATGGGACCAACACTACATGTGCATTTATATATTTTTTCAATGTATATAAATAGTGAAAAGAGCTACTATCGACACCTGTGGAACACCTTTAAGTACTTCAAGAAGTTTGAACTTCAATCAAGACGGCCTGAGTTCTGTCACTAAGATAATCATGAAACCATGAACATGCGTCAGAGACCAGGCCAATCGAGGACAACTTGTTCAATAAAATAGCATGATCTACAGTATTAAATGCCACAGACAAGGAAGCGCAATTCATTTTAGTGTCTAAAGCATTGACAAAATCATTAACAACTAATGCGGTTGCTGTGATAGTGCTATGCCCTGGCATAAACCCAGATTGAATTAGAGCGAAGTTGCATATTTACCAAAGATTCGAGAATCTTAGCTAGACATGGACGCCTGGAAATGGAACGATAATTATCAAGATCACTACTATCCCCGCCCTTATAGAGTGGCATTACATAAGCTGTTTTCCATACTTTTGGAATATTTCTTGATAACAATGTTTAGATATGGGCAGCACACTTGAGCAGACCCAGTTCCAATTGGTCAGCCCCTGTGTATTTCTTGGTATCTTTAGCAAGTAAAGCATAAAGATCTCACTTTTCTGTTAATTGCCGAAATGCAAAAACTTGACTACAATTTTCCAAGTCAGTTGATTGGAAATTGCTCCCATGGATGAACCAGACTTGTGGAGGTCTACAATTTTTTTCTGAGGTCTTGGCTGATTTCTTTTGATTTTCCCATGATGTCAAGTAAAGAGGCACTGAGTTTGAAGGTAGGCCTTGAAATACATCCACAGGTACACCTCCAATTGACTCAAATTATGTCAATTAGCCTATCAGAAGCTTCTAAAGCCATGACATAATTTTCTGTCATTTTCCAAGCTGTTTAAAGGCACAGTCAATTTAGTATATGTAAACTTCAGTGAATGAAGTTGAATGAAGTTATTTCAGAAATAATCTGTCTGTAAACAATTGTTGGAAATATTACTTGTGTCATGCACAAAGTAGATGTCCTAACTGACTTGTTAACAAGAAATATGTGGAGTGGTTGAAAAACAAGTTTTAATGACTCCAACCTAAGTGTATGTAAACTTCCGACTTCAACTGTACATAGCCATGAAATCACAAGTCACTTTAATAGTGGACCACTAGTCACTCTAATAATGTTTACATTCTGCTTTACTAAATTTCATATGTACATGCTGTATTGTACTGTATTTTTGTCAATGCCACTCCGACATTGCTCCTCCTAAAATGTAAGCTGCTAACGTTAGCCATCAAGCTGACGAAGTTAGTCCCAGATTAGTTTTCCAATGGAGCCTTCTTTGTCTGGAGCGGTAAATTAACGATTCCAGTGCTGTAGGACCTGTATCTACTAAATCAAATCAAATGTTATTGGTCACATACACATGGTTAGCAGATGTTATTGCGAGTGTAGCGAAATGCTTGTGCTTCTAGTTCCGACAGTGGAGCAATATCAAACATGTAATCTAACAATTCCACAACAACTACATAGTACACACAAATCTAAGTGAAGGAATGGAATAAGAATACATAAATATAAATATATGGATGAGCAATGACAGAGCGTAATAGGCAAGATGCAATGGATGGTATAAAATACAGTATATACATATGAGATGAGAACTGCAAGATATGTAGACATTATTAAAGTGGCATTATTAAAGTGACTAGTGATCCATTTTTTAAAGTGGTCAATGATTTAAAGTCTGTATGTAGGCAGCATCCTCTCTGTGTTAGTGATGGCTGTTTAAGAGAAGCTGTTTTTCAGTCTCTCTGTCCCAGCTTTGATGCACCTGTACTGCTCTCACCTTCTGGGTGGTGGCGGGGTGAACAGGCAGTGGCTCGGGTGGTTGTTGTCCTTGATGATCTTTTTGGTCTTCCTGTGACATCGGGTGCTGTAGGTGTCCTGTAGGGCAGGTAGTTTGCCCCCGGTGATGCGTTGTGCAAACCGCACCACCCTCTGGAGAGCCCTGCGGTTGTGGGCAGTGCAGTTGCCGTACAAGCCAGTGATACAGCCTGTGCATCTGTAAAAGTTTGTGAGGGTTTTAGGTGGCAAGCCACATTTCTTCAGCCTCCTGAGGTTGAAGAGACGCTGTTGTGCCTTCTTCACCACACTGTCTGTGTGGGTGGACGATTTCAGTTTGTCCGTGATGTGTACACCGAGGAACTTAAAACTTTCTACCTTCTCCACTGCTGTTCCTTCAATGTGGATAGGGAGGTGCTCCCTCTGCTGTTTCTTGAAGTCCACGATCATCTCCTTTGTTTTGTTGACGTTAAGTGAGAGGTTGTTTTCCTGACACCACACTCTGAGTGCCCTCACCTCCTCCCTGTAGGCTGTCTCGTCGTTGTTGGTAATCAAGGTAAACAGGCAGTACAGGAGGGGGCTGAGAACGCACCCTTGTGGGGCCCCAGTGTTGAGGATTAGCGAAGTGAAGATGTTGTTTCCTACCTTCACCACCTGGGGGCGGCCTGTCAGGAAGTCCAGGACCCAATTGCACAGGGCGGGGTTGAGACCCAGGGCCTCTAGCGATGAGCTTGGAGGGTACTCTCATGTTGAATGCTGAGCTGAAGTCAAATAACAGCATTCTTACATAGGTATTCCTCTTGTCCAGATGGGATAGGGCAGTGTGCAGTGTATTTTAACTGCCTGTGTTTTGTATCTTAATGTGTATATTGTGTGTATATTTGCTTCTCTATACTTGCCTATTGATGTGTTTGTTTTTGTATTGTGCAGGTCTCAATATGACTTCCATCTGCGTCAAGACATGAGTGTGATGCCCCTATCATTTGAGCTCTCTGTGTGTGAGGGTCAATCTTCTGTGCACAAGCAAAGACAATTTATTAAGGTAAATAAAGAAATTGTCTTTGTTCGCGCACAGAAGATTGACTGTCACACATAGATTGGGTTGTCGTGAGAAATAATAATCACATTTTGCTTTCGGGAAACCCCTGTACAGTATATCCTGTTTGAATGGCTTAGTCACCAAACAACACTATTGACAAAATGTTGTTTATAGATTACCTTTTTGTGTCACGCCCTGATCTGTTTCACCTGTTCCTGTGATTGTCTCCACCCCCTCCAGGTGTCGCTTATTTTCCCCAGTGTATTTTCCTTGTGTTTCCTGTCTCTCTGTGTCAGTTCGTCTTGTATGTCAAGTCAACCAGAGTGTTTTTCCCGTACTCCTTTTGCAATTCTCCTTTTTCTAGTCCTTCCAGTTTTGACCTTTGCCTGTTTCTGGACTCTGTACCCGCCTGCCTTGACCATGAGCCTGTCTGCCACTCCATACCTTCTGGACTCTGATCTGGTTTTGACCTTTTGGCTGTCCACGACCATTCTCTTGCCTACCCCTTTGGATTATTAAACATTGTAAGACTCCAACCATCTGCCTCCTGTGTCTGCATCTGGGTCTCGCCTTGTGCTTTGATAGACGGGGGAGAGCTCAGCTGATAGGGGCATCACACTCTTGTCTTGAAGATGGACGCAAATGGACTCAGATGTCAGACGTTAAGTGACAGTTCCCAAGGAAAGGAAAAGACAGAGCTATGAATGCAAGGACTGACCATCCATAATATAACATTGTTTTAGCCAGGCAATACTGTGTTTGTTAACATATTATATATTTTTACAAACATTGGAGTAAAAAAGGCTTGTGTTTTGGGTTCTGATGGAATAGTTGAACTAAGCTCATGAAGCTTATAAATTCGATTCTTCAAGAATCAATGGGTATACAGTGCATTCAGAAAGTATTCAGACCCCTTCCCTTTTACCACATTTTGTTACGTTACAGCCTTATTCTAAAATGGATTAAATCGTTTCCCCCCTCATCAATCTACGCATAATACCCCATAATGACAAAGCAAAAACAGGTTTTTAGAAATGTTTGCTGATGTATAAAAAAATAAACTGAAATAACAAATTTACAGAACTATTCAGACCCTTTACTCATTACTTTGTTGAAGCACCTTTGGCAGAAATTATAGCCTTGAGTCTTCTTGGGTATGACGCAACAAGCATGGCACACCTGTATTTTGGGAGTTTCTCCCATTCTTCTCTGGAGATCCTCTCAAGCCCTATCAGGTTGGATGGGGAGAGTCGCTGCACAGCTATTTTCAGGTCTCTCCAGAGATGTTCGGTCAGGTTCAAGTCCGGGCTCTGGATGGCCCACTCACGGACATTCAGCGACTTGTCCCAAAGCCACTCCTGCATTGTCTTGGCTGTGTGCTTAGGGCCATTGTCCTGTTGGAAGGTGAACCTTCGCCCCAGTCTGAGGTCCTGAGCGCTCTGGAGCAGGTTTTCATCAAGGATCTCTCTGAACTTTTCTCGATCTTTCCCTCAATCCTGACCTAGTTTCCCAATCCGTGCTGCTGAAAAACATTCCCACAGCATGATGCTGCCACCACCATGCTTCACCGTAGGGATGGTATTGGCCAGGTGATGAGCAGTGCCTTGTTTCCTCCAGATGTGACACTTGGCATTCAGGCCAAAGAGTTCAATCTTGGTTTCATCAGACCTGAGAATCTTTTTTTTAGGTGGCTTTTGGAAAACTCCAAGCTGGCTTTTGTGTGCCTTTTACTGAGGAGTTTCTTCCATCTGGCCTCTCTACCATAAAGACCTGATTGGTGGAGTGCTGCAGAGATGATGGTCCTTATGGAAGGTTCTCCCATCTCTAAAGAGGAACTCGTAACTTTGTCAGAATGACCATCGGGTTCTTGGTCACCTCCCTGACCAGGGCCCTTCTCATTTTCGAGTCTCATAGCAAAGGGTCTGAATACTTATGTAAATAATGTATTTCTGTTTTTATTTGTAATACATTTGCAAAAATGTCTAAAAACCTGTTTTCGCTTTGTCATTATTGGTTATTGTGCGTAGATTGATGAGGAGAATAAAATATTTTATCAATTTTAGAATAAGGCTGTAACAAAATGTATAAAAAGTGAATGGGACTGAATACTTTCCGATTGCACTTCTAAAATGGATGTAGCAACTAAGGATTCCAGCTTTAATTAACCACTTTCACAACATCACAATTTTGTTGTGCTATAAGTCACTGCCACAATAGTGTATTATCTAGGTCTACGATGTATGTGGCATACCATGTCATTCACACTCACTGAAAAGCAATTTCAAAGCAGTCATGAAGTTTCAGGCTTGGATTTGGCCAACTATTCAAAAAATGATGCCTCTATAGTCATAGTCAGCTTTGTTATGCAGTGCAGATGTGGCCTTCACTGCAGCGTTGGGCCCAATTCGAATTGAAGGCAATTAATTCAGGAAGTGATTGAATTTAAACTTCAAAAAGGGAAAAACATTTGAAATAAATAGCTTTTACATTTAAGTTTATTAAGAAATCATTGAAAATAGATCAAATCAAATCAAATGTATTTATATAGCCCTTCTTACATCAGCTGATATCTCAAAGTGCTGTACAGAAACCCAGCCTAAAACCCTAAACAGCAAGCAATGCAGGTGTAGAAGCACGGTGGCTAGGAAAAACTTCCTAGAAAAGGCCAAAACCTAGGAAGAAACCTAGAGGAACCAGGCTATGAGGGGTGGCCAGTCCTCTTCTGGCTGTGCCGGGTGGAGATTATAACAGAACATGGCCAAGATGTCATTTTTTAAATTATTGAATTGGAATTCCAGTTTACTTCCTGAATTGACTGACTTCAATTCGAATTGACCCCTACCCTGCTTAACTGTGTGCAAATCTCATTAAACTCTGTGTGTAGACTTGTGTAAGTGTATGTGTACTATCAACACCCATATTCAAAAGGAGGCAGGGGAGGGTACCAATACTGTACTGTAAACACCAAATGGTTGCAAATAACAGTGGCTCTGCTGTAGGGCCCTAATGTGAACACAAGATGGCTGTATTTAAGTGAACATGCCTTACCATAATCTTTACAGACAGTGGAAAATTCTCTCTGCAGACTCAGTGGTAAGTAAGGATTGAATAGCTGCCAAATGCATGTTTATTTTGAAGCTGTCATATGAAACCAACAATCATTGTATTACATATTCACAGATTTAATTAAAGAGTGATGATTGGGAAGGCATCACATTTCGATTTCCCTTCTATTTATGTGCAGTGTTGTCATTTCCTTTCCTTAGTAGCTGTCACTTAACCTCTGACGTTGAGTCCATCTGAGTCCATCTACAAGACGTGTGAAACCCCTACCAGTTGAGTTCTCCCCCGTCAGACCACTGAGCACAACCCCCAACAGCCAAAAAAGGCCTGAGAGAGCAACTGTTGCATTGAGCCCTGACTAAGAATAAACTAGGCTGTGGTGGGATAAGGTTACCTAGAAGCCCCCTTGTGCTGTTCTGACCTATACCCATGTGAGGCACCAATAATACTGGGTGGGCATTTCAGCAGGGATCTGCAGTCTCTCCCCTGCCCTATTCTTGGCTTTCCCCACTCCTATTTTGCTCTCCTTCACCATCATTCGTCTACATTTTCTGCAATGCTTAAAAACAGGCAGCTTTGAAATTCCAATCACCTTTTCATTTTTAAACTTTTTTTTCGATATATTCAACCTGTGGATTATATTGGTACAAATAAGGGGCACTACCTTCACTACCTTCAAATAAGGGGCACACAATTTCCTTAATCAGTGGATTCCAATTCGATTTGAAAGACATTGCTAACCTCTTGAATAAAAGCTTTCATATCAACATGCCTGAAGCAGCCCCTGAAGGTACGTCTTTCAAAACATTCTGCATGTTCACTTTGTATGGAGCAGAATTGTTTGCTAAAACATAGTTTGCGTCATTAAAGCAATGTACTATTTGGATTACTTTTGTTTCTCATGATGAGGAAATGTGTTGAAAGTTGATTGCTAAAAATACTGCATATAGTATTAGCACTTTTGCCCCTGTAACATGACAGCTGAAGTGCCCGCTATTTCAAGGCTATAAATCATCTTATGATAGTATTTAACGTCTTTCTCCACCTTATTTAACACAGCAAAAAGGTTCATATTTAACTCTGGGTGCTAAATAAAGTCTCCAGGACTTAGTGTTTGGATATAATGTGTGACGCAGTATTTGTCAGTGACACCTAGCATTGTATCAAGTGTCACCAACTGTGAATATTTAAAAGGTCTGTATTGCTCAGTTGAGTGTGTGGTGTGTAGTTATTCATTCACCATGCTTCATTTATTTTTTATTGGAGGAAGTGAATCATGCAATACATGAGCTGTGTTCGAATACCCTTACTAACATGCTGTATACTACATACTTAATGAGTATATACTACATTAAATTAGTTCATTTTAGTATACTGTAACGAACAGTATCCTTTCAGTTGAGCGTGCTAGCGCTTCGCCTGTCTACCGGAAGTTGATGCTGTTGCTATGCAACCTCTTGCTAGCTTGTTAGCAGATCAAATGACTAGCTAGACATTTTAGAGACAGAGCATTGTCAGATTGTCTGTTTGTAAAATCAGAGCTCTTGGAGCGTCGCTCTGGCTGAGGAATAGAGTTGATCCGAGTGTTTTGACCTAACAACAGCAGTCAAGCACCCACGCTAACTAGCTAACGTTGGCTAGCTACTTCCAGACACAAATTAAAGGGTCACCTCACTCTGACCATTTTACTCACCCTAGCAGAGCTGGTTAGGCTGTGTTCATATTACCCAGAGTGCTGGTGACTGTAACTGTGCTGCTGGCAACAATTTAATGACGCTGTTTTTTGCCAATGTTTACTGACATCGGCCATATTCAAACGGGTGGTTAGCATTCGTAAATTCATCAGTTATTCTGCGCTCCAGCACACTCAGACCACGAGAGTGCTCTGAAATCGGAAAAGACAGTCAGAATTAACAATGCGGTTCGTAATGATAGCATAGCTAACAAATTGTCAGCCAACATAATGTGTAACGTAACTTAATTCTGGCTATCTACTCTGATTTCAGAGCATTCTCATGTAGAATATCTGATACATTTACAAACGCTCTACACCCATTGAATATGTCGGTAAACGTAGGCAAAAACAGCGTAGTTAAATTGTTGCCAGCAACACAGTTGCAGTCACCAGCGCTCTGGATAATATGAAAACAGCTAAACAAGCTCTGCTAGGGCGAGTAAATGGTCAGAGTGAGGTGTTCTCTCATTTGTGTTTGGGAGTAGCTAGCCAACGTTAACCAGTTAGCTTGGGTGCTTGACTATCGTTGAACGCTCGGATCAACCCTACTCCTCGGCCAGAGCGTCCAGTCTGCACTCTGAAATTACGAACTGACAACGCTCTGGGTTTACAAATGCCCAGAGCGGACTCTGGCTCCAGATTGAATTTGCGAACACACCAAAAACCGTAAAATGTTTAGCTAGTAATTTGTTCTGCTAACAAGCTAGCAACAGCATCAACTTCTGGTAGACAGGCAAAGCTCTAGTATGCTCAACTGAAAGGATAACGTTTGTTTACAGTATACTTAAATGATCTAATAGTATGTAGTATGTAGTATATACTCATAATGTATGTAGTATACAGTATGTTAGTATGGGTATTCAAACACAGCTAATGAACCAAACTGATGAACAAATTGAAGGAGATGTGATTATAGATTATGATAGAATGGTAAATCTGGATCCAGTACACCAATACATTTCACATAACACATTTAAAGGGGAAAATAGTGTTATAGTGAAGATGACATCTTCACTCTTATAAAACTGTACACACAAGGGCAAAATTATGTTTTAGATATTGGAGGGGATGAACAGTTTAAGAGAGGGGGGGGGTCCAGAGATCCTGTTAGGGCATAGGGTGGAAAGCTTGTCACACACACACACATCCTGCAGTTCTTCACACATTTTCAATGGGGAGTAGAGAAGATGTTGCAGTTTTAAAGCAAGCTTTCTGCAGCTTTACACGTTTTTCCAAGGGGAGGAGAGAAGCTTAGACATTTTCTAACACATTTCATACAATTCCACTCATTTTGCCATAGGGCAGAGATCATTTGTTTTGTTTGTTTTACAGCTAATTTCCTCCAATTCTACACATTTTGCCAAGACTTGTGCCATGTTAATGATATGAGTGAGAGTGACTAACAAAATCAATGGGGGCACCCTGGAGGTCAGGGCCCCTGGGCACATGCCCTGCGTGCTCGGTTGGTTTATCGGCCATTATTACTACAAGTTTAGATAGCTGGCTAGACTAACTTACCAATTGTTAGCTGACATTAAGTGACTGTCAGTGACTGACATAACAGGAAAAAAACTGATGATGCACAACAAATTTCGAAGTTACACGTGTATTCTACTATTCTAACTGAACAGTACATTTAGGCAATTTCAGCCAAACCCGTTGCTGACAGTAGAATGGCCTTACTGAAGAGCTCAGTGACTTTCAACGTGGCACCGTCATAGGATGACACCTTTCGAACAAGTCAGTTCGTAACATTTCTGTGCTGCTAGAGCTGCCCTGGTCAACTTTAAATGCTGTTATTGTGAAGTTGAAACAACTAGGAGCAACAACGGCTCAGCCGCGAAGTGGTAGGCCGCACAAGCTCACAGAACGGGACTGCAGAGTGCTGAAGCGTGCAGCGATCGTCTGTCCTCGGTTGCAACACTCACTACCGAGTTCCAAACCTCTGGAAGCAACGTCAGCACAAGAACTGTTCGTTGGGAGCTTCATGAAATGGGTTTCCATGGCTGAGCAGCCCCACACATGCCTAAGATCACCATGCGCAATGCCAAGCGTCGGTTGGAGTGGTGTAAAGCTCGCCGCCATTGGACTCCCGGCTTCCACCCGCCAGTGGAAACGCGTTCTCTGGAGTGATGAATCACGCTTCACCATCTGCTAGTCCAACGGACGAATCTGGGTTTGGAGGAAGCCAGGAGAACACTACCTGCCTGAATGCATAGTGCCAACTGTAAAGTTTGGTGGAGGATGAATAATGGTCTGGGGCTGTTTATCATGGTTCAGGCCAGGTCCCTTAGTTAGAGTGAAGGGACATCTTAACTCTACAACATACAATGACATTCTAGATGATTCTGTGCTTCCAACTTGTGGCAATAGTTTGGAGAAGGCCCTTTCCTGTTTCAGCATGACAATTCCCCTGTATACAAAGCGAGGTCCATACAGAAATGGTTTGTCAAGATCGGTGTGGAAGAACTTGATTTGCCTGCACAGAGCCCTGACCTCAACCCCTTCAAACACCTTTGGGATGAATTGGAACGCCGACTGCGAGCCAGGCTTAAAGCCCAACATCAGTGCCCGGCCTCACTAATACTCTTGTGGCTGAATGGAAGCAAGTCCCCGCAGGTTGGAGTTGACTGATTTGAACAGGGTAAACAGGTCCTGAGGGGAATCCAAGGCAGTGGTGGTGAGTGAAGTCCAGAGCAAGGTGGTTGGGTGGTGACATGTGATACAGGAGCCAGAGACAGAGCGGTAACTTCAACGAGAGGACAAAACGGTGTAAGGCAGGGAAACAAGCACAGCAGAAGGATCTTGAGAACTAACAAAAGGCTAGGATAACAACTGACTGAGCAGAGCAGAGATGTGAGATGTGAGAGAGAGAGAGAGAGAGAGTGTGCGCGTGTGTACAGGGGAAAAACTGCAGGTTAGGACGACACCGGATGAACACCAGATGGCGTAGTGGGAGCAGATGTGACAACATCTAGTTAAAAGCCTTCCCAGAAGAGTGGAAGCTGTTATAACAGCCAAGGCGGGACCAACTCCATATTAATGCCCATGATATTGGAATGAGATGATCGACGAGCAGGTGTCCACATACTTGTGCAGTGTGTAATAATAGAGTGTGAACATACCATTGAATGTTGATCCCGACTCCCGAGTCTCCCCCCGTGTTCTGTCAGCATCCACTCGTCATTCTGGAAGGTTTTCTTTAAATGACAGGAACAAAGTTGAAGATGTGGTACTATTTTGATGTGTTCGTTTTAGCCTACCAGGGGTGCCGGGTCAGTGCCAGCGGTGTTTTTATCTCGTTAAACTCGATGGAGCAGCCAAAAAATGTATTTCAACCAATGAAAAAAACGAAATGAATGAACAATCTGAGCTGCTGAGCAGAGGAGACCCAGTGCGTCCGAACAGAGTCGGATGAACTAATTTGGGGCCCCGAGGCACCTACCTCAAGAGAGCCCGCCAACCCGCCTAAAATATATATTTTTTGGGGGGGGGGGTTAAACAGATTTATTTAGGAAAACAGCTAACTTCATGCATTTCAACACATTTTACCATGGGGCAGAGAGAAAAATGTGCAGTCTTATAATGCTATTCTACACATTTTGTCATGCGGCTGAAAGACAACGTTGCTGTTTTATAGCTCATCTCATGCTATTCTTTACATTTTGCCATGAGGATGAGATAAAATAATAATTTCATGCAATTCTACACATTTTGCTATTGTTTATGACGTGTTCATATGCTATCTGGGGGAACCCTGACCTCCAAGAGGCCCCCAACCCAAAATAAATTAAATTGAGTTGAAATAAATTATTGTTGAGGACGAATCGACCTGTTCTGTGGGAATTTCGCCTATGGTTTGAAGTCATATGATGTGCTCTGTCGTACTCAAATCCCTGGGCTCCAGCTGTAATATTAATCAGCTGTCATAAGAGAGCTTTAGCAACATGTTTGTGGATAATAAGTCTAAGGCCCCATCCAGAAATAACCCCTAGGCAATTGTGTCATTCTGAAAGGATTGGATAGGTATAAGCTAAGCAATATGGCAAAATGTTCACCACTTCTATCAGAGAGCAACATTTTTGACATTACATTTGAGTCATTTAGTCATGTAGTTACGCACCCAAAAATGCCTCGACTCTTCTGGGTCAGTTGTATGAACAGTGCTTCTCTGGAGTATGTTGTAGTAATGTGCAAAGGGTTCCGGGTTAGCATCCAGGGTAAGGAAGAAATGGACAGATTATGGGCGGGCCATATAAATAAGTGAAACATTGATACTTTATTTTGACCGAGATAAGCATGGACAGAAAGACCAATCTCACGTAAAGCATCAGAGCGAGCGAAACAGCACCCTCTCTGTCTCAGTATGTGTAGCCGACGTATCTGATGTTGTCTGGCCAAAAACAGTATGGCATGACATACTCTTTTTGGCCAAACAGAATTTGTATTTATTTTGGATTACCATTAGTTGTTGCCAAGACAGCAGCTACTCTTCCTGTACCTCAGGCCCCTACTCTACTACCACATATCTCCAACACAAAATTCATGTGTTCGTGTGGGTATAGTGCTTATGTTATCGTGTGTTTGTATGCATGTGTCTGTGCCTATGTTTGTGTGTTGCTTCACAGTTCTCGCTGTTCCATAATGTGTATTTGTATCTGCTTTTTAAACAAACTTTACTGCTTCCATCAGTTACTTGATGTGGAATAGAGTTCCATGTAGTCATGGCTCTATGTAGTACTGTGCACCTCCCATAGTCTGTTCTGAACTTGGGGACTGTGAAGAGACCTCTGGTGGCATGTCTTGTGGGGTATGCATGGGTGTCCGAGCTGTGTGCCATTAGTTCAAACAGACAACATGTTAATACTTCTCACAAATACAAGTAGTGATGAAGTCAATTTCTCCTTCACTTTGAGTCAGGAGAGATTGACATGCATATTATTAATGTTACCTCTCTGTGTACATCGAAGGGCCAGCCGTGCTGCCCTGTTCTGAGCCAATTGCAATTTTCCTAAGTCCCTCTTTGTGGCACCTGACCACACAACTGAACAGGTGCGACAAAACTAGGGCCTGTAGGACCTACCTTGTTGATAGTGCTGTTAAGAATGCAGAGCAGCTCTTTATTATAGACAGACTTCCCCCCATCCTAGCTATTGTTGTATCAATATATTTTAACCATGACAGTTCAACTTGCTCAATTACCACATTGTTCATTACAAGATTTAGTTGAGGTTTAGGGTTTAGTGAATGATTTTTCCCAAATACAATGCTTTTAGTTTTAGAAATATTTAGGACTAACGTATCTCCTTTCCACCCATTCTGAAACTAACTGCAGTGTTGCTAAGTGTTGCAGTCAACTTCTGTGACTGTGGTAGCTGACGTGTATAGTGTTGAGTCATCCGCATACATAGACACACTGGCTTTACTCAAAGCCGGTGGCATGTCGTTAGTAAAGATTGAAAAAAGTAAGGGGCCTAGACAGCTGCCATAGGGAATTCCTGATTCTACCTGGATTTTGTTGGAGAGGCTTCCATTAAAGAACACCCTCTGTGTTCTGTTAGACAAGTAACTCTTCATCCACATTATAGCAGGGGGTGTAAAGCCATAACACATATGTTTTTCCAGCAAAAGACTATGATCAATAATGTCAAAAGCTGCACTGTAGTCTAACAAACAGCCCCCACAATCTTTTTATCATCAATTTCTCTCAGCCAATCATCAGTCATTTGTGTAAGTGCTGTGCTTGTTGTATGTCCTTCCCTTTAAGCATGCTGAAAGTCTGTTGTCTATTTGTTTACTGTAAAATAGCATTGTATCTGGTCAAACACAATCTTTTCCAAAGGGTTGGTAGCAGGCTGATTGGTGTGCTATTTGAGCCAGTAAAGGGAATAACTTTTCCTTCCCTCCAGACACTTTCTAGTCGGCTTAAATTAACGATATGGCAAATAGGAGTGGCAACATCATCCGCTATTATCTTCAGTAATTTTCCATCCGAGTTGGTAATACATTTTTACAGTTAAATTATGGTTTTACGATAAAACCCTTTTTTTTTATCACGGGACCACCCATGGGACCCCTCATATCACGGGACCCCTCATATCATATGGAAATCAAATGCCCGTCCAACTGGTTCTAGCACCGCCCTGGTTCCACCTCCCTTTGACCTCCTCTGCAGCAACCCCAGAAGTTGACTGAGTCAACTTTGCACATCCGAGTCACTGGCATCACTATAACAAAGTGAGGTCCGTCCCTGTCTGGATGGGGCCTTAGACTTATTAACCACAACAAACACGTGGCTAAAGCTGTCTTATGACAGCTGAGGGATAGTACTAGTAGCATTTTTCTTTTAAAGTGTATAATAAGGGTACCAAAAATACCTGAGGATTTATCTGTCTAGAGGCCAGTAAATAACCTATTGAATGTCAAACTATTTGTGTTGTATTTATTTGTGTTAATTGGGTATTGAAAACAGTTATACGGTCATGCACTTAACAGGACGTGTACATATTCCAAGCTCTGTGGCATATTTAAAGATATCACTACTACAATAGGAAATATCACTGACAGAATAGCTACCTGATTTGTTGAATTGCTACTCCTCACTCAGCCTAAGATGAATCACTAGTATAGAGTAAGTATGACTATCATGCATTACTGGCAGCAATTTAAAGCTTATTCATGCTTCCAGGTGCAGCGGTGGAGTCCATCTCAGCTGCTGTAGCCGATGGGCTGAATGGGAACGTGGTGCCCCCAACATCCCCTCCTAAGGCCCAAGGGTTTGGAATATACAAGAAACTAACCTTTTCTGTAGAGTTAGTGGTGACTATCGGCCTCCTTCTCTCCTGGATTACTGCAGGCTTCATGATGTTTGACGTTGTAGAATATAAAGGGGTCACTGGTAAGTCAATCTTTCTTTGACATTTGTTAAGTCTTATTGCTTGAAATTGTTTGAAATGATTCAACAACAGAAACAACTATTATACAAATGTAGATCATTTCGTTTGATCATATTTGAACGCATTTCATGATAAACAGTATTATTTAAGTTTTTTTACCCTAACCCTAGTTCCCAATGTTTGTTATAATGCTTTTTTGCAGACATTCAAGATGTAGTTTTGGATCCCATGAAAGCTGTTAATGATGCTGTAGAGGGAATGTCCAACATGTTCTATGAGGCTCAAGGTAGCTATGTATATCTTGTAATATTGTTACGCAGAATCCTGTCCAATTTAAAAACTGTGTAAAGCAATATACATTTTTCTTCCTGTGTCCTCAGAATGTGCATTTGCTCCTCATTTGAGTCTGGACCCCATGAATGCTGTCAAAGATGTAAAAGATTTATTTGTGGACTTCCTCTCTGATGATGACGGTATAAGGATGCCCAATGGTGTTAAAGTGGTCTTATGTTCTTGAAATGTTTTTGGAATATTTGGGGGGGGGGGAGGGAGTTTAAATTTGTTTTTTGTTTCCTTATGTTAATGAATGTTAGGCCGGGATTCAAAGCAACACAGATTAATGATATTGCACTGTACTTGACTTTGCACTGCAATCTTGATTAGTAGTTGTAACTTCCTATCACGGAAATACATCACAAAAACACAACTCTTCTGAAAAGCTGTATTTGATTCCAACAGTATATGCTATGTTCAATCATTCAAAATGCTAATAGAAAAGTTGCACAACCTGATCATAAATAGAATAAAAATGGTAGAATTTATTTTTTATAAATCCACCTACGACACATAATCTACACATTCTACGTCTATGTCAAGTGCTGTGCAATATTAGTAATCTGTATTAATTTAAAACACCAAAATACACCTAACTTCTGCAACTATTTAGATGTTACTACATTGGACTAGTAAATGAATATGACATGTTTGAAAATGTTTATTTTCTCAGGAAACTTTTACCTGAGCTACGTTGACCCGGTGATTATTGGCAGACGTGTGTTCAATGTCACCAATAACTCTATATGTGAAGTCGTGGGTTACATACAAGGCACACTCTGTGTTCTATTGGATGCCATATTGGATATCCTGCAGGGTATGTCCACACTTTTATTACACACCATTATTTTCTATAAATATTCTGTTATTTCTTTGTTGGTATGGATAAAAAGTAAATGTTCTTAATACATGTGATGACCTCTCCATATTTTCTTCTATGCTCAGCCCTTCTCCATGCAGTGAGCATCAATGCAGGAGACGTAGTGCATGTTATCACTGACTGTACAAGTTCTACTGGAACCTACATAAGGGACCTGCTGCCAGGTATACACTTCTGTAGAGCAATTTACTGCAAAATAGTTCAAATCAATGCATGGATTTTCAGAATTTTCAGTTCACCTCTCCTATGAACAGGTATCCCTCAAGAAGTGAACGTCGATCCCATGCTGGTTCTCAGAAGAATGTTTGGGATTGTCGTTGAGCAGAAGAACATGCTTGTGGACTATGTCTCCAACTTGCTAATAGGCGATCAAGGTACTTATAAATAGCAACAAGCTTAGCAAGTAGCTTGCATTAGAGCACATGTCAAACTCATTCCAGGGAAATGTCTGCGGGTTTTCGCTCCACCCTTGTACTTCATTGTTGAATTAAGGTCACTCATTAGTAAGGAACTCCCCTCACCTGGTTGTCTAGGTCTTAATTGAAAGGAAAAACCAAAACCCTGCAGACACTCGGCCCTCCGTGGAATGAGTTTGACACCCCTGTATTAGTGGGTATTTTCAGGGAACAGTAATAATAATGTATGAATTCGCTTACTCAATTGCTATGAGGCTGTGTTACTGTATGTCAAGCCATTCTAGGTTCATGGTGTGTCTGGGAACACAAGACCACCACTGAACTTAATATTAGAACGAAGAAGAAAAAATCTATCTTTCAAAAATCCAGTTCTTTCATTCCAATTCTTCTTTTCATATCCTAATGGAGCAGCACCAGCTAATGGTCTTTTTGTATCTTTAGGGGTCATTCCTGAGATGAACTTTGACCCTATGAAAGTGGTCTCAGATGCAGTGCTTGAGATTGCAGATGGGAAAAACATGTTCATGGATTATCTGTCCAACATGTTTATGGATGATAAAGGTATACTTGGTTATGTGTGACCATCATATGCATTCTATGACATAAGAACAGTAATAGGACATAGATAATGTGACATGACATACAGTCAGGTCCAACATTATTGGCACCATTGATAAAGATTGCTCAGTATTTGTATTATTTATCAAGGGTGCCAATCATTTTGGACCTGACATCAATAACGTACAATCTCATTCATGATACTGTTCTGGCTATACACTGAGTGTACGAAAAATTAGGAACCCTTTCCATGACATAGACTGATCAGGTGAATTCAGATGAAGCTATGATCCTTTACTGATGTCACCTGTTAAATCCACTTCAATCAGTGTTGATGAAGGGGAGGAGACAATTTAAAGAAGGATTTTTAATCCTTGAGACAATTGAGACATGGATTGTGTATGTGTGCCATTCAGAGGGTGAATGGGCAAGACAAAAGATTGAAGTGCCTTTGAACGGGATATGGTAGTATGTGCCATGCGCACTGGTTTGAGTGTGTCAAGAACTGCAACGCTGCTGGGTTTTCACACTCAACAGTTCCCCGTGTGTGTCAAGAATGGTCCACCACCCAAAGGACATCCAGCCAACTTGGCACAACTGTGGGAAGCATTGGAGTCAACATGGGCCGGCATCCCTGTGGAAATCTTTCGACACCTTGTAGAGTCCATGCACTGGCGAATTTAGGCTGTTCTGATGGCAAAAGGTGTTCCTAATGTTTTGTACACTGGGCCTTTACTTGTTATCTGCTCAAGTAACTCAAATGTATGCAAATCTCTTGACATAAGCACATGATTTTCACATATGAAATGAGGAATAACACGTACATGTACAGTATGTTTCAAGATATTGACTCCCACATGTCTGTTTTCTTTTGGGTGTAGATGAACCTAGTACTATACCAGCATCTGTGATGCATGTGATAAGGAAGAAAGGTAGGTTTTTGTTCATTTCTCAGTTCGTTAATAATTACCAAACTCTCTTAGAATTCGTTGAGGTTGATTTTTAAGCAAACGCTCACGATGCTGTCGATTTACTATTAGGTTGTTTGATGAAATCCCTTCCCTTTCATTTCATCAATAGATTTTCAATCAAATCAATGTTTTTCCTTCTTCCAATCCTAGGAGAGTTTTTGCCACCCCTGGAAAAAGGTACGTAACAATCGTTCGTACACCAATTGTCACCACTACCAAAGGATGATGTTAATACAGTAACAAATGTAGAGTGTCATCAATTGTCAACTTATTTGATCCGGCTGTGGAATTCTGCTTTCATGTGGTGTGATGTTGTTTGATGACTTGAAATGTTTTTTGTTTCGTTTGTTGGGTTGTGTAAATCTAGTTTTATTATATGTTATAAGGGGCGACTGAGGTTATCACATAATATTTTTGAATGTGATCAGTTACAAGATTTTCCTCATTACAAAATGATCTACAGAATATTTTTGGTTTGTTCCATCCATGCCAATAGTTGAGACAATTTGAAAATCTCGGTCTCCCGTGTTAAAAATCAGCCAATCTCATTCAGTGTGCAAAGGTGTGGCTGCCTGTACTAATCATTGTTGCCTTGCAAAATGGATGTGTATTTGTAACATTCTGACACTAGCTTGGTTTCCACCCAATTGGCGACAGATTTTCATGTCAATACACGAGAATCCGCATAGGGAAAAAATCAGTGAGTGATGTAGTGCACACAAAATTAAAAATCTAAAGTTGAACATGTTTTCATTGCATTTTCAACTACAACGATGGTTTCTTCACAAAAATGTCTGCGTTGAATAGCAAATGTTCCTACTCTTGTCTTGGCACATGCACTCTAGCCAACAGTAGGCTGTGCAGGTATAGTCTGCATGATGAGATTACTATGGATAAGAGCGAGAATATTAGTATTTGTCAAACAGCAGTCAAGCATCGATCATCATGTCACCAGAATAAGACCCTGGATATTTATTGGAAGTCGCATCAACATCACAGTGCACATTTACAACCCTGTGAAGTTCATCATAACTAGTTTCATCTGTAGCCTAATAAACTGTATGGTTTCCCGATGCGTAATGGGAGGAGGACCACACACCATATCATCGCGTTACTCCAACGTTACTCTAATACGATGGTTATCATATCAATATTTGCGCATAAAGGCATTTTGTGGTGGTTCATTTCTTTACTATCAAAAGAGGAGAGACAAAGTTATCACACGAGTCAGAGTTATACTTAAACTAAATCTTTAACGGTGAGAGCTTTGCAATAGCGATGGCTTGTCGACGAATCGCTACCGTCTCTGATGATCCGTTGCGAGCGGCGACACAAAAGGCTACCGAGATCTTTTATAGCCAAGATACACCCACCCCTTTCAACCTACATGACGAACAACAGATGTATAGAATGGGTCACGGGGTTAATATTTGTATGAAAGTTTTCATTGTACAGATCAGTGTCTGGCCCTCCGACTCCAAACTGGAACCGTCTCTCTCTGGTACCATACAGAACAGAAACATTAGCTCATGCTCTGGTATGCTCTTTAGTTTTTATCACCCAAAGATATCGTAAATCTCCTCTGTCAGCATTATCTCCCAGAGGCCCATCCACACAATAGCTATAAGAATACTCTATTATGTCGAATAAAACAACCATTTGATGCAATAAAAGTATTATAACATAATTTGCAATTTTGCCACCATAGTTTCCTTCGCCATTTCTCGCATAATTAATTTTATAGACACCTAAAATTGTCCTGTTTCCATCATAGCTGTCGTGCTGACTTTTTTTTTGTCAGTATGACTTGGATGGAAATGTGGTTACTGAGTTGTAATAATGCTCTGACAATGGAGCTTGCTGTGAAACACTTCGGCGTTAACTATTATTTAACCTCTAACGCCTACCAAACCCGGATCCGGGATCCCCCCCATCACAAAAGCTGACTAGCATAGCCTAGCCTAAAGCCACAGGGATATCATATAATAAAATGTTCATGAAATCACAAGTCCAAGACACCAAATGAAAGATACACATCTTGTGAATAAAGCCATCATTTCTGATTTTTAAAATGTTTTACAGGGAAGACACAATATGTAAATCTATTAGCTAACCACGTTAGCAAAAGACACCAGTTCCATACTCCACCATTTTTTTTTACTCCATCAGCAGCTATCACAAATTCGACCAAATAAAGATATAAATAGCCACTAACCAAGAAACAACCTCATCAGATGACAGTCTGATAACATATTTATTGTATAGCATAGGTTTTGTTAGAAAAATGTGCATATTTCAGGTATAAATCATAGTTTACCATTGCAGCCCCCATCACAACTCTCACTAAAACGACTAGAATAACTACAGAGACCATCGTGTATTAGCTAATTACTCATCATAAAACATTTCTTAAAAATACACAGCGTGCAGCAGATGAAAGACACAGATCTTGTGAATCAAGACAATATTTCAGATTTTCTAAGTGTTTTACAGCGAAAACACAATATAGCGTTATATTAGCTTAGCACAATAGCGAACATCACACCAGCATTGATTCAAGGCAAAAATAGCTATAACGTATAAACCACCAAAATATATTAATTTTTTCACTAACCTTCTCAGAATTCTTCAGATGACAGTCCTGTAACATCATATTACACAATTCATATAGAGTTTGTTCGAAAATGTGCATATTTAGCGGCACAAATCGTGCTTATACATTGAGAATAGTGTCCAAAATACCAAGCAATCTGTCCGGCGCCATCTTGGAACGGCACCTATTTTTATCGAAAACTATTCATAAACTTGACTAAAAAAATACAGGTTGGACAGCAATTGAAAGACAAATTAGTTCTTAATGCAATCGCTGAATTACATTTTTAAAATTAACCTTACTGCGCAATACAGGCTGCGATAACGCAAGGCTACACTGCCAGAAATGGCGTCTCATGCATTTTACTTTTTTCAACAGAACAATGAATTATCAGCATAAATAGTTCTTACTTTTCGATGACCTCTCATCAGAATCTTGGGATGGGTGTCCTTTGTCCAAAAGAATCGTTGCTAGGTTGGAGAACGTCGTCTTCAGAGTTGCAATTAGCAGTAAACATTAGCACGAAAGAGAGAGATACCCAAATCCCTACAGCGCCAAGGAAATAAATACCCGAAAATCGCAATATACTGACATAAACTGATATAATTCGGTTCAAAATAACAAGATTATGATGTCTTTAAAGCCTATATCGAATAAAAACACAGCCGGAAATGTCAAAGACCTATAACCGATGTTTCCAAAAGAACGTCCCAAGGTCCTTAGTGCGTCCGAGCGAAGGTGAAAAGAAAGAGCCACCTATTTCCCAAGCAATTTATAAACTTTGGGAACTACGTAGAAACTCCATTTCAAGTCTCCCTATTCGCTAACAACCAGGGGAAGGCGTATGCAGTGCATCTCAACCAATAGAGGACAGGCAAATTAATACACAGGTCTCAGAACAGCCAGCAAAATTCTGCATTATGACATACACATAGGAAAATTGCTGTAAGTCGAGTTCTGTTTCACCCTGTAACGGCGTTCCTCCTCCTCTTCATCCGAAGAGGAGGAGCAGGGATTGAACCAAAATGCAGCTTCGTATTTAGACATAATGAATTTATTTAAGTGTAGACGAAAAACACGAACTTCACTTGAATACTTACAAAATAACAAAACGAATGTAGACAAACCTGAACATACGAACTTACATAAAACACGAAGAACGCACAACAGGAAAAATGACTACATAAAACGATGAACGAACGAAACAGTCCCATATGGTGCAACAAACACTGACACAGGAAACAACCACCCACAAACAAACAGTGACACCACCTACCTTAATATGATTCTCAATCAGAGGAGATGAAAACCACCTGCCTCTAATTGAGAACCATATTAGGTACCCATTAACCAACATAGAAACAGAAAACATAGACTGCCCACCCAAACTCACGTCCTGACCAACTAACACATACAAAAACTAACAGAAAACAGGTCAGGAACGTGACACACCCACAGATATAATTCAAACGGTTTTAGAAACTAGAGTGTTTTCTATCCAATAGTAATAATAATATGCATATTGTACGAGCAAGAATTGAGTACGAGGCAGTTTAATTTGGAAACGAATTTGTACTATGTCGAAATGGCACCCCCCTAGTGGCAAGAAGTTTTAAGGGAAGTAGGTTGCGGCGTGAACCCTTTTTTTCACTATTTCATAATCTAATTTTGCACAGTGCCTTCAGAAAGTTTGCACACCCCTTGACTTACTCCCCATTTTGTTTTGTTACAGCCTGAATTCAAAATGTGTTTTCTTCTCACCCATCTCAAATCAAATCAAATTGTATTTGTCACATGCGCCGAACACAACAGGTGTAGTAGACCTTACTGTGAAATGCTTACTTACAAGCCCTTAACCAACAATGCAGTTCAAGAAACAGAGTTAAGGAAATATTTACTAAATAAACTAAAGTTTTTTAAAAAAGTAACACAAGAAAAATACATAACAATAACGAGGCTATATACAGGGGATACCAGTACCGGGGGGGGTCAATGTAAAAAATGGTGGCCATTTTATTAATTGTTCAGCAGTCTTATGGCTTGGTGGTAGAAGCTGTTAAGGGTCCTTTTGGTCCTAGACTTGGTGCTCTGGTACTGCTTGCCGTGCAGTAGCAGAGAGAACAGTCTATGACTTGGGTGACTGGAGTCTTTGACAGTTTTTTGGGCGTCTGACACAACCTAGTTAATAGGTCCTGGATGGCAGGAAGCTTGGTCCCAGTGATCTACTGGGCCATACGCACTACCCTCTGTAGCGCCTTACGGTCAGATCCCGAACAGTTGCATCTACACACAATACCCCATAATGACAAAGTGAAAACATGTCTTTAGTCATTTAAAAAAATCATATAAAATCAAATTGTATTAATCACATGCACCGAATACAATAGGTGTAGGCCTTACAGTGAAATGCTTACTTACGGGCCCCTAACCAACAATACAGTTTGAGAGAAATACGGATAAGAATAAGAAATAAAAGTAACAAGTAATTAAAGAGCAGCAGTAAAATAACAATAACAAGACTATATACAGGGGGTTACCGGTACAGAGTCAATGTGTGGGGGCACCAGTTAGTTGAGGTAGTATGTACATGTAGGTAGAGTTATTAAAGTGACTATGCATAGATAATAACAACAGAGAGTAGCAGCAGTGTAAAAGAGGGGTGGGGGGCGGCAATGCAAATAGTCTGGGTAGCCATTTGATTAGAAGTTCAGGAGCATTATGGCTTGGGGGTAGAAGCTGTTTAGAAGCCTCTTGGACCTAGACTTGGCACTCCAGTACTGCTTGTCGTGCGGTAGCAGAGAGAATAGTCTATGACTAGCGTGGCTGGATGTCAATGACAATTTCTAGGGCCTTCCTAGATGGATTTGACAATTTCTAGGGCCTTCCTCTGACACTGCCTGATATACAGGTCCTGGATGGCAGGAAGCTTGGCCCCATTGATGTACTGGCCCATTCGCACTACCATCTGTAGTGCCTTGTGGTCGGAGGCTGAGCAGTTGCCATACCAGGCAGTGATGAAACCAGTCAGGATGCTCTCGATGGTGCAGCTGTAGAACCTTTTGAGGATCTGCGGACTCATGCCAAATCTTTTCAGTCTCCTGAGGGGGAATAGGTTTTGTCGTGCCCAATTCACGACTGTCTTGGTGTGCTTGGACCATGTTAGTTTGTTGGTGATGTGGACACCAAGGAACTTGAAGCTCTCAACCTGCTCCACTGCAGCACAGTCGATGAGAATGGGGGCGTGCTCAGTCCTCTTTTTCCTGTAGTCCACAATCATCTCCTTTGTCTTGATCACATTGAGAGAGAGAGGTTGTTGTCCTGGCACCACATGGCCAGGTCTCTGACCTCCTCCCTATAGGCTGTCTCATCATTGTCAGTGATCAGGCAAACTTTTGTCATCGGCAAACTTAATTAAGGTGTTGGAGTCGTGCCTGGCCGTGCAGTCATGAGTTGTCACGTTCTGACCATAGTTCTTGTGTGTTTTGCTTGTTTTAGTGTTGGTCAGGACGTGAGCTGGGTGGGCATTCTATGTTGTGTGTCTAGTTTGTCTGTTTCTATGTTTGGCCTAATATGGTTCCCAATCAGAGGCAGGTGTTTTGTGTTGTCTCTGATTGGGAATCATATTTAGGTGGCTTTTTTTGTGTTGGGGATTGTTGGGTGGTTGTTTCCTGTCTTTGTGTTTCTCTGCACCAGCTAGGACTCTATCGGTTTGCCACATTTATTATTTTGTTATTTGTAAGTGTTCACAGTTTCGTAATTAAACACGTTGAGCACTGGCTACGCTGCGTGTTGGTCCAATCCTTGCTACACCTTCTCTTCTCGTGAAGAGGAGGAAGGCTGCCGTTACATGAGTAAACAGGGAGTAGAGGGGACTGAGCACGCACCACTGAGGGGCCCCTGTGTTGAGGATCAGTGTAGCGGATGTGTTGTTACTTACCCTTACCACCTGGTGGTAGCCGCCAGGAAGTCCAGGATCCAGTTGCAGAGGGGGGGGTTTAGTCCCAGGGTCCTTAGCTTATTGATGAGCTTTGAGGGCACTATGGTGTTGACCGCTGAGCTGTAGGCAATGAATAGCATTCTCACATAGGTGTTCCTTTTGTCCAGGTGGGAAAGGGCAGTGTGGAGTGCAATAGAGATTGAATCATGTGGGGATCTGTTGGGGCGGTATGCAAATTGGAGTGGGTCTAGGGTTTCTGGGAGAATGGTATTGATATGAGCCATGACCAGCCTTTCAAAGCACTTCATGGCTACAGACATGAGTGCTACGGGTCGGTAGTCATTTAGGCAGGTTACCTTAGTGTTCTTGGGCACAGGCACTATGGTGGTCTCCTTAAAACATGTTGGTATTACAGACTCGGACAGGGAGAGGTTGTAAATGTCAGTGAAGACACTTGCCAGTTGCTCAGCGCATGTTCGCAGTACACGTCCTGATAATCCGTCTGGCCCTGCAGCCTTGTGACCGGTGAGCTGTTGAAAGGTCTTACTCACATCGGCTGCGGAGAGCGTGATCACACAGTCTTCTGGAACAGCTGGTGCTCTCATGCATGTTTCAGTGTTATTTGCCTTGAAGCAAGCATAGAAGTAGTTTTGATCGTCTGGTCGGCTCGTGTCACTGGGCAGCTCTCAGCTGTGCTTCCATTTGTAGTCTGTAATTGTTTGCAAGCCCTGCCACATCCGTCCAGTGTCAGAGCCGGTGTAGTACGATTCGTAGCAAATGTATTGAAAATGAAATACAGAAATAACTAATTGAAATTAGTATTCACACCCCTTTGCTCCAAATTGAGCTGAGGTGCATCCATTTTATTTTGATAATTTTTTAGTAGTCACTACAACTTGATTTGAGTCCACCTGTGGCCAATTCAATTGTTTGGACATTACTTTTATTATTCTTTTTTTTAACCTTTATTTAAGTAGGCAAGTCAGTTAAGAACAAATTCTTATTTTCAATGACGGCCTAGGAACAGTGGCTTGTTCAGGGGCAGAACTACAGATTTTAACCTTGTCAGCTCGGGGATTCGATCTTGCAACCTTCGAAAGAAACACACCTGTGTATATAATTTCCCAAGGACAGTGCATGTCAGAGCATAAACTATACCATCAAGCCCAAGGAACTGTCCGATGATCTCTGAGATATAATTATATCTGGGGAAGGGTATAAAACATTTCTAGAGTGTTGAACGTTTGCAAAAGCACAGTGGTCTCCATCATTGGGAAATTGAAAAAATATGGAACTACCCAGGCTCTGCCTAGAGCTGGCCATCCGACCAAACTGAGAAACCAGGCAAGAAGTACCTTGTTCAGGCAGGTGGCCAAGAACCCAATGACTACTCTGACAGAACTAGAGAGTTCCTAGACTGAGATGGGAGAACCTGCCCGAAGGACAGCGGTCTCTACAGCACTTCACCAATCTGAGCTTTATAGGAGAGTGGACAGACGGAAGCCACATCTGAGAAAAAGGCACATGACAGCACGGCTGGAGTTTGCAAAAATATACTTGAGAGAGCATAAGGCAAAAGTTTCTGTGGTCTGCTGAGACAAAAATTGAACTCCTTGGCTTGAACGCAAAGTGCTATGTCTTGAGAAAACCAGGCACAGCTCATCACCTGTCTAACACCATCCCTACCGTGAAGCATAGTCATGGCAGCAGCATGCTATGGGGATGCTTTTCAGCAGCAGGGACTGAGAAACTGGTAATTATAGAGGGCATAAAGAATGGAGCCAAATACAAGCACAAGCAAATTCTTGATGAGAACCTACATCAGAGTGCAAACAACCTTAGACTGTGGTGAAGATTTACGTTCCAACAGGACAATTACCACAAGCATACAGCCTAAGCAATGCTGGAATGGCTTCAGAACAAGAATGTGAAAGTTCTTGAGTGGCACAGCCAAAGCCCAGACTTGAATCCCATTGAAAATCAGTGGAAAGACTTGAAGAATATTGTTCACCGCCACTCCCCATCTAACTTAACAGAGCTTAAGAAAATCCCCAATTCCAGATGTGTAAAGCTGATACAGACATACCCAAGATGATTCAAAGCTGTAATCGCTGCCAAATGTGCTTCTGCAAAGTATTGACTCGGGGGTGTGAATACTTATGTAAATGCGCTATTTCTGTTTTTCATTTTCGATAAATGTGCTAAACAGATTTTTATTTTGAATTCAGGCTGTAACACAACAAAATGTGGAATAAGTCACGAGGTATGAATACTTTAAGTTAATGTATGTAGACTACTAATGGGACAATAATTATGTTTAATGGGAAAATGTTAATATTTCATTAGGCCTTTCGTATTAGGCCTTTCGTAATAATTCAATAAATGTCTGAACTAAAATGTCTTTGTGGTTTTGGAATTGGTGACTGACTGCATTTTATTTCCTCATTCTAATTGTAAATACACACCCTGACAGTTCCTTCGTTGTAACAGTTTGTGTTTCTGTTGTCATGTGTTCATTCATCCTTTTTTGTGTTCATATTGTTCCCCTATCAATTATTGGATATACTGAAGTTTGTAAAGCATGAGGTGTCTCTGAAATGGAAATCTATTGGTTTAGGAGATGCATTCTCTTCTTCCATGTTGTTTTGTACCCCTCTTGCATTGTTTCTGCATTATCTGTTTGATTGACTGACCACTGACTAAATGTTGCAATTCAAGTGTTCACTACTGGTTAAAGTAAATAGATGTAGTCTACATTCCACCAAGGAAAAAGTTAAACGGTTGGCATCGTATTTCAATAGGGATTATTTAATGGGTGAGATTTTATGTCTGGAACAGTTTTCCTCTAAGCAACAAATGATAGACAGTCAACCCAACCCTTTAGATAAAAAGGTGTCAAGTGCATATAATTGCCGGCTGGATAAAACAAGAAATCAGCCAATCAGAGTGCAGCATGTGGTGTACCTTGTATAAATATGACGAATGTTGGAATGTGTTGCCATTTCATTTCCATAACTCTGTCAATGTCTTAATGTTTGCGTTGTTTGCATCTGCACCAACTCACCTCTGACGAATGCTAATGAGATGTGGAGATGGTGAAGTCAATAATAAAAGACAAAGTGGCTTGGTGACACAGTTGCAGAATTGATGGGCACTACAAAGGACGGTGACCCTGCACCTGAAATAAGCGCCACTCCAGTTGTGGCGGAGAAGGATGAGGATGTCAAAGAGGCTGAAGAAGAGCAAGGAGACAAGGACAGTACTGATGACAGTTCAGAGGGGGTGAAGAAATACACCACCCCTAAAAATGTGTGGATCCAAAAACAGATGCTTAGAGTCATGGGATCTAAGGCCCACTTAAGAGCTGGAGAGGCACTTCCTAAGGATATGGATGAAGACCGACAAGGTATTTGGAAACATTTCATATCATTAGCTACGATGTCCAAAATGTGATTTTCATTTCTGATAGAATAGTCATCATATCAAAGTAAATTGCTATTAAAAGTTAATTAAAGACAGCGAAAATACGTTAATTTGTTGCCATTACATCACTGATGTAGATTGTGATGTTGAAGAGCTTGACCATGAACAAACATTGGATGATGAAGAAATCATGGATGTTAGCACGGAGGGGGGGAAAGAAGAGGAGGTGAAAGAGAAGGATCATCAAATAGAGTTAGATGAGGAGGAGGAGGGTGATACCCATGAGGTTGACGTCAAAGATCAAGGTGTTGAAGATGAAGGCATTTACAATGAAAACAGTTCAGATGGGGCCATGACATACACCACCAAAAGAAATATGCATATCCAAAAAACGATGCTTAGAAAAGTGAAATCTAGGGCCAATATTGAAGTTGGTGATGAACATCATGAAGATGATGGAGAGGAGGAGGAAGAGGAAGACATTGATGATGAGAATAACAATGATGATCACAGTGACCTTGAAATTAAAGATCAAGTTGTTAGTGACGATGATCAAGAAGAATATGAAGCTGATAAGGTCAATCATGATACAGATGATCTTGATGTCAAAGATCAAGAGGTTGGAAATGGAGAAGACATTGACGATGAGGACAGTTCAGCGGGGGCCAAGACATACACCACCAAAATAAATGTGCGGATCCAAAAACAGACGGTTGGAAAAGTGGGATCTAGGGCCCATCTAAGAGCTGGAGAGGTACTTCCTGAGGATATGGATAAAGACCAACAAGGTATTTGGAAATATTTAAATTATAATATTATTATGTCCAATGTACAAAATCTGATTTTAATTTATGATCATAAAACATATGATCATATCAAAGAGTGGGGTAAATTGAGTGTAATGGGAAGTTGAGTCATCCCTTGTTTCTAGGAAACCATACACACAATATACCATTTGTCCAAATATTTAGGGAGTCTATGAAGGAAGAAACCACATGGAAGAAGTGGTAAGCAAGTTAGGTCCAAAACATTGGTTTTCACCAAGTCAAATCAGTGTATTGTGTTAGTCATGATGCTTGCATCTAAACCAAAGTAGAGCACTTTAAGATTGTTCTACACATTAGTTGGAGTCTCTATACTCTTCAATATGAGGTCTTAAATTTAGCATGAAAGTGCATCCTTGTACCAGTGTGGGCTAATATAGTCAAAATGTTTGCCTATGGGTAAGTTGAGCCAATGGCAAGTTGATTAAAAATGAGGTATTATTGCTGGAATATAAGGGAACACCAGGGCCAATGTTGAAGATGTTTTCAAAAAAGTACAAAAGTGTTTGTTAGTTGTTAAGCTTGTGTTAAAATATGCTTAAAATTATATATATATATATATATATATATATATATATATATATATATATATGCACAACAGGTCAAATGTTTTAGAACACCTTCTCATTCAAGGGTTATTCTTTACTTTTTACTATTTTCTATGTTGTAGAGTAATAGTGAAGACATCAAAACTATGAAATAACGCATATGGAATCATGTAATAAACAAAAAGTGTTAAACAAATCAAAATATATTTTACATTTCAGATTCTTCAAATAGCCATCTTTTGCCTTGATGAAAATTTTGCGCACTCTTGGCATTCTCTTCTAACCAACTTCACTTGGAATGCTTTTCCAACAGTCTTGAAAGAGTTCCCACATATGCTGAGCACTTGTTGGCGGCTTTTTCTTCACTCTGCGGTTCGACTCATTCCAAACCATCTCAATTTGGTTGAGGTCGGGGGATTGTGGAGGCCAGGTCATCTGATGCAGCACTCCATCACTCTCATTCTTGGTAAAATAGCCCTTACAGCCTGGAGGTGTGTTGGGTCATTGTCCTGTTGAAAAACAAATTATAGTCCCACTATGCGCAAACCAGATGGGATGGTGTATCGCTGCAGACTGCTGTGGTAGCCATTCTGGTTAAGTGTGCCTTGAATTATAAATAAATCACAGACGGTGTCACCAGCAAAGCACCCCCACACCCTAACACCTCCTCCTCCATGCTTGACGGTGGGAAATACACATGCCGAGATCATCCGTTCACCCACACTGTGTCTCACAAAGATACGGCGGTTGGAACCAAAATTCTCCAATTTGGACTCCAGACCAAAGGCCAAAATTACCACCGGTCTAATGTCCATTGCTTGTGTTTATTGGTCGAAGCAAGTCTCTTTTTCTTATTGGTGTCCTTTAGTAGTCCGTTCTTTGCAGCAATTCGACCATGAAGGCCTGATTCATGCAGTCTCCTCTGAACAGTTGATGTTGAGATGTGTATGTTACTTGAACTCTGTGAAGCATTTATTTGGGCTGCAATTTCTGAAGCTGGTAACTCTAATGAACTTATCCTCTGCAGCAGAGGTAACTCTGGGTCTTCCATTCCTGTGGCTGTCCTCATGAGAACCAGTTTCATCATAGCGCTTGATGATTTTTTTGACTGCACAAAGTTCTTATCTTAAAGTAATGATGGATTGTCGTTTCTCTTTGCTTATTTGAGCTGTTCTTGCCGTATTATGGACTTGGTCTTTTACCAAATAGGGTTACATTCTGTATACCCCCCACCCCCACCTTGTCACAACACGACTGATTGGCTCAATGCATTAAGAAGGAAAGACATTCCACAAATTAACTTTTAAAAAGGCACACCTGTTAATTGAAATGCATTCCAGGTGACTACCTCATGAAGCTGGTTGATAGAATGCAAAAAAAGAAAAACCCTTGAATGAGTAGGTGTTCTGAAACTTTTGACCGGTAGTGTATATATCAAAAAAGTGATTGCGTTGAATTCTGTTCGGGAAATAAAGATAGACCTAATTTTAAAAAGTAGTGGTAATATTTTATTCAGTCCAGAAATTTGTAGGCGGCTCAACTAACCCTCTCCCATAGCCGGAGTAAGTTGTGCCAAGAAGCCACTTTTTTTGGACGGGCTATGTTTTCAAAACTGCTAATTTCGAAGGACACACAATATCCTGAAATACACTGAGTATACCAAACATTAGGAACACCTTTCTAATATTGAGTTGCACCCCCGCCCCCATTTTTGCCCTCAGAACTGCCTCAATTCATTAGGACATGGACTCTACAAGGTGTCGACAGCGTTCCACAGGGATGCTGTCCCATGTTGACTCCAAAGCTTCCCACAGTTGTGTCAAGTTGGCTGGATATCCTTTGGGTGGTGGACTATTTTTGAAACACACAGGAAACTGTTCAGTCTGAAAAATTCTCAGCTGAATAGCCTAGTTTCACTGCCAAAATTACAATTTAACCATTTAGTGTTCAGCGAAAAAACAACAATGTCAAATACAGGTAGCCTAGTCAAATAATTAACATCCAATCGCATTAACCGTTACTCTATTTCTGCAAAACGTAGCTGCTGCTCATTCCATTTGCCCGAAAATGGATAAATGGTAAAATAAGTAAGGCCTTCATCCATAGAGACACATACCAGCTCTACTGGTAGTACTGCTACTACCAGCAGTACTACACCTGTCGACTACACACGTTGTTCTGCTTCCATGAGCACATCCAATGCTAGCATCAGTAATTCTACATTTGTTACTAGCCCAGCTAGCATGGACACTGACAGTTGTGAATCCGATGCAGCCAAAGAGCTACTGCCCCCTTACCCAGGAAAGCGCCAAACAACAGACAGGGACGTTGGACCATCGAAGAGGCACAAATATTATGAGAACTACATTGATTTGGTGTTCACTTATATTGGGAGTAGTGCCTTTTCCTTCAAGTACTAAGACATGTATAAAAGCAACAGATACCATTAATAAGAAGGGGCTAGAAGTGTCTTATATGGTGAGCTACCGAGTGGCTAGGACAGGCAAGCCCCATACTATTGTGGAGGACTTAATTATTCCTGCTGCTGCGGATATGGTTGGGACAATGCTGGGGGAAAAGGCCCCAAAAAACTATACAGACAATGCATTCATCAAACAACACTGTTTCACGACGCATCAGTGACATGACAGGAGATGTTTTTAAACAATTACTGCTTTGCATACAAGCCAGTGAATTCTATGCGTTACAGCTGGATGAGTCAGACGTGGCGGGCCTGGCACAGCTCCTGGTATATGAAGACATCCTCTTCTGCAAACATTTAAAGTACTGGACAGATTTGTGACATCAAATGGACTTTGGTGGTCAAGATGTGTCAGTATCTGTACTGATGGCGCAAAAGCCATGACAGGGAGACATAGTGGAGTGGTATATGCATGCAAGCAGTTGCTCCGAAACACCACTTGGGTACACTGCAGCATCCACCAAGAGGCTCTTGCTGCCAATGGAATGCCTGACAGCTTGAAAGACATTTTGGAAACTAGTGAAAATGGTTAACTTGTTAAAGCAAAGCTTGCATATTTTCTGCCTTATACAATGATAAGGGCAGCAACCATGTAATGCTTTTACAACATACAGAAAGAAGTGTGCTGGTTATCAAGGGGCAAAGTATTGACAAGTTTTTAATAGAGACGAGCTTAAAGTTTTCTTTACTGACCATCATTTTCACTTGTCTGACCGCTTACATGATGATGAGTTTCTCACACCTGGCCTATCTGGGTGATGTTTTTCTCACCTGAATGATCTGAATCTAGGATTACAGGGACTCTCCGCAACTATATTCAGTGTGCGGGACAAAATTGAGGCTATGATTAAGAAGTTGGAGATCTTCTCTATCTGCGTTAACAAGGACAACACACAGGTCTTTCCATCATTGTATGATTTTTCTGTGCAAATGAAGTCAAGCTAACTGACAATGTCAAATGTAATTTAGCGAAGCATTTGACAATGTCAAATGTAATTGGGTGCACAATTAAGCAGGTACTTTCCCAAAATGAAAAACACAAACTGAATTTGTTATCCCTTTCATGCCCTGCCTCCAGTCTTATTACCAATATCTGAACAAGAGAGCCCCAACAAAATTGCAACAAGCGGTTCTGTGAAAATTGAATTTAATCAGAAGCCACTGCTATATTTCTGGATAGGGCTGTGCTCAAACTATCCTGCCTTGGCAAATCGGCTGTTAAGACACTGATGCCCTTTGCAACCACGTACCTACTGTTGAAGTTGGAAGTTTACATACACCTTACCCAAATACATTTAAACTCCGTTTTTCACAATTCCTGACATTTAATCCCAGTAAAAATTCTGTTTTAGATCAGTTAGGATCACCACTTTATTTTAAGAATGTGATATGTCAGAATAATAGGTGAGAGAATGATTTATTTCAGCTTTTATTTCTTTCATCACATTCCCAGTGGGTCAGAAGTTTACACTCAATTAGTATTTGGTAGCATTGCCTTTACATTTTTTAACTTGAGTCAAACGTTTTGATTAGCCTTCCACAAGCTTCCCACAATAAGTTGGGTGAATTTTTGCCCATTCCTCCTGACAGAGTCAGGTTTGTAGGCCTCCTTGCTTGCACACGCTTTTTCAGTTCTGCCCACAAGTTGTCTATAGCATTGAGGTCAGGGTTTTGTGATGGCCACTCCAATACCTTGACTGTTGTCCTTAAGCCATTTTGCCACAACTTTGGAAGTATGCTTGGTGTCATTGTCCATTTGAAAGACCCATTTGCATCCAAGCTTTAACTTCCTGACTGATGTCTTGAGATGTTGCTTCCATATATCCACAAAATTTTCCTGTCTCATGATGCCATCTATTTTGTGAAGTGCACCAGTCCCTCCTGCAGCAAAGCACCCCCACAACATGATGCCGCCACCCCCGTGCTTCACCATAGGGGTGGTGCCAGCATCATAATGTGCTGATGTTTTTCAGCGGCAGGGACTGGGAGTCTAGTCAGGCAAATATGAATGGAGCAAAGTTCAGAGAGTTCCTTGATGAAAACCTGCTCCAGAGCTCTCAGACTGGAGTGAGACTCAGACTCCTCAGACTGGAGTGAAGGTTCACCTAAGAGGACAACAACCCTAAGCACACAGCCAAGACAATGAAGTAGAGGCTATGGGCCAAGTATCTGAATGTCCTTGAGTGGCCCAGCCAAAGCCCGGGCTTGAACCCGATCGAACATCTCTGGAGAGACCTGAAAATAGCTGTGCAGTAACCTGACATAGCTTGAGAGGATCTGCAGAGAAGAATGGGAGAAACTGTCCAAATACAGGTGTGCCAGGCTTGTAGTGTCATACCCAAGAAGAATCGATGCTGTAATCACTGCCAAAGGTGCTTCAAAAAGTACTTAGTAAAGGGTCTCAATACTTATGTAATTGTGATATTTCATTTAAAGATTTTCATAAATGAACAAAACTTTCAAAAAACTTGTTTTTCCTTTGTCATTATGGGGTATTGTGTGTAGTTTGATGAGGTAAAAAAACGATTTAATACATTTTAGAATAAGGCTGTAACGTAACAAAATGTGGAAAATGTCAAGGCGTCTAAATACTTTCCGAAGGCACTGTAGATATCTTTGTTAGAAAGAATACTATATTTCTCTTGACTGAGTGATGCTTAATGTAAGAATTGGCTCAACTTCCACCACTCGCCCCTAAATTGCTAATGAAAATAATGTAATATTTGAAAAACACCTTAATTTGTTACCATTACGTCACACATGTAGATGGAGACGTTGAAGAACTTGGCCATGAACAAACGATGGATGGTGAAGTAATCGATGTTGATGGCCGCGAGGAGCAGGGGAAAGAAGAGAAGATGGAGAAAGAGGAGAAGGTTCATCACTTAGAGGTAGATGAAGAGGGTGATACCCATGACTTTGACGTCAAAGATCAAGATGTTGGAGATGGAGAAGACATTGACAATGAAGACAGTTCAGTTGGAGCCAAGACATACACATCCAAAATAAATGTGCTGATCCAAAAACAGTTGTTTCGAGAAGTGGAATCTAATGCCAGTATTGAACTTGGTGATGAAGATCATGAAGATTATGTAAAAGATGAGGAAGAGGAAGAAAAAGAGGAGTTGAAACAGTCAGTTGCTGAAGATGAATATACTGATGTCAGTGGAGCTGAAAAGCTTGATGTTCTTGATGTAGTGGCTGACATTGAAGAAATGGCCCAACTTCCTGATACTGATGGGGATTACTCTGAAATCATTGATGATGATGATGATGATGATGAAAACAACAACAACAGTGAGAGCAAGAAAGCTGGTGTCAAAAGGAAGATAAATGTTCCAATTCCCTTTAAGATGGTTAAAAGACTGGGATCGAGGGCCCACCTTCATGATGGGGAGCCCGAGGATAAAGATGACCAAGACAAAGACATTCAACGTGCCAGAGGTATTAATACTAATAAATGTATTAATACTAATAAATGTATTTTCACCACTTATCTTCTTAACTTTCTGTAGAATGTTTAGCATAACTTATTTATCTTTCTATTAGCTATATAAAACAAGTATTTATTCTTATTTAGCAGCAATGTAGTACATTAAGGCCTATGCAATATGACTAACGATTTGAGATAATACCTTCATGAGGAGTCATCTGTACACTACATGATTTTCAATTCACTAAATTGCACTCCTACATCTAGCATTTCTATTCTGTAATGACCTGCATGACTTGGGACAACTGATATAGGGGACTTCAGTGGTTAGTGGCTTTGATTCCTTGTCTGTAGCCGTTTTATATTAGAACAGAAGCTTATTATATAAATTTCAGTATGGAAAGTAGATATTGGACTAAGCCTTGAGCCTATTGAACTAAGCCCCATCAAGACTTAGTCCAAAATCTACTTTCCGTACTGCCTCAGTTATTCCATCTCTTTTTGGTGAGGCAAACAAATGATAAAAATTTACAAATAGATACAATTTATCGATTAACAGTTAGTTGAAAACAGTCTCTTTCTGGAACCCTTTGTGTAAGTCATGGTAAAAAGTTAAAATAAAAGATAATAGGGCTGCTTGTGTGTGTGTGCTGTTCTGCATTCTGAGGGTGGACACTTCCATCTGGACTGGGTCCCTCTCCCATACTTTTCCCTGTGTAAGCACTAGTGTTATTTTGGGGAACTGACACTGAGGACTTGTGAAGAGCAGAATCAACAACCTCGCTTCTGAATTGTCTAAACAGTTTCTTTTAAGAAGGAAAGGCTCAATTGTTGTGTTAACTTCTCTTCAACTTTTAAAATGTGAAGTCGGTTGTGTAGATCAATAAGAAAAAATCTAATTTATTCACTTTTGAGATAAAATTTTAAGGCAGCAAAATGTGAAGACTGTGCAAGGGTGTAGGCACTGGGGGGAATTTGTACTTTTCTCAAGTGGGCTACTTTTGCATCTACTTGAGTAAATGTCATTTGAGAAAGGGACAGAAATTTACTTGGGTGGTCCAAAATAGGGGAGGGTTGTCAAACTTATTTTTGATGCTTTGGGGAGGGTTGTGTGTTTTTTTTAAATTATTGGGCACAGGGAAGGGTAGTGCATTTTTCCCCTGGTTTACATTTGCTCTTTTAATTTTAACTAGGCAAGTCAGTTAAGAACAAATTCTTATTTACAATGACAGCCTAGGAACGGTGGGTTAACTGCCTTGTTCAGGGGCAGAACAACAGATTTTTACTTTGTCAGCTCAGGGATTCAATCTAGCAACCTTTCGATTAATGGCCCATTAACCTAACCATTAGGCTACCTGCCGCCCCGGTAGGTGGATCAATTGCCCAGATCTGCAATAGGCTAACTAACAATCATACCACACATATGCAATGGAAACCCATTTAACTTGTATTTTTTATTCGATACATGGGAATTTAACCTCAAAGTTGTTTTTATGTGCACTAATTATTTACATAAGCGCAGACTTTTATCCGCAACAATTCAATTTGATGGAAATACATTTTCTGATGGGAAAATGTGCAGATTTTAGAATTTTCGCATGAAAATCTGTTGCAAATTGAATGGAAATTGAGCGTTTTTTGTGTCTATTTATGTAAAAAAAAAAAAAATGTACCACAATGGAAATAAGTACCAGAATTAACTGTGCAATCCCGGGCACTTTTAAAACTCATTGTACTGTGTGTACACTCTAGTGCACAAACATCCTAATATTTTTCCTCAGAACAGCCACAATTAGTCGGGGGGGCGTGGACTCTACAAGGTGTCAAATGTGTTCCACAGGGATGCTGGCCCATGTTGACTCCAATGCTTCCCACAGTTGTGTTAAGTTGGCTGGATGTCCTTCGGGTGGTGGACCATTCTTGATACATATGGGAAACTGTTGAGCTTGAAAAATCCAGCAGCGTTGCACTTCTTGACACACTGAAACTGGTGTGCCCTGGCACCTACACAGGTCAAAGGCACTTACTGTAAATATTTGGTCTTGCCCAATCACCCTCTGAATGGCATACATACACAATCCATGTCTCAATTGTCTCAAGGCTTAAAAATCCATCTTTAACCTGTCACCTCCTCTTCATTTACACTGATTGAAGTGGATTTAACAAGTGACATCAATAAGGGATCATAGCTTTCACCTTGATTCACCTGGTCAGTCTATGTCATGGAAATAGCATGTTTTGTACACTCAGTGTATATGTACACTGACCAAACATATGTGGACACCTGCTCGTTGAACATCTAATTTCAAAATCATGGGGATTAATATGGAGTTGTTCCCCGCTTTGATGCTACAACAGCCGTCACTCTTCGGGGAAGGCTTTCCACTAGATGTTGGAACATTGCTGTGGAGACTTGCTTCCATTCAGCCACGAGCATTACTGAGGTTGGGCACTGATATTGGGCATTAGGCCTAGCTTGCAGTCGGCGTTCCAATTCATCCCAAAGGTGTTTGATGGGGTTGAGGTCAGGGCTCTGTGCAGGCCAGTCAAGTTCTTCCACACTGATCGAAGGAAAAAAAATACATTGTCATGCTGAAACGGGAAAGGGCATTCCCCAAACTGTTGCCAAGATGTTAGAAGCACAGAATAGTCTAGAATGTCATTTTAAGCTGTAGCATTAAGATTCCCATTCACTGGAACTAAGGGGCCTAGCTCAAACCATGAAAAACAGCCCCCGATCATTATTCCTCTTCCACCAAACTTTAGAGTTGGCACTATGCATTCGGGCAGGTAGCGTTCTCCTGGCATCCGCCAAACCCAGATTCGTCCGTCAGATGGTGAAGCGTGATTCATCACTCCAAAGAATGCGTTTCCACTGCTCCAGTCCAATGGTGGCGAGGTTTACACCCCTCCAGACGACGCTTGGCATTGCGCATGGTGATCTTAGGCTTATGCATGGCGGATCGGCCAAGGAAACCCATTTCATGAGTTTCCTGACAAACTGTTCTTGTGCTGACGTTGCTTTCAGAGGCAGTTTGGAACTAGGCAGTGAGTGTTGCAACTGAGGACAGACAATTTTTACACGCTACGTGCTTCAGCCCTCGGTTATCCCGTTCTATGAGCTTGTGTGGCCTACCACTTCGTGCCTGAGTCGTTGTTGCTCCTAAGCGTTTCCACTTCACAATAACAGCACTTACAGTTGACCGAGGTAGCTCTAGCAGGGTAGAAATTTGCCGAACTGATTTGTTGGAAAGGTGGCATCCTGTGATGGTGCCACGTTGAATGTCATTGAGCTCTTCAGTACGGCCATTCCACTGACAATGTTTGTCTATGGAAATTGCATGGCTGTGTGCTCGATTTTATACACTTTTATACAACACGTCCACTAAGTTGAAAGGCTGTCCACATACTTCTGTATATATAGTATTTTTTTACTGACAAATAAAATCAATCAATCCAAACTGTGCATAGGCCATTTGAAGAATGTAAGAGACATCTGTTACAACACACCAAAAAGTTTCATGACATTCAGAGATTGTCAAGCCAAGCATTCGATACTGGGTAGGCCTATAACCTGTTTGGGCTAGGGGGCAGAATTTTCACGTTCGGATGAAAAGCATGCCCAGAGTAAACTCCTTGCTACTCAGGCCCAGATGCAAATATATGCATATTGTTAGTAGTATTGGATAGAAAACACTCTGAAGTTTCTAAAACAGTTTGAATGATGTCTGTGAGTATAACAGAACTCATAACATATTTTGCTGTTAACCGTACATCAATTATTATTTTCTGAACCAGTTCAGTGCAGATGTAAAGTAATCATTCATCGAAAATCAAGGCAGGTCCTTGTTCACAGGGAAACCCATAATATTTATGACAAAATCTGAAACATGTGACCAGAACTGGGACACACCAGGACATTCCCAAAACATGTGCCAATGGCATTCATACTGCATCACATCCATTCTCGAGTGACACCAAATGGAGAGATTGGAGTGGGAATCAGCTTCATCTTAAAATGTCTAAATGGGGTTGCACAACTTTGTTGTATAAGCAGGTGTGCTGGGTTAGCCAATTTTCCCAAATTGTATCCCTGTTCAGGTCTTGCCCCAACCTCTCCATTTCACAGTTCCATACTTGAGTGACACCCAAAGTAGAGCATGTAACACACAGCAGGGAATCATAAATGCCATATACCATTTAGAAATACATTTTTCATTTTTTAAATTTAACCAGGCAAGTCAGTTAAGAACACATTCTTATTTACAATGACAGCCTAGGAACAGTGGGTTAATTACCTTGTTCGGGGGTAGAACAAACCATTTTTACCTTGTCAGTTCAAGGATTCGATCTAGAAACCTTTCAGTTACTGGCCCAACACTCTAACCACTAGACTACATGAAGGGTCAATCCATGTAAGCATTACGTGGGATGTTACTGGGGCTCCAAAAGCTTTTGACAAAGCTCTTAGCTGTAGGTTTAGGAACCATCAAAAGCCTGGAAGTGAATATATTTGTTTGAGGTCCTGTAAAGATATTAGCTCCATATCAATATACTGTATATGTCTCGCAAGGTATGCACACCCTTATCCACCCACAATGGATATATAAAACGCGTAATATTTTGTCAACAGGTTATGGTTATGATGTGAAAATATTTTTTTACATTGGGGAAATGTTGAACTGTCCCTAATGGTGCATTTGTATTTTGAGTGCTCAACCGACCTCTGAGGTTATACACTGAGTGTACACAACATGTCATAGACTGATGTCACTTGTTAAATCCACTTCAATCCGTGTAGATGAAGGGAAGGGGACAGGTTAAGAAGGATTTTTAAGCCTTGAGACAATTGAGACATGGATTGTGTATGTGTGCCATTCAGAGGGTGAATGGGCAAGACAACAGATTTAAGTGCCTTTGAACGGGGTATGGGTAGTAGGTGCCAGCAGCACTGGTTTGTGTCAAGAACTGCAACGCTGCTGGGTTTTTCACGCTCAACAGTTTCCCGTGTGTATCAAGAATAGTGTACTACCCAAAACTGGAGTTCAGCTCAATATTAGGAAGGTATTTTGAATGTTTTGTACACTCAGTGTAGGTTCTAAAGTTACTTTTCAAATGACGTCATGGTCAGGTTGTATACTGGTTTTGTTAACGCCTTCTAAGTTACCAGATAAATAATACTATCTGACTTGATAAGAACCTAAATATGATGTCTTTCCTAATCTAATCATGAAATATACATCTTTACATGTTTCTACAGAAAACCAGTTTACAACCAGAAAATGATGTGCGGTAGTTCTGCATGATGGGAAAATGACAATATTAAGAACAATATATATTTTTAACGGTCTCGTCACACAAAACCATGACACCATGTTACCACCACCCCACCATATCACCTGCTAAATATGCTATAATTTTTTTTTTAATATAACTTATGCATGCTTTAACTGTCACAACTACCTAATTACCATCACTGTAATGCACTACCTTTAATTTTCTAGGAACAATTGCAAAATATCATATTTCTTTGTGTGATAGTTCTCAGACAATCCAAGGAGAGGCAAGCTAGAGAAGAAGTAGAAGAAGAGGTAGAAGTGGTCCTTAAAGGTAAATCATGTTTTTTTTTTTTTTTTATCAATTCAAATCCATCTACGTCCTTTTTTTACAGTTGGGAGGGATTGATGTACTGATGTAATTAGTAATTCAATAATACCCCAAAATAAGCCCAAACTTAATTTCCTAATTCCCTGGCTGGCATATGAAGTAAAAACCTACTGTATCTGTGGACATTGTGGGGTGGTTTCCTGGACTAGTCCTGGTGGTTAGGCCAGGACTAGGCTTAATCTGTGTCCGGGAAACCACCCAACAGGATTTGTGCTCTAATTTTACATGAAGAGAAGGAGGCATTTGTTCACAGGATCATGTCTTTACTTACAGCGATGAGGGATGCACAATCCACGAAAGAGGTAGAAAAGAAGAAATTGGAGGACAAGACGGAAAAGAAAGAGGAGCAGGCCGTGGAGAAAGCAAAGCCTGAGGCAATGCCCAGTGTGAAGAAAGCAGAGAAGACAGGACCCAAAGGTAAGCTAGGCTTGCAGTACTGTTTGTCTCTATGGCTTCTACCAAATGATAATGGAATTTACATATCTATAGAAAATCAAGCCTTCCTTACATTTACATTATTCTTAACCACAATAAACATACCGTAAGTAGCCTGTGGGACAGTGAATTAATAAGTAAGTAAGCCTTGGACAAGGAACGGGCCATAGGGTCAATCAATTAATAATTGTCAGTTAGCGTTCCCTATATGTAAATAGACTATCTTGGACATACAGTCCTAGCTTCATGTTACGCTATCAGTGTTAATCTCATTGCCATGCATGTCCTTTTCCATTACGTATAGCAAGCACATGATGATCCACATGATAGGCTACTATATATAGCGGATGTGTGTTATGACGTTACTTGCTGCTGTGCTTGAGAATATTGTCATCTAAGGATAGTTACAATAGTAGTCAATCACCGGCAGGTAATCTTTGCCATTCAGCTGAAAAAGATCTGTACCAACCTTTTGCTATGGAGCTTTTGGCAGGTTGGCGAGTATCATCTTTCACTTCCCCAGAGAAATGTGAAACCTGTCAGAAACATTACTACATCATTCTCTCAATGTCCATGTTTCTTTCAGGTCAGTAGACTGTATCCCTTGCTCTCCTTTCACATTTTTTGATTCTGAGGTGGCCCTAGTGTATCCTTTCGAGCAGTTCCTGTCACAACGTCTGCATTTTCTCTTGTCTGAGCAGCAGTCTGTTTACAACACTGAGTTCTGACCTGATCTGGTAGTATTGTGATCACAAACCTATGGGCCAGCTATGATGTATGTTGGCGTTGACTGTCTGCACCATTGTGTCTTTTGCTCTCGTCTGTACTCTGTTTTGATTTAGAGTCTGACACAGGAAGAGAAGCAGCCATCATATTCACATGAACATCAATATCATCTTCTGTAGTGATCACATTACTCACTGTGCTCAGTGCGGGTGCTAGGGATAGTGCATCTGCAGTTGTATTTTCATAATGGGCTCGTGTATATTAGGCGACATCTCGTTTCAGTTATTTTGATGGTGACTATCAATAATGGCTTGTGCTCGGTCTTAGCTGTGACGGTAGGTAAGCCGTACACAAAGCTCTGGAACTTGTCACATCCAAACACCATGCCTAGACATTCCTTTTCTACCTGGGTGTAATGACACTCGGTTTCAGTCATTGTTCTCAAAGCATAGACTACTGGCTTTCAATTTTCTCCTTCCACCTGTAGTGGAACCAAGACAAGGCCATTTTTCCATGCGTCTTTTGATATCTTTGTTATTTTTAATCGGGTCGAAAAAGTTGAGTACTGGCTCTGAGTTAAGTGTTGTTTTGAGCTTTTTCTATTCCTGCTCATGTTTTGTAGTCCATGCAAACTCATTTGTTTTGTGTAACAACTCTCTTAGGCCGGCTGTTTTGAAAGACAAGCTTGGTAAGAATTTGCAGACTAAGGTGATCATCCCCATGATGCCCTTTCATGTCATTGGGTTGGGGTATGTCCAGTATGGCATGAACTTTGGTCTCATCTGGCTCTACCTCTTCAACATTCAACCTGTATTCAGGGACTATGATTTCCTTGATGCCAAACTAACACTGTTCCGTTTCAATCAATTTCGCTGTATGCTCCGTAACACTTTTGTCAGCCTTTTGTTGTGCTCTTGTAGTGTGAACTCCCACATGATGACATCTACGTAGACCCTGACGCCTTTACTATTCTATGATAGAATAATGGCGCCGATAGATTGGGAAGCCGTGCTTCTAGCCCCTAGGCAAATTTGCACTTTTGGATATCAGAGCAGCGGTAACTCACCAGCATTACCAGCATTACGACCAGGAATACGACTTTCCCGAATCTGATCCTTTGTTCGTACCCCCCAGGGCAGTTGAACTGATTCTAGAGGCTGACCCAAAACAACGCCGGCAGAGAAGAGGTATTCGGAGTGGACTTCTAGTCTGATTAAGTAGGCGCACACACCACCCACCGCTGCCGAGTATATTACTCGCTAATGTTCAGTCTCTGGAAAATAAAGTTGATGAGTTCAGGGTGAGTAGTTCCTTCCAAAGAGACATCAGGGAATGTAACATATTCTTTTTCACGGAAACATGGCTCTCACTGGATATACAGTCTGAGTCCTTACAGCCAGTTGGGTTCTCAGTTCATCGGGCAAACAGGAATAAATATCTCTCCGGGAAGAAGAAGAATTGGGGTGTACAGTGTTTCCTCAACTATAAGTTTTGAGATTATGCCGTCGGATTTAGCGGTAATTTGTGGTTTAGTACGTTACCCTGCGCCACTGCTTCATTGCTCCAGACCACCGCAAGGGGAAGTTAGATCATTTATTATGCATTTGGAAGCTGTAAAAATATATATATATTCCATGATATTATTAAGATATATATGTTGACTGAATATAAGCAGCAAGTGATGTTTGCTAAATAATCAAGTTGATGGCGCAGTCATATAACCTCGGCTCTTACAGTTGAAGTCGGAAGTTTACATACACTTAGGTTGGAGTCATTAAAACTTGTTTTTCAACCACACCACACATTTCTTGTTAACAAACTATAGTTTTGGCAAGTCAGTTAGGACATCTACTTTGTGCACGACACAAGTCATTTTTCCAACAATTGTTTACAGACAGATTATTTCACTAAATCACAATTCCAGTGGGTCAGAAGTTTACAACATTAAGTTGACTGTGCATTTAAACAGCTTTGAAAATTACAAAAAATTATGTCATGGCTTTTGAAGCTTCTGATAGGCTAATTGACATCATTTGAGTCAATTGGAGGTGTACCTGTGGATGCATTTCAAGGCCTGCCTTCAAAACCAGTGCCTCTTTGCATGACATCATGGAAAAATCAAAAGAAATCAGCCAAGACCTCAGGAAAAAAATTGTAGACCACCACAAGTCTGGTTCATCCTTTGGAGTAATTTCCAAATGCCTGAAGGTACCACATTCATCTGCACAAACAATAGTACACCATGGGACCACGCAGCTGTCATACCGCTGAGGAAGGAGATGCGTTCTGTCTCCTAGAGATGAACGTACTTCGGTGTGAAAAATGCAGATCAATCCCAGAACAAAAGCAAAGGACATTGTGAAGATGCTGGAGGAAACGGGTACAAAAGTATCTATATCCACAGTATAACGAGTACTGTATCAACATAACCTGAAAAGCCACTCAGCAAGGAAGAAGCCCCTGCTCCAAAACCACCATAGCACACCATAAAAAACGTTGGCTAAACTGGAACACAAGCGCCAGCCCATGGCAAATTAATGGAATCAAACATTCGCAGAGCCTGTTCTGACTAGAGTGATGCTTAGAATTCCATAAAAAAATATGTATCCCTTTTTATTTTACCACTACAATCTGTTCGTCGGACGAAACTGGAAAAAACAACTTGTGTAGGATGTAAACATCCGCACCTCGATGGTGTCAACTGTGCTTATGTCTGCGTAATGAAAAAGTAGGGAAAAAATAAAAACGTATATTTCTGGTCTAGCGATCGATGACAAATGAGCTCGCTGCCCAGACTTACATAATTACAAAGAGCAAATTCTCCTGATTAAAATGGTTCCTGCGTAACAGTTTTAGCTTCTGTCCCTCTCCTCGCCCCTACCTGGGATCGAACAGGGGACCCTCTGCACACATAGACAACAGCCACCCTTGAAGCATCGTTACCCATCTCTCCACAAAAGCCACAGCCCTTTCAGAGCAAGGGGAGCAACTACCTCCAGGTCTGAGCGAGTGACGTCGTTTTAAACGCTAGTAGCGCGCACCCCGCTAACTAGCTAGCCATTTTGCACCGGTTACACCCGACTTGAAAAAAATCTAAATATACACATTGCGAGACATTTGGTAAAATAGACAGACATGCCTATATTTCCCCCATAGGAAACCGCAGAGTTCCAATATTATTTTTGTTGTATACATTTCAACTATAAAACAACATGAGCAGGTCTCATTGCCAACAATTGTGAAGCAGGCATTGTGACGTTGAACAATAAACTGGGAATATAACGATCGGAAGGCGAGTTGGTGACACGGTGCTCAATAGAACTAATAGGAGCTGGCAGGGTGAAAAATGCACTAAAAAAGGCCTGTTTTTTTGCGATTACATTAAAAAAACGGCCTTACCAGCTCTGCTAGGGCGAGTAATATGGTCAGAGTGGTCTCATTTGTGTCTGGAATTAGCTAGCCAACGTTAGCTTGGGTGCTTGACTGCCGTTGTAAGGCCAGAACGTTCAAATCAACCCGAATCCTCGGCCCGAACGTCCAGTGTGCGCTCCGAGAGCAAAACGGTCTGAATTTACACACTGACAATTCTTCTCTGAATGGAAACACCATAATATTAATCAAATTAATTTAGCCAAATTTCTTAAAATCAATCCCATATACTATGTTATTACAAAAAAGGTTTTAAATTCTATGTAATGCCATTACGGAATACTATCAAATGCTTCTCAAAGATGCCCTCTGGTGGTCATACTAGCAATAACTTCCAGTAATAGAAGAAATGGCTGATAATTAAATGACTTGCCACAGAATGCTGCAGCAGCACCTACGGGTGTGCCGCAGTATGACACAACTTTCAAAGGAGGAGTTACTGTAGGTGAACGATAAGACACTGGGAATCTCGGCACTATTTCATCAGAGTTGGCGTCTGCTGCTGCTGCACTGGAACAGTTGATGAGGTAGACTCTCTTTACCAGCCCCGGATCCTCACATGCTTTGTCAAATAAAATAAAATGTTATTTGTCACAAGCGCTGAATACAACGGGTGTGGACCCTAACCGTTAAATGCTTGCTTATGAGCCCTTGCCAATGATGCAGAGTAAAAAAAATAATACCAGTACCAGTCCCAGATCAATGTGCAGGTGTATGGGGTATTGTGAGGTAGATATGTACATGAAGGAAGGTTAAAGTGACTAGGCCTCAGGATATAAAAGAATAACAATAAAAGAAAGAACTGAGTAACACCAGCATATGATTAGTGTAAAAGTGTGTGTGTTGTGTCAGTATGTTTGTGTGTGTGAATGTGTGTTTTTGTGTCATAGATAGTCCGGGTAACCATTAATTAACAATTATCAGGCTATTTAGCAGTCTTACGGCTTGGGAGCCTGTTGGTCCGAGAGCTGATGCTCCAGTTCAATTTGCTGGACAATAGCAGAGTGAAGAGTCTATGGCTTGGGTGGCTGGAGTTCTTCAGGCCTTCCTCTGACACTGCCTAATTTAGAGGTCCTGGATGGCAGGGAGTTCGGCCCCAGTGATGTAATGTTAGTCTCTTAGCAGAGAATCGTGTCCATCAGGAACAACAAAGATGACACGGTGTACTCTCCCTTTAACAACCACCTGGAGTCAGCATATTCCTTTTGTGTCATGGTCTATCCATTATTTGCCTTCATTGGCACTGTCTTTTTGTGTATCTGTAGCATTTCTGTCATTGCTTTGATTAAGTTTGCTTTAGCCCCAGTATCTAGTTTAAATTCATGTCCCACTAACCTGTAGTGGTACTATCCATTTGTCCTCCAATACTGCATTTACCTTTGTCTGTTGAGTATTTTCTTTAACCATTTACACTCGTGGGAATTGGCCTGTGTTTATAGTGCTAAATTTAAATGTTTCTTACAGAAAGAATATGAAAAGCATATGCACAACCATGGTAGCAATTGAAAGGGAACAGTTTGGAGAGTATGGGAAAATTATTAGACCAGAGGTGAGGACACAACAGTTCACCTGACTCAAGACTGAATCCAAACATTACACTGTTGATTTCATGTGCATTTGACAGTTACTATACTTTGACGCATTTGTGGATACATTCAGTAACATGATAAGAATATACCTGTGGGGTAGGTGACACATAAGACAAACAAACCTTCCAGTTCTCTGCTGCCAATGACTGGAACGAACAACAAAAATCTGAAACTGGAAACACTTATCTCCCTCACTAGCTTTAAGCACCAGCTGTCAGAGCAGCTCACAGATTACTGCACCTGTACATAGCCCATCTATAATTTAGCCCAAACAACTACCTCTTCCCCTACTGTATTTATTTATTTATTTTGCTCCTTTGCACCACATAATTTCTATTTCTACTTTGCACATTCTTCCACTGCAAATCTACCATTCCAGTGTTTTACTTGCTATATTGTATTTACTTCGCCACCATGGCCTTTTTTTGCTTTTACCTCCCTTATCTCACATAATTTGCTCACATTGTATATAGACTTATTTTATACTGTATTATTGACTGTATGTTTGTTTTACTCCATGTGTAACTGTGTTGTTGTATGTGTCGAACTGCTTTGCTTTATCTTGGCCAGGTCGCAGTTGTAAATGAGAACTTGTTCTCAACTTGCCTACCTGGTTAAATAAAGGTGAAATAAAATAAAAATAAAAATGAGACAAATAAATGACAAGGGTTTCAGTGAGAGGACTAGCTGGTGTCTCCAAGTGGCCACAAAACTCTCCAAAGTGTGCACAGTTCCTAAGTAATTTCAATGCACTTTTATGACTCAAAGAAGAGGCTTCAACTATAAGCTGCTTTTATTTAGCTCTCCTAGCTGTGCCATTGAGGAACTAGAGCAAGCACACTTGTAGTTTTTTGGTTTGGAACACAACCCTGAATCCATACCATCACACAATTACTGTTGTTGTTTACGCAATCCAGAAACGGTCCATTGTAAATTGCAATCTGGGACAGGTAGCATCATTTGAAAGCTTGTTCTATTGCCAACAGTTACAAAACACGATATTACAGTGTTAGGTTTTCACATTGCAATTGAGGGAAGTTGATTATAATTTGTGTGCATAGTCATGTGTGCATTCAGTTGTCTATGTTTGTCATAGACTCATTCTGTTCAGAACAACTCAGGGTATGACGCCATGTCATCTTGTAACTGTACATAAAACATAGTGATCATAAACATTGACAGTGTACATGACATGAGTTTTATGATATGGAAATGTAAAGTGCACATTTGGTGTTTGGCTTGCTTTTATGAAATCAAAGCAGTATATATTATAATCCTCAACGTCTCATATTTCAAAATACATAGAGTCCTCTTAATTTACAGCATTTCCCTCACTCAGACAACAAAAAGTTGTCCAATTAGCGGGAGGGATAGGGGCATCTTCTTGTCACGCGAGGTCCTCAAGTTTAGAACAGCTGTCAGTTAAAAACCTATACAGCGCTCTGAAACGCAGAGCCAGAGCTCTGACGTCATATACAGTATAGCATGTTACTATACAGCCACTGCGTTCCGATTTGTGCCATTTTCAACCCATGTACGAGTGTAAAGGGCTACAGGCCCAGTGCAGTCAAAAACGTGATTTTCCTGTGTTTTATATACATTTCCACGCTATGAAGTTGGAATAATACTGTGAAATTGTGAAAATTATGATCATGCCCTTTTAGTGTAAGAGCTGTTTTTAAAGACTGCCTGAAATGTCAGCCTGTTTTGGCAGTAAATTGGTTAATAGGCCATAAGAAAGAGAGTTCCAAACCAGCTAGTTTTCCGTTTTCCCCTCGCTACTCAGACCACTCGCAGACAGTCCTAGCAAAATTCTTGCTTAAATTGCTCTTTGTTAAGAAGCAATTTTATTTTTTTGGCAATTTTAATTGAAAACAATCACAGTAATTGTTACCAAGAAATTATTAATTGTTGAAATAGAAACGGTTGCATTAGACCTTTACCTGAGGACTGCGCATTCTGTCATTGTCACATTTTCTCCTTTCTGTTGCAAAGGGATTTTTTCCTTAACATTTTGTGCATTGTTTACCAAAGATCGAGCATTGCCTTGGCTGATTCTAAAGACCAAAGGGTTTGCAGCTAAATGTGCCTTCCTCCTGCTGTTTTGTCATTGCTGTCCACTCTTTCTTTCCTTTTGATACAGCTCTGACGGCCACTTTTCTCATTGACTGCTGCTGCATTCAAAAGTCTTTGCGCGCTACTGAGCTAGATCACTTGCATGGCATATTTTTACAGCATCCTCTTAATTAATTTCAGTTTACCTTAGTAGCCTTTCGCTGACTTTATTGTCATCGATACCAAATTACACTCTGGTCACAAATCATTGGATATTTAAGATCAGGTTTGCGCTTTTCAGCTTCAGATCTGTGGAAAGACATCAAAAGTCTTTGATTGTTGCTGTATCAGTGAACAAAACATCACTCTCCTCCAGTTGAGTCGTCTGCATTAGCAAATGCAGATGTGTTGAAGACTTTGACGACTTGTGGCCCTGCTATTGTCAGTAGAAACATTGTTTTCCTTGCATCCGGTTTTTTTCTCTCGTCCTGATGGCTGCCATGTACTGCTGGAAATGCTGTTAGAAAGTTATCCAATTGCAGTCGACATTTTCCGTGAGTTGTAGCAATGTCGTATCGATGAGTAGTATCAATGTCGAGTTTTACAAAGTTAAACAGAGACCGGTACCAAAAAAGTGCCTTCAGAAAGTATTCATACCCCTTGAATTATTCCACATTTTGTTGTGTTACAGCCTGAATTAAAAATGGATGAAAAAAAGAAAAAAAATGTCACCCATCTACATACAATAAGCCATAATGACAAAGTGAAAACATGTTTTCAGAAAATGTTACAAATGTATTAAATGAAATACAGAAATATCTCATTGACATACTGTAAATATTCATAACCCTGAGTCTGTTGGCACCGATTACAGCTGCTTTTCTGGGCAATTCTCTAAGAGTTTAGCACACCTGGATTGTACATTTTCCCATTGTTTTTTTCAAAAGGCAAGTTTATGTCAAACTGTAACTCGGTCACTCAGGAACATTCAATGTCTTCTTGGTAAGCAACTTGTGTTTTAGGTTATTGTCTTGCTGAAAGGTGAATTAATCACCTAGTGTTTGGTGGAAAGCAAACTGAACCCGGTTTTCCTCTAGGAACTTGCCTGTGCTTAGCTCCATTCCATTTCATTTTTGTCCTATAAAACTCCCCAGTCCTTAACAATTACAAGAATACACATAACATGATACAGCCACCACTATGCTTGAAAATATGGAGTGGTAATCAGTAATGTTTTGAATTGGATTTACCCCAAACATAACACTTTGTATTCAGGACAAAAAGTTCATTTCTTTACAACATTTTTTTTGCTATATTACTTTAGTGCTTGGTTGCAAACAGGATGCATGTTTTAGAATATTTTCTTTTCACTTTGTAAATTACTCCACAATTAGTATTCTGGTGTAATTACAATGTTGTTGATCCATCCTTAGTTTTCTCCTATCACAGCCATTAAACTCTGTAACTTTTTTAAAGGCATCATTGGCCTGAGGGACCTTACAGATAATTGTATGTGTGGGATAAAAAAGTAATGTTCAACACTATTATTGCACACAGAGCGAGTCCATGCAACTTATTATGTGACTTGTACATTTTTACTACTGAACTTATTTAGGCTTGCCATAACGGGGTTGAATAGTTAGTGACTGCAGATATTTCAGCTTTTCATTTTTTATGAATTTGTAAAAAATTCCACTTTGAAATGATGGGATATTGTGTGTAGGCCAGTGAAGAGAAATCTAAATGTAATCAATTTTAAATTTATGGCTGTAAACACAACAAAATGTGAAAAAAGTCGAGGGGTGTGAATACTTTCTGAAGGCACTGTAATGTTAATCAGGTTTCAATAAGAAAGCATACTCTTAATGAACAGCTAGCTTGTGCTATTCATTTTTTATTTATTAAAGTTTAGTGTTTACATGACCTTTCAACTTTTGTAAAGCACTGCTGTTGTTCAATACCAATTATACTGCTCACACTTAGTGGTAGAATAACAAATTGCAAGATAATTGCATATCATTACAACTTTCTGTTCATATTTCATTGTAGTGAAATTATGAAGAACTTTCTAGTGACTATGCAAAAGCATACAAAAACATTGTCCCCCCTTTCCCCAATATGTCATAACTTTTTTTAATTGAACCTTTATTTAACTAGGCAAGTCAGTTAACAACAAATTCGTATTTACAATGACAGCCTACACCAGCCAAATTCAGACAACGCTGGGCCAATTGTGCACCACCCTATGGGACTCCCAATCACAGCCGTTTGTGATACAGCCTGGGTTCAAACCAGGGTGTCTTTAGTGACACCTCTAGCACTGAGATGCAGCGCCTTAGACCGCTGCGCCACTCAGGAGCCCATGACATTTACATAGAATCTATATGATCTAGTGTCAAAAGGTTAACTTGAGAAGTTTCAGGGATCCAATGACAATGTTACTAAAAAATGTATGTTATCACTGCATTTAGAAGAGCCCAAAAAGAAGACTGCCAGAGAGGAGAAAGAGGTGAAAAAGGAGACTAAACATTTGAAGAAGAAAGTTATCCATGACTTTTTCAACAAGAACGGTAAAGCCTGCTTTGTTTATTTGTGTGAAATGTCAAATCTTTGGGGTTTGTAGGCTAAGTGATAACTTATACAGTTAAAAGTAAAATGTCAAGCATGTGAGTTATGTATATTTGGGTAACTTTGGATTTAAAATATCACATATTTTATGTTAGTCTACAATACATAACACAAATATTGTAATTTCCAGATAGAAACTGGAAAGTTTATTAACATGACTCAATCACGCTTTAATTAAAGTTGTGGTGGAACCCAAGAAGAAGGTGGACAAAAAGGTGAAGGAGACAAAGGAGGATGTTGAGTCAACTCTTTGGAAATCTGGTATGCCACTGTTATTTTTTGTTACATATCTTTGTAACCCCATTGAGCATGTCATTTAAAGCAGGAATGCGCAGGTCGTGAGCGACGCTGTGCTGCCTCGACTTCTTGTGTCGTGTTTTTACATCAAACGGAAACAAGGGCATTGAGCCCTGAGCTGCCTTGGACTGGTCTTCTGTGCAAGGTTTTTTCTTTTTTTAAATTTAATTTAACCTTTATTTAACTAGGCAAGTCAGTTAGGAACAAATTCTTATTTACAATGACGGCCAAACCCGGACGACTCTGGGCCAATTGTGCACTGCCCTATTGAACTCCCAATCATGGTCGGATGTGATACAGCCTAGATTCAAACCAGGGACTGTAGTGTCACCTCTTGCACTGAGATGCAGTGCCTTAGACCGCTGCGCCACTCGGGAGCAAAAAAAAACATTTGCGTTAAATCCTGCCTACTCGAATGACCCTGCTGCCGTGGCCCCAAACTTGCAAGCTAGCTAACTTTACAGCCACCAGAAACAAACGCAGAGCAGACAAAGCCAACAAGCTAGCTAACATGTTTGCAGATAAACTGCCCTTGTAGCAGGGACAAAAGAAACAAGCATCATTCACAGTTCTGAATCAACTCGATCCCCAAAAATAGTGCAACTGATTTCCTTATATGAACTCTAACTCCGTAAAGTCTTTGAAATTGTTGCATGTTGCGTTTATATTTTTGGTCAATGTAGTTGAAATAAAGGCATTGGGCATCTTTGGGAATTCTGTAGTATAGCTACATGATGCTATCGTTACATTCCTTTGAGTACAAAACATTCCGAATACAGAAGATGTTAGCTTGCTGGATAAGTAGCTGTATTAGCTGGCTTGAACTTTGAACACACTAAGGCTAGCAGGCTAAAAACACAACCAAACACTTACCTACCAGTCTATTAGAACGGTAGCCATTTCGGCGTCACTCTGTCACGGCCATTAAAAGGAGAGGACCAAGGTGCAGCATGGTGAGCGTACATTTTCTTTTATTGAATAAAAATGACGCCAAACAAAACAATAAACACTACAAAAACAAACCGTGAAGCTCAAAGGCAAAGTGCCCTAAACAAAGTCAACTTCCCACAAAGACAGGTGGGAAAAAAGGCTACATAAGTATGGTTCCCAATCAGAGACAACGATAGACAGCTGTCCGTGATTGAGAACCATACCCGGCCAAAACATAGAAATATAAAATCATAGAAAAACAAAACATAGAATGCCCACCCCAAATCACACCCTGACCAAACCAAAAAGAGACATTAAAAGAATCTCTAAGGTCAGGGCGTGACACACTCTTCCACCTTTGAAAATGTATTTAAACGTAAACATTTGCAGTCTTTTCCGGCTTATTTTTCTCTTTTGGGGTAGAGTTGATTGAGATCCAAGAACCGAGAACGATGCTTGTTTATTTTTGTCCCTGCTACAGTTTATTTGTAAACAAGTTCACTAGTTTGTCTGCTTTGTCTGCTCTATGTTTATTTCTGGCAGCTATAACTTTAACTAGCTTGCAAGTGACTTTCAATTCCGCTCCGGGACCATGGCAGCAGGGACATTTGAGTATGCTGGATTTAACGCAAAGACACACCTTGCCCAGAAGGCCAGCCCAAGGTGGCTCATGGCTCAACCCTCTTTTTTTCTTTCAAAGTGAAAACACTACACAAGAAGTGGGGCGACATAGGGTAGCCCATGACCTATGGATTCTTGCTTTAAATTACAGTACTTTAGTTAAATGTTAAATGTTTTGTCTTCAAAAACCCTCCATGGCTTTGCATGCATGTAAGTCGTAATTTACATGATAAACTGAACCCATTATCTGATACACAATAATACACAACGTAACAGTGGTCTGCCAAGAAATGTAAAATGTTTTTTGAATGAAATGGCCCTTAAGAACATTAAACACAAAATTTAAGTTCCAGTTCTTAAATGTCCTGAGTGCTTTGCTGTCGAGTACAGTATCATGTTGCACCAAGTTGGATGTATTCTAACAACCCATGCAATGGCTTAGCATAAAAGCAAGTAATTACTGACATGTGAAACTGAATGAATCCATTATCTAATATTGCATTGCCTTTGTTTTCAGACGATGAATCCAAGAACCATGTCAAGGTGGTGAAGACAAAAGAGTCCACCATGAAAAAAGAACATATTGATGTTAATAAAGAAGGTAATGGCTATTACGGGACAGGTAAAACTAGTCTGTTATTCGAAAAAAACAAAAAAATAAGGTACCTAACATTAGGAGATGTTACACCTCAAATTCATAGACATTCATATTCATAGGACTGACAGTCCATGTTATACACCGTTTTAACCTTTTTGAAGATTGTAGATTGTTTAAATTCTTGTTGGTGGTAAACAATAAATACAGTATGTACATATTCTTATTCCATCCATTTACTTAGATTTGTGTGCATTAGGTAGTTGTTGTGGAATTGTTAGATTACTTGTTGATATTGCTGCACTGTCAGAACTAGATGCACAAGCATTTTGCTACATTCGCAATAACATCTGCTAACCATGTGTATGTGACCAATACAATTTGATTTGATTTGATGGGATGTGGGTAAATATCAGAAATGGAAAGGACTGTAGTTTTAAGATGCTAGTGGTTCAGCAACTGAAAAGTATTCTTTATACCGGTAAAACTTAATTTGATCTATAAGACATAACACAAGTAGCCTTGTACAAGCCAAGGCTTGTGTGAGCCGAAACGTCTGATGGGAGCAGGACAAAACAATGTAACCATTCTCAAATTCATAGACAGAGCAAAGGATGCAAAGACTGACCATCCATGATATCAAAATGATCGTTTTAACCATGTTTTGAGGCTATATAGTGTTTGTTTACATTTACTTTGTTTACAAACATTGGAGTAAAACAAGCTTATATTTGGGGTCTGATGGGGTACGACAGTTGAACTAAGCTCATAAGGAATTTATGAGTTATCCTCTTAAACTCTGACACCCTTTGGTAGCATTTGATCAACAACGTATAATATTGTAAACTACCCTCCTACAAACACAATATTCCGTTTTTTTACATTTTGGGAGTGGTCCCCCCAATTTTCTCCATGTTGGGGAATAAGAGATTTGAAAGTGTAGGTTTGAAATAAAATGTAGCCAAATACCGTTCCAATGGTGGCGCTCTAAACATACACAAAATCCCATAGAAACACAGCCATATTAAAAGCGCAGGGCTTGTGCAACGTCCCATGCCTTCATTTTTTTTGTCTTACAGGAAGGATATACAGTGCCTGAATACCGATATACAGTATTCAGACCCCTTGACTTTTTCACATTTTTGTTACGCTACAGTCTTGTTCTAAAATGGATTAAATCGTTTTTTCCCTAATCAATCTACACAGAATACCCCATAATGACAAAGGAAAAACTGGTTTTTAGAAATGCTTGCTAATTTATTAAAACTTCATTTATAAAACAACCTGAAATATCACATTTACATAAGACTTCTTGGATATGACGCTACAAGTTTGGCACATCTGTTTCTCCAATTCTTCTCTGCAGAATCTCTCAAGCCCTGTCAGGTTGGATGGGGAGCGTAGCTGCAGAGCTTTTTTCAGGTCTCTCCAGAGATGTTCGATCAGGTTCAAGTCCTGGATCTGGTTGGGCCAATCAAGGACATTCAGAGACTTGTCCCGAAGGTGAACCTTCGCCCCAGTCTGAGGTCATGGATCTCTGTACTTTGTTATGTTCATCTTTGCCTCGATCCTGACTAGTCTCCCAGTTGATTTCCGCTGAAAAACATCCCCACAGCATGATGCTGCCACCACCATGCTTCACCATAGGGATGGTGCAGGTTTCCTCCAGACGTGACGCTTGGCATTCAGTCCAAAGAGTCCAATCTTGGTTTCATCAGAACAGAGAATCTTGTTTATCATGGTCTCAGAGTGCTTTATGTGCCTTTTGGAAAACTCCAAGCTGGCTGTCATGTGCCTTTATCTGAGGAGTGGCTTCCATCTGGCCACTCTACCATAAAGGCCTGTTTGGTGGAGTGCTACAGAGATATCTGTCCTTATGGAAGGTTCTCCCATCTCTACAGAGGAGCTCTAGAGCTCTGTCAGAGTGACCATCGTCTTCTTGGTCACCTCCCTGACCAAGGCCCTTCTCCCTCGATTGCTCAGTTTGGCCGTGTGGCCAGCTCTTGGAAGAGTCTTGAGGGATCCAAACTTCTTCAATTTAAGAATGATGGAGGCCATAGTGTTCTTGTGGACCTTCAATGCTGCAGAAATATTTTGGTACCCTTCCCATGATCTGTGCCTTGACACAATCCTGTCTCAGAGCTCTACGAACAATTCCTTCGACCTATTGCCTTTTTTTTGCTCTGACATACACTGCTGACATGCACTGCTATTTCACAGTGAACAAATTGACAACAGACTCGCTTATGGGGAAGGACATTCAACAAGCACAGCACTTACACAAATGACTGATGATTGGCTAAGAGAAATTGATGATAAAAAGGTTGTGGGGGCTTTTTTGTTAGACTTCAGTGTGACTTTTGACAATTTTCGCCTAAAAGTAAATTTTTGGGTAAATAAGACACGGACAGGTGAGGAAACTTCAAACTAATTTTCCCATTCACTTTTCCTATTGTAAGTGAATGACGGCGCATGTGGATGTTGTCGAACGTCGAAACTGAAACCTGAACTAAAGACCTCGGTTTAAAAGCTGACAATGTTTTTATATACTTTTATTTTATTTTGAATCCTGCGGCTCTGTTGGGCTAAATTGCTGTGAGTGCTGCTATCTGTCCAGGGATCCTGCCAGATTCCGTATAGGGGAAGAGACGCGAAAGACCAGCTAGCTTAGCTGGCTCTGAGGGCTCAAATGGAGGCCGCTATTGAACGTTTCCAACGTTTGTTCCGGGAAAATGTGAAACACGTTGACTTTCAATGTAGCAACTGCTTGCTTGCGGAGTACTACAGGAGCAAAGTAGCTACTCTTAGCAAGCAAGTAGAACACCTACATAAGCTAATGGGGAACCCACGCCCGCCTACTTTTCTTTTTCTTCCACCCCAGTAGCTAGATGCCGCTCTGGTCTGGTGGAAGTTTCGTTGCCATGTCGGCTCTCCACAGCCGACTGGCCGGTGCTAGGCAGGGTTCCATCCCCGAAGGGATCTCCTCCTTCCCTGGAGAACGGAGCTGTTCTCGGCCCAACCAACCAGCCATGGAGGTACGTCACTCGCCGAGGAAGTTGAAGAAGGTGTCCTCTGGCAACGGGGGTCTTCATGGAGATGTTGAGCCCAGAACTGACACAGACCAGAAACAGCTTTGCCGCCCTGGATCCAGAGGTTCCGGCGCCTTCATCCGTGGTGGCTTCACAATCAAGATCGGATCCGGAGGTATGTGCTTCTTCGTCCTCGGCTCTGTCTCCCTCTCTGGTGGCTTCTATCTCGGGTTCCTGACCGTGAGGCTGCCTGAGAGACCGGTCCATTCAACATCAACAGCTGTCATCATAGGCAGTTCTATGGTGAGAAACATCTCGGTCCCCAAGGCAAAAACCCTGTGCTACACAGGAGCACGAGTACAGGACATAACAAGGCTGCTTCTGTCTGTTCTACCACTGATGCCGGGAGCTGACGCTGTCGTAGTCCATGTTGGGTCAAACGATATCAGGAGGGCTAGTTCGGGAATATATGAAAATGGAAGAACTGATTTTAGCATTAAAAGACTCCAAAAAACGACCAATAATTTCAGGTCCAGTACCATTGTTGGGCCGCAAGTGTGAAAGATTCAGCAGACTGCTGGCATTACACATCTGGCTAAAAGACTACTGTAGCTCTGCTGGAGTCACTTTTATTGATAACTTTGACACCTTCTGGAAACAGAAGATACTCTACAGGAATGACGGAGTCCATCCAAATAATCTTGGCTCCTGTACTCTGTCCACTCAAGGCTCAAGGCTGCGTTGAAACAATGACTGGTAAATGATCCAAGACCAGCCCAGTTAATCCCTACCATTGTGACAATGAGTCGTCATAATGCTGCATCAAATGTACATGATCTTAGGGGCATTGGCAAACACAATGTAAGTAATTTAAATGATGTTCCCCAAATTGCAACAAATACATCTGTTTATCCTAACAAAAGCCTATCAAATATAATCCAGTTAGAATCAGCAATTCCCCAGGGTATCTGTTTAGGCCCCTTGCTTTTACATTTTTTTACTAACGACATATCACTGACTTCGAGTAAAGCCAGAGTTTCTATGTATGCGGATGACTCAATGCTATACATGTCAGCTACTACAGTGACTGAAATGACTGCAACACTCAAGAAAGAGCTGCAGTTATTTCCAGAGTGGGTGGCAAGGAATAAGTTAGCCCTAACATCTCACAGCAAGAACTGGCAAATCTGGTGCAATCCATAAGGAGGAGAAGCACTGCAGTACTTAATGCAGCTGGTGGCCACACCAGATACTGACTGTTACTTTTGATTTTGACCCCCCCCCCCCCCCCCCCCCTTTGTTCAAGGACACATTATTCAATTACTGCTAGTCACATGTCTGTGGAACTTGTTCAGTTGATGTCTCAGTTGTTGAATCTTGTTATCTTCATACAAATATTTACAGATGTTAAGTTTGCTGAAAATAAACGCAGTGAGAGGATGTTTCTTTTTTTTGCTGAGTAAGTACAAATACAAATACAAAGTACAGTGCCCAAAAAATCAGCTCAAAGTTTAACAGATTATTTTCTTAAAAAATTATATCATTCATCATTGCACCTTTAACTGTATGTCTTTCTAGATAAGAGTGTCTGCTAAATGACAAAAATGTAAATGTATACATTTTATTTAGATTTATTAGCGTTAAGCCACAATCTTTAATTCAGTTTTCAGTCAAACGACAGCCCTGTCACTTGCTAAAAAGTTGAGGAATTTGGCTGGAGAAATGTATTCAAATATTTTGAAGCCATATATTGATAGTTAAAAAAAATATTGTTTACAGCCAATTGAGTTAAACATTTTCTGCATTAATTAATTGGTAGGTATAATGAACTGAAATTACCATTGAACAGAAATTAATATTGTAGATTGTAGATTGCTTAAACTTTCAAAGCTTATGTGACACCGTAAGCAGCTGGTTAGAGCAAGCATAGAGCATAGAAATTACTACTAATGAATTGGGCATCTTGCTGTATTCGTGTGTTATTTTTTAGGACTGATACTAGGTGGAATATACTTGCCCTGTAACACCAACACATGGTATATCGCATTTTGACAGCTATAAATATGTTAAATAGCCTTTAAATTAATGTTACTGTTATGTCGTTTTTGTCACATTTTGCAGGCAAAAAGAAACCTGTCAAAGAGATGAAGGAAGAAAAGACAGCTAAACTACCAGACAAAAAAGTAAAGGTAAAAAAAACAGGTAAAATATTATTCTGACTCATTCTTGACTTGGACATTTTCAACATAGAAATCTGCATTGGATGAAGTCTAATACATGAATATTGTGTAACACTACTCTACTGTTCTTGTGTATTTCTAATAGAACTTGAGGTTCTAAAGGAGGAGGCTAAGCTGGTGACTGTTATGAAAGGTAACCAATTTGTTCATCTTTAACTTATATTCACTGCTCCATATACATTGCTCTTTTCCATGACATAGACTAACCAGGTGAATTCTATGATCCCTTATTGATGTCACTTGTTAAGCCCACTTCAATCAGTGTATGAAGGGGGGGAGTCAGTTTAAATAAGGATCTTTAAACCTTGAGATAATTAAGACATGGATTGTGTATGTGTGCAATTCAGAGTATCACGTTTGAAGGTAAGACCCAGGTGCAGACAGTGTCGGAGTAACAAATGTTTATGAAATCGAACACGGGCAGGCAAAGGTACAAGGTGGCAGACAGGCTCAGGGTTAGGTCAGGCAGAGGTCGGTAATCCAGAGTAGTGGGCAAAGTTACAGGACGGCAGACAGGCTCATGGTCACAGCAGGCAGAAAGGTCAAAACCGGGAAAACTAGAAAACAGGCACTATAGACAAGACAGGAGAAAGGGGGAAACCATTGGTAGGTTTGATGATCAAAATGAACTGGCACCAGACAAACAGAGAACACAGGTATATATACACAGGGGATAATAGGGAAGCTGTGAGACACCTGGAGGGGGGTGGAGACAATCACAAAGACAGGTGAATCTGATCAGGATGTGATACAGAGTGTAAATGGCCAAGAGAAAAGTGCCTTTGAAAGGGGTATGGTGGTATGTGCCAGGTGCCAGGCGCACCGGTTTGTGTCAAGAACTGCAACGTTGCTGGGTTTTTCATGCTCAGTTTCCCGTGTGTGTCAAGAATTGTCCACCACCCAAAGGACATCCAGCCAACTTGACACAACTATGGGAAGCATTGGAGTCAGCATGGGCCAGCATCCTGTGGAATGCTTTCGACAACATGTGGAGTCCATGCCCCGACGGATTGAGGCTGTTTTAAGAGCAACTCAATATTAGGAAGGTGTTCCTAATGTTTGGCATACTCAGTGTATATGTTCTGCATATGTATGCTACTGTATTCTTGACCAAAGTTTTAAAAAGTCAGGAACACAAAAGATGGTATTTTCCACAGGTACATGTTTTATGTCGCTAAACAATATTTGGTGTGCCGGAGTCTGGCGCAGCAGTAACGCTCACAACTCTGGACCACACATTCCCCGATGAAAATGCCTCTGCTTGGCCAACTGTCTGTGCCCTTCTTACCTATTCCTCCTCCTCCATTGTCTATTCCTATCTCACATCCTACTATCCTATCAAATTGCATTGTTTGCACTGTAACCTGTTAGTTCATATGCCTTGACAACGTGATACATAAACATTTATAAAAATTAAACAACGGGATATATAGGCCTAAGGCTGAATAAATTCAACCACACCTTTGTTTCATCACAAAACCAGACGGCAACATTTGTCCAGTGAAGTCCACAAAACATGTTGTATGTAACAAACAGTTACATGACCTACAGCATGGTCAAGTAAGTTAATGTGAAACCACAAGTCCAAATCCCTATCTCCATCTATGGCTAATATAGGAAAGGGATTTTAGCTAGCTAGCTAGCCACAGGAGTAAAAAATGACAATGTGACGTGATTGGTGTGAAGCCAAATCCAAACTGGCTTCCCTTGACACTTTTTTTGTGTGCCAGGACCATTCACAGCTGAGCTCACTCAGTTTAGCTCAATGCTGATTGGCTATTATTTTACACTTTTTTTTATCAAGGGAGGCCAAATGCTCGTTGGCTTCCTGTGCATTCAATGCTACGGGGAACAATAGTGTCATACTCTTTTTGACCAGACTGCATCAGATAGATGGGCTACACATACTGAGACAGAGTGGGCGCTGTTTCGTTCGCTCTGATACTTTCTCCGGTGAGATACATTCAGCCTCTTGCGAATTGAAGTACATTTAAGAAACACAGAGAGACTAAATCAAAACAAAATTTATTGATCAATTTTTTGGGGAAGCCTGGCATCCAGGTTGCTACAGAGAAGGTCAAACCAGCTCCTGTAAAGCAAGGTCAATTATTAGTTCTTTGACATCTACAATCCAAACAATTATGATATTATCACATATGGTCTAGTTGCATTAAAGGTTAAAGAAAATATCCAGCAATGTGTTACAATAAGTAGCAGGGAGACTTCTGACACAAGACGAGTATTTACATTTTAGCAGACAGCATTCAGGAGCAATTAGGGTTAAGTGCCTTGCTTAAGGGCACATTGTCAGATTTTGCACCTAGTTGGCTCAGGGATTCAAACCAGCAACCTTTTGATTACTGGCCCTATGCTCTTAACTGCTACCACAAAGCAAGATGTCAGTCTCATAACTATTTGTTTGTCACACAGCAATCACATTGCACAAGAGTGGAGAGAAAGGTGACTCCCTTTACAGAGGGTCAAACTATCAACAAACTATAAACTGCATCTCTGTTGATGGAACAACCTGATAGAGTCAGGTTAGGGATTATGGCAATAAGGGTTAAGGTTAGGGCGAGGTTTAGGTTTATTAACTACACTTTAACACTTTTGTCTACAGTAAGTAGGCCTATTTTTGTACCACAGAGTGTACTGTATTTATTTCTCAAACAATGTTTTATTTTACTCAGATTGAATTGCAGTCTGAACTTTTGCAGTAAATTGTCTTGTTCTTATTTGATTTAGAGCCAAAGGAAGCTAAGGAGCAAGCCAAACCAGAAGCTACCAAAAAAGGTACAGATATGATTGTTTTTGTTGCATCAAATGTATAATAGCGCAGTTCCTGAGATTAATGTTGTGTCTCATCCAATGATTGTTTTAGAAGCTGAAGTTCCCAAAGAACAGACCAAAGCAGCTACATCAAAGAAAGGTGCAAAGTATTCTTTGTTTACCACAGAACACTTTTTCACACTGAGCTAAGTCAACCTACAGTATACTGGGCTGGCCAAGATACACATCAACCATAGTTGCTGGAACTGTGCTGGAAAGGACAATGTGAAAAGAAAATATCTGAACGAATACAGTATGTTTTGGCTTGGCCCTATAGTCTGAATCAGGTAAGACTGTAATGTATGATACTATAGCGGCAGGTAGCCTAGCAGAGCGTTGGGCCAGTAACCAAAAGGTTGCTGGTTTGAGACACCGAGCTGAAGAGGTGAAAAATCTGTGCAATGCACTTAACCTTAACCCTTTTGCTCTGGATAAGAGGGTGTGCTAAATGACAAAAATTTATTATTTTTTATATTTTTTATTCTGATTTAGATACTGGAGCAAAAGAACAGGCCAAACTACCTCCAGCAAAGAAAGGTGTCAAATTAATTTTTGAATTGTTATTTTTCCATTTATTCCAATAATAAGTATGCCTATGTCTCTGTTTATGCTATTTATTAAAAGTTATATCAATATCTTATTTTAAAGACTTAGAAGCTGAATTTTCTAAAGAAAAGGCCAAACCAACTCTTGAAAATAAAAGTTACCTTACTTTAACAGAGGAGACAGAGACATAGGTCTCTTTTCCAAATGTTCCCTGTATAATACAATATGAATACACACACACACACACACACATATACACAAATATATACATATATATATATATACAGGTATATACATACACAGCGCATTCGGAAAGTATTCAGGCCCCTTAACTGTTTCCACATTTTGTTACATTACAGCCTTATTCATCAATCTACACACAATACCCCATAATGGCAAAGCAAAAACAGGTTTTTAGAATTTTTTTCTAATTTATATATATTTTGTTAGAAATATCACATTTACGTAAGTATTCAGACCCTTTACTTAGTACTTTGTTAAAGCGCCTTTGGCAGCGATTACAGCCTCGAGTCTTATTGGGCATGACGCTACAAGCTTGGCACAAGCTGTATTTGGGGAGTTTCTCCCATTCTTCTCTGCAGATCCTCTCAAGCTCTGTCAGGTTGGATGCGGAGCATTGCTGCACAGCTATTTTCACGTCTCTCCAGAGATGTTCAATCGGGTTCAATTCTGGGCTCTGGCTGGGCCACTCAAGGACATTCAGAGACTTGTCCTGAAGCCACTCCTGCTTTTGTCTTGGCTGTGTGCTCAGGGCCGTTGTCCTGTTGGAAGTTGAACCTTCTTCCCAGTCTGAGCTTCTAAGTGCTCTGGAGGAAGATTTCATCAAGGATCTCTCTGTACTTTGTTCCGTTCATCTTTGCCTTAACCCTGACTAGTCTCCCAGTCCCTGACGCTGAAAACATCCCTACAGCATGATGCTGCCACCACCATGCTTCACCTTAGGGATAGCGACATGATTCCTCAAGATGTGACACTTGGCATTTGGGCCAAAGAGTTCAAGAATCTTGTTTCTCATGGTCTGAGAGTATTTAGCTGCCTTTTGGCAAACTCCAAGCGGGCTGTCATGTTCCTTTTACTGAGGAGTGGCTTACGTCTGGCCACTCTACCATAAAGGCTTGCTTGGTGGAGTGCTGCAGAGGTTCTCCCATCTCCACAGAAGAACTCCAGAGCTCTGTCAGAGTGACCATCGGGTTCTTGGTCACCTCCCTGACCAAGGCCCTTCTCCCCCGATTGCTCAGTTTGGCTGGGTGGCCAGCTCTAGGAAGAGTCTTGGTGGTTACAAACTTCTTCCATTTGAGAATAATGGAAGCCTCTGTGTTCTTGGGGACCTTCAATGCTGCAGAACTGTTTTGGTACCCTTCCCCAGATCTGTGCCTCGACACAATCCTGTCTCGAACCTCTACGGACAACTCCTTCAACCTCATGGCTTGGTTTTTGGTCTGACATGCACTGTCAACTGTGGGACCTTATATAGACAAAGGTGTACCTTTCCAAATCATGTCCAATCAACTGAATATACCACGGATGGACTCCAATCAAGGTGTACAGTAGAAACAGCTCAAGGATTATCAATGGATGCAGCTCAGCTCAATTTCGAGTCTCATAGCAAAGGGTCTGCATGCTGTAAATAACGTATTTCTGTTTTTTATTTAAAATAAAAAACCTGTTTTCACTTTGTCATTATGGGGTATTATGTGTAGATTGCAGAGGATTTTTACAAATGTAATCCATTTTAGAATAAGGCTTTAACGTAAACAAAACGTGGAAGAAGTCAAATGGTCTGAATACTTTCCGAAGGCACTGTATATGCACATATTAAAATACTATCAAAAGAAACAATGTATTTAGACTTTTTTCACAAAAATTACATAAAAGAAAGGTGCAAAGTAGTCTTTGTGTACCACAGAACCCTTTTTAAAACTACTGAGCCAAGCCAACCTACAGTATACTGGGCTGGCCTAGTCAATCATAGTTGCTGAAACAGTGCTGGAAAGGACAATGTGAAATAAAATATCAGAACGAGCACAGTACAGTTTGGCTTGGCCCTATAGTCTGAATCAGGTAAGACTGTTTTGTTTGATAGAAGGTATACTTCATGAAATATGTTTTTCTGATTTAGATGCTGAAGCAAAAGAAAAGGGCAAACTAGCGCCAGAAAAGAAAGGTAACAAATTATTTTTTAATAGTTCATTTTCCATTTATTCAAATAATAAGTGGGCAGGCCTATGTGTCGGTTTTATGCAATTTATAAAACATTCTATCAAGATCTTATTGTAAAGACTGTTGTATGTGGACTTTTTACAAAGGGAAAGACAAACCAACTACTGCAAATGAAGGTAAGAGAATTTATTGACTTTCCACAACTAAAATGTTATTAAAGACAGTATATAATCATCGAGAAAGATGTTTGTCTTGCTATATTCATAGAGAAACACATTTATGATGTATTTGATTCAGATGTTGCAGTTATTAAAGAAAAGGTGAAATCAGCCCCTGCAAAGAAAGGTAAGAATGTTTTCAAATCTGTGGTTACTAAGTAATTTGATAGTATAAGGGCTCAAGCAAGACCCAGATGCAGACACGGGAGGCAGCTTGTTCGACTCTCTGATATTTATTATAATCCAAGGGGCAGGCAAGAGAATGGTCGTGGACAGGCAAAATATCATAACAAGGTCAGAGTCCAGGAGGTACAGAGTGGCAGGCAGGCTCAAGGTCAGGGCAGGCAGTATGGTAAGGCAGGTGGGTTCAGAGTCAAGGCAGGCAAGGGTCAAAACCCGGAGGACTAGCAAAAAACTGTGTAAAAAGCAAGAGCACGGCGTAACACGCTGGTTGACTTGTCCATACAAGACGAACTAGCACAGACATACAGAAAACACAGGTATTAATACACAGGGGATAATGGGGAAGATGGGTGACACTTGGAGATGGTGGAGACAAGCACAAGGACAAGTGAAACAGATCAGGATGTGACAGACAGAGTTTGATAGAGGCTGAATGTGCCAAAAAAGTAGATCCTGCAAAGCATCATTCAAGTGTTTTTATAATTACTGTTCCCTTGAATGATCACGAGCTTGTAATATAAAGTGAGTTTCATAAAGAAATTGGCCCTTTCTTGTTGCATTTAGATGCTGTTTCCAAAGACAAGCCTTTTTTGTATTTCTTTTTTATTTATTCACTGTATATTTTGTGTTTGTTTCAGTGTTAATAATGTGCTTTAAAACTCTCTTGGTAAAAACTCTATTGTAAACAGTGTGGTCTACAGCGTATCATGAGATACTCTACATTAGGCGAGCAAAACCTTGAGACTTCCTTAAAACCTCTCTGGGATATGTGGGACGGTAGCGTCCCACCTGGCCAACATCCAGTGAAAATGCAGAGCGCCAAATTCAAATAAATTACTATAAAAATGTAACTTTCATGAAATCACACATTCAATATACCAAATTAAAGCTGCACTTGTTGTGAATCCAGCCAACGTGTCAGATTTCAAAAATGCTTTACGGCGAAAGCAAACAATGCTATTATCTGAGGATAGCACCCCAGCTAACAATCACAGACCATCATATTTCAACCCTCCCGGGGCGACACAAAACGCAGAAATAAAGATATAATTCATGCCTTATCTTTGAAGGGCTTCTTCTGTTGGCACTCCAATATGTCCCATAAACATCACAAATGGTCCTTTTGTTTGATTAATTCCGTCGATATATATCCAAAATGTCAATTTATTTGGCGCGTTTGATCCAGAAAAACACCGGTTCCAACTTGCCCAATGTGACTACAAAATATCTCAAAAGTTACTGGTAAGCTTTGTCCAAACATTTCAAACTTCTTTTGTAATACAACTTTAGGTATTTTTTTACGTAAATAATCGATAAAATTGAAGACGGGATGATCTGTGTTCAATACCAGAGGAAAACAATGTGTAGCATGCTTTCTGGTCACACGCCTCTAATAAACAGTACACTTCACAGGAGCCTCATTCTGAACATGGCTACTTCTTCATTTCTCAAAGGTAAAACCTCATCCAATTTCTAAAGACTCTTGACATCCAGTGGAAGCGATAGGAACTGCAGGAAGGTCCCTTAGAAATCTGGATTCCCAATGAAAACGCATTGAAAAGAGAGTGACCTCAAAAAACAAATATCTGAATGGTTTGTCCTAGGGGTTTTGCCAGCCAAATAAGTTATGTTATAGTCACAGACATGATTCAAACAGTTTTAGAAACTTCAGAGTGTTTTCCATCCAATACTAATAATAAAATACATATATTAGCATCTGGGACTGAGTAGGAGTCAGTTTACTCTGGGCACGCTTTTCATGCAACCGTGAAAATGCTGCCCCTTATCCCAGAGAAGTTAATATTAGATGTCATGCACCAGCTGTTATTTACAAATAGACACAGACCGCCACCCCTTGTCTTACCAGAGGCGGCTGTTCTATCTTGCCGATGGACCGAAAACCCAGCCAGCTGTATGTTATCCATGTCGTCTTTCAGCCACGACTCAATGAAACATAAGATATTACAGTTTTTAATGTCCCGTTGGTAGAATAGTCTTGATTGGAGCTCGTCCATTGATTGCATGTTGGCTAATAGGACTGATGGTAGAGGGGGATTACTCACTCACCGTCAGATCCTTACATTGCACCCCGACCTATGTCCCCGATACCTCCGTCTCTTCTTCATGCGAATGACAGGGATTTGGGCCTTGTCGAGTGTCTGAAGTACATCCTTTGTGTCCGAATCATTAAAGAAAAATTCTGTAAAATAATCTTAATGGCTGACCTGATATCCAGAATCTAATTTCAGTCACAAGAGACAGTGGCAGAAACCTTATGTACAAAATAAGCTACAAATAACTTGAAAAAACAAACAGAATAGAACAATTGGTTAGGAGCCCGTAAAACGGCAGCCATCTCCTCCGGCACCATCATTCATATATGTTACTATTATTGTTTAATTAGAGCCCAAGGAAACTAAGGAACCAGCCAAACCAGAACCTGCAAAAAAAGGTACAGATAGGATGTTTTTTTCTTGTATCAAATGTATAATGGCGTAATTCTTGAGATTGATGTTGTGTTTTGTCCAATGATTGTTTTAGAAGCTGAAGTTCCCAAAGAAAAAACCAAAGCAGCTACATCAAAGAAAGGTACAAAGTAGTCTTTATGTACATAGAACCCTTTTTAAAACTACTGAGCCAAGCCAACCTACAGTATACTGGGCTGGCCTAGTCAATCATAGTTGCTGGAACAGTGCTGGAAAGGACAATGTGAAATAAAATATCAGAACGAGCACAGTACAGTTTGGTTTGGCCCTATAGTCTGAATCAGTTAAGACTGTTTTGTTTGATAGAAGGTATACTTCATGAAATATGTTTTTCTGATTTAGATGCTGAAGCAAAAGAAAAGGGCAAACTAGCGCCAGAAAAGAAAGGTAACAAATTATTTTTTAATAGTTCATTTTCTATTTATTCAAATAATAAGTAGGCAGGCCTATGTGTCGGTTTTATGCAATTTACAAAACATTCTATCAAGATCTTATTGTAAAGACTGTTCTATGTGGACTTTTTCCAAAGGGAAAGACAAAGCAACTCCTGCAAATGAAGGTAACAGAATTTATTGACTTTCCACAAATAAATTGATATTAAAGACAGTATATAATCATAGAGAAAAACGTTTGTCTTGCTATATTCATAGAGAAACACATTTATGTTGTATTTGATTCAGATGTCGCAGTTATTAAAGAAAAGGTGAAATCAGCCACTGCAAAGAAAGGTAAGAATGTTTTCAAATCTGTGGTTACTATGTAATTTGATAATATAAGGGCTCAAGCAAGACCCAGATGCAGACACGGGAGGCAGATTGTTCGACTCTCTGATATTTATTATAATCCAAGGGGCAGGCAAGAGAATGGTCGTGGACAGGTAAAATATCATAACAATGTCAGAGTCCAGGAGGTACAGAGTGGCAGGCAGGCTCAAGGTCAGGGCAGGCAGTATGGTAAGGCAGGTGGGTTCAGAGTCAAGGCAGGCAAGGGTCAAAACCCGGAGGACTAGCAAAAAACAGTGTAAAAAGCAAGAGCACGGCGTAACACGCTGGTTGACTTGTCCATACAAGACGAACTAGCACAGACATACAGAAAACACAGGTATCAATACACAGGGTATAATGGGGAAGATGGGTAACACTTGGAGATGGTGGAGACACGCACAAGAACAAGTGAAACAGATCAGGGTGTGACAGATAGAGCTTGATAGATGCTGAACGTGCCAAAAAAGTAGATCCTGCAAGGCATCATTCAAGTGTTTTTATAATTATTGTTCCCTTGAATTATCACGAGCTTGTATTATAAAGTGAGTTTCATAAAAAAATTGGTCCATTCGTGTTGCATTTAGATGCTGTTTCCAAAGACAAGCCTTTTTGTATTTCTTTTTTATTTATTCACTGTATATTTTGTGTTTGTTTCAGTGTTTATAATATGCTTTAAAACTCCCCTGGTAAAAACTCTATTGTAAACAGTGTGGTCTACAGCTTATCATGAGATACTCTACCTCAGGCGAGCAAAACCTTGAGACTTCCTTAATATTAGATGTCATGCACCAGCTGTTATTTACAAATAGACACAGACCGCCACCCCTTGTCTTACCAGAGGCGGCTGTTCTATCTTGCCGATGGACCGAAAACCCAGCCAGCTGTATGTTATCCATGTCGTCTTTCAGCCACGACTCAATGAAACATAAGATATTACAGTTTTTAATGTCCCGTTGGTAGAATAGTCTTGATTGGAGCTCGTCCATTGATTGCATGTTGGCTAATAGGACTGATGGTAGAGGGGGATTACTCACTCACCGTCAGATCCTTACATTGCACCCCGACCTATGTCCCCGATACCTCCGTCTCTTCTTCATGCGAATGACAGGGATTTGGGCCTTGTCGAGTGTCTGAAGTACATCCTTTGTGTCCGAATCATTAAAGAAAAATTCTGTAAAATAATCTTAATGGCTGACCTGATATCCAGAATCTAATTTCAGTCACAAGAGACAGTGGCAGAAACCTTATGTACAAAATAAGCTACAAATAACTTGAAAAAACAAACAGAATAGAACAATTGGTTAGGAGCCCGTAAAACGGCAGCCATCTCCTCCGGCACCATCATTCATATATGTTACTATTATTGTTTAATTAGAGCCCAAGGAAACTAAGGAACCAGCCAAACCAGAACCTGCAAAAAAAGGTACAGATAGGATGTTTTTTTCTTGTATCAAATGTATAATGGCGTAATTCTTGAGATTGATGTTGTGTTTTGTCCAATGATTGTTTTAGAAGCTGAAGTTCCCAAAGAAAAAACCAAAGCAGCTACATCAAAGAAAGGTACAAAGTAGTCTTTATGTACATAGAACCCTTTTTAAAACTACTGAGCCAAGCCAACCTACAGTATACTGGGCTGGCCTAGTCAATCATAGTTGCTGGAACAGTGCTGGAAAGGACAATGTGAAATAAAATATCAGAACGAGCACAGTACAGTTTGGTTTGGCCCTATAGTCTGAATCAGTTAAGACTGTTTTGTTTGATAGAAGGTATACTTCATGAAATATGTTTTTCTGATTTAGATGCTGAAGCAAAAGAAAAGGGCAAACTAGCGCCAGAAAAGAAAGGTAACAAATTATTTTTTAATAGTTCATTTTCTATTTATTCAAATAATAAGTAGGCAGGCCTATGTGTCGGTTTTATGCAATTTACAAAACATTCTATCAAGATCTTATTGTAAAGACTGTTCTATGTGGACTTTTTCCAAAGGGAAAGACAAAGCAACTCCTGCAAATGAAGGTAACAGAATTTATTGACTTTCCACAAATAAATTGATATTAAAGACAGTATATAATCATAGAGAAAAACGTTTGTCTTGCTATATTCATAGAGAAACACATTTATGTTGTATTTGATTCAGATGTCGCAGTTATTAAAGAAAAGGTGAAATCAGCCACTGCAAAGAAAGGTAAGAATGTTTTCAAATCTGTGGTTACTATGTAATTTGATAATATAAGGGCTCAAGCAAGACCCAGATGCAGACACGGGAGGCAGATTGTTCGACTCTCTGATATTTATTATAATCCAAGGGGCAGGCAAGAGAATGGTCGTGGACAGGTAAAATATCATAACAATGTCAGAGTCCAGGAGGTACAGAGTGGCAGGCAGGCTCAAGGTCAGGGCAGGCAGTATGGTAAGGCAGGTGGGTTCAGAGTCAAGGCAGGCAAGGGTCAAAACCCGGAGGACTAGCAAAAAACAGTGTAAAAAGCAAGAGCACGGCGTAACACGCTGGTTGACTTGTCCATACAAGACGAACTAGCACAGACATACAGAAAACACAGGTATCAATACACAGGGTATAATGGGGAAGATGGGTAACACTTGGAGATGGTGGAGACACGCACAAGAACAAGTGAAACAGATCAGGGTGTGACAGATAGAGCTTGATAGATGCTGAACGTGCCAAAAAAGTAGATCCTGCAAGGCATCATTCAAGTGTTTTTATAATTATTGTTCCCTTGAATTATCACGAGCTTGTATTATAAAGTGAGTTTCATAAAAAAATTGGTCCATTCGTGTTGCATTTAGATGCTGTTTCCAAAGACAAGCCTTTTTGTATTTCTTTTTTATTTATTCACTGTATATTTTGTGTTTGTTTCAGTGTTTATAATATGCTTTAAAACTCCCCTGGTAAAAACTCTATTGTAAACAGTGTGGTCTACAGCTTATCATGAGATACTCTACCTCAGGCGAGCAAAACCTTGAGACTTCCTTAATATTAGATGTCATGCACCAGCTGTTATTTACAAATAGACACAGACCGCCACCCCTTGTCTTACCAGAGGCGGCTGTTCTATCTTGCCGATGGACCGAAAACCCAGCCAGCTGTATGTTATCCATGTCGTCTTTCAGCCACGACTCAATGAAACATAAGATATTACAGTTTTTAATGTCCCGTTGGTAGAATAGTCTTGATTGGAGCTCGTCCATTGATTGCATGTTGGCTAATAGGACTGATGGTAGAGGGGGATTACTCACTCACCGTCAGATCCTTACATTGCACCCCGACCTATGTCCCCGATACCTCCGTCTCTTCTTCATGCGAATGACAGGGATTTGGGCCTTGTCGAGTGTCTGAAGTACATCCTTTGTGTCCGAATCATTAAAGAAAAATTCTGTAAAATAATCTTAATGGCTGACCTGATATCCAGAATCTAATTTCAGTCACAAGAGACAGTGGCAGAAACCTTATGTACAAAATAAGCTACAAATAACTTGAAAAAACAAACAGAATAGAACAATTGGTTAGGAGCCCGTAAAACGGCAGCCATCTCCTCCGGCACCATCATTCATATATGTTACTATTATTGTTTAATTAGAGCCCAAGGAAACTAAGGAACCAGCCAAACCAGAACCTGCAAAAAAAGGTACAGATAGGATGTTTTTTTCTTGTATCAAATGTATAATGGCGTAATTCTTGAGATTGATGTTGTGTTTTGTCCAATGATTGTTTTAGAAGCTGAAGTTCCCAAAGAAAAAACCAAAGCAGCTACATCAAAGAAAGGTACAAAGTAGTCTTTATGTACATAGAACCCTTTTTAAAACTACTGAGCCAAGCCAACCTACAGTATACTGGGCTGGCCTAGTCAATCATAGTTGCTGGAACAGTGCTGGAAAGGACAATGTGAAATAAAATATCAGAACGAGCACAGTACAGTTTGGTTTGGCCCTATAGTCTGAATCAGTTAAGACTGTTTTGTTTGATAGAAGGTATACTTCATGAAATATGTTTTTCTGATTTAGATGCTGAAGCAAAAGAAAAGGGCAAACTAGCGCCAGAAAAGAAAGGTAACAAATTATTTTTTAATAGTTCATTTTCTATTTATTCAAATAATAAGTAGGCAGGCCTATGTGTCGGTTTTATGCAATTTACAAAACATTCTATCAAGATCTTATTGTAAAGACTGTTCTATGTGGACTTTTTCCAAAGGGAAAGACAAAGCAACTCCTGCAAATGAAGGTAACAGAATTTATTGACTTTCCACAAATAAATTGATATTAAAGACAGTATATAATCATAGAGAAAAACGTTTGTCTTGCTATATTCATAGAGAAACACATTTATGTTGTATTTGATTCAGATGTCGCAGTTATTAAAGAAAAGGTGAAATCAGCCACTGCAAAGAAAGGTAAGAATGTTTTCAAATCTGTGGTTACTATGTAATTTTATAGTAGAAGGGCTCAAGCAAGACCCAGATGCAGACACGGGAGGCAGATTGTTCGACTCTCTGATATTTATTATAATCCAAGGGGCAGGCAAGAGAATGGTCGTGGACAGGTAAAATATCATAACAATGTCAGAGTCCAGGAGGTACAGAGTGGCAGGCAGGCTCAAGGTCAGGGCAGGCAGTATGGTCAGGCAGGTGGGTTCAGAGACAAGGCAGGCAAGGGTCAAAACCCGGAGGACTAGCAAAAAACAGTGTAAAAAGCAAGAGCACGGCGTAACATGCTGGTTGACTTGTCCATACAAGACGAACTAGCACAGACATACAGAAAACACAGGTATCAATACACAGGGTATAATGGGGAAGATGGGTGACACTTGGAGATGGTGGAGACACGCACAAGGACAGGTGAAACAGATCAGGGTGTGACAGATAGAGCTTGATAGAGGCTGAACGTGCCAAACAAGTAGATCCTGCAAAGCATCATTCAAGTGTTTTTATAATTATTGTTCCCTTGAATTATCACGTGCTTGTATTATAAAGTGAGTTTCATAAAAAAATTGGTCCATTCGTGATGCATTTAGATGCTGTTTCTAAAGACCAGTCTTTTATGGTATTTATTTGTATTTATTTTTTATTTATTCACTGTATGTTTTGTGTTTGTTTCAGTGTTTATAATGTGTTTTAAAACTCTCTTGGTAAAAACTCTATTGTAAACACTGTGGTCTACACCTTATCATGAGATACTCTACCTCAGGCGAGCAAAACCTTGAGACTTCCTTAATATTAGATGTCATGCACCAGATGTTATTTACAAATAGACACAGACCGCCACCCCTTGTCTTACCAGAGGCAGCTGTTCTATCTTGCCGATGGACCGAAAACCCAGCCAGCTGTATGTTATCCATTTCGTCTTTCAGCCACGACTCAGTGAAACATAAGATATTACAGTTTTTAATGTCCCGTTGGTAGGATAGTCTTGATTGGAGCTCATCCATTGATTGCATGTTGGCTAATAGGACTGATGGTAGAGGGGGATTACTCACTCACCGTCAGATCCTTACAATGCACCACGACCTATGTCCCCGATATCTCCGTCTCTTCTTCATGCGAATGACAGGGATTTGGGCCTTGTCGAGTGTCTGAAGTACATCCTTTGTGTCCGAATCATTAAAGAAAAATTCTGTAAAATAATCTTAATGGCTGACCTGATATCCAGAATCTATTTTCAGTCACAAGAGACAGTGGCAGAAACCTTATGTACAAAATAAGCTACAAATAACTTGAAAAAACAAACATAATAGAACAATTGGTTAGGAGCCCGTAAAACGGCAGCCATCTCCTCCGGCACCATCATTCATATATGTTACTATTATTGTTTAATTAGAGCCCAAGGAAACTAAGGAACCAGCCAAACCAGAACCTGCAAAAAAAGGTAGAGATAGGATGTTTTTTTCTTGTATCAAATGTATAATGGTGTAATTCTTGAGATTGATGTTGTGTTTTGTCCAATGATTGTTTTAGAAGCTGAAGTTCCCAAAGAAAAAACCAAAGCAGCTACATCAAAGAAAGGTACAAAGTAGTCTTTATGTACATAGAACCCTTTTTAAAACTACTGAGCCAAGCCAACCTACAGTATACTGGGCTGGCCTAGTCAATCATAGTTGCTGGAACAGTGCTGGAAAGGACAATGTGAAATAAAATATCAGAACGAGCACAGTACAGTTTGGCTTGGCCCTATAGTCTGAATCAGGTAAGACTGTTTTGTTTGATAGAAGGTATACTTCATGAAATATGTTTTCTGATTTAGATGCTGAAGCAAAAGAAAAGGGCAAACTAGCGCCAGAAAAGAAAGGTAAGAAATTATTTTTTAATTGTTCATTTTCCATTTATTCAAATAATAAGTAGGCAGGCCTATGTGTTGGTTTTATGCAATTTATAAAACATTCTATCAAGATCTTATTGTAAAGACTGTTGTATGTGGACTTTTTCCAAAGGGAAAGACAAACCAACTCCTGCAAATGAAGGTAACAAAAGTTATTGACTTTCCACAACTGAAATGATATTAAAGACAGTACATAATCATAGAGAAAAATGTTTGTCTTGCTATATTCATAGAGAAACACATTTACGATGTATTTGATTCAGATGTTGCAGTTATTAAAGAAACGGTGAAATCAGCCCCTGCAAAGAAAGGTAAGAATGTTTTCAAATCTGTGGTTACTATGTAATTTTATAGTAGAAGGGCTCAAGCAAGACCCAGATGCAGACACGGGAGGCAGATTGTTCGACTCTCTGTTATTTATTATAATCCAAGGGGCAGGCAAGAGAATGGTCGTGGACAGGCAAAATATCATAACAATGTCAGAGTCCAGGAGGTACAGAGTGGCAGGCAGGCTCAAGGTCAGGGCAGGCAGTATGGTCAGGCAGGTGGGTTCAGAGTCAAGGCAGGAAAGGGTCAAAACCGGGGAGGACTAGCAAAAAACAGAGTAAAAAGCAAGAGCACGGCGTAACACGCTGGTTGACTTGTCAAGACAAGACGAACTAGCACAGACATACAGAAAACACAGGTATCAATACACAGGGGATAATGAGGAAGATGGGTGACACTTGGAGATGGTGGAGACAAGCACAAGGACAGTTGAAACAGATCAAGGTGTGACAGACAGAGCTTGATAGAGGCTGAACGTGCCAAATAAGTAGATCCTGCAAGGCATCATTCAAGTGTTTTTATATTTATTGTTCCCTTGAATTATCACGTGCTTGTATTATAAATTGAGTTTCATAAAAAAATTGGCACATTCGTGTTGCATTTAGATGCTGTTTCCAAAGACAAGCCTTTTTTTATTTCTTTTTTATTTATTCACTGTATATTTTGTGTTTGTTTCAGTGTTTATAATGTGCTTTAAAACTCTCTTGGTAAAAGCTCTATTGTAAACAGTGTGGTCTACAGCTTATCATGAGATACTCTACCTCAGGCGAGCAAAACCTTGAGACTTCCTTAATATTAGATGTCATGCACCAGATGTTATTTACAAATAGACACAGACCGCCACCCCTTGTCTTACCAGAGGCGGCTGTTCTATCTTGCCGATGGACCGAAAACCCAGCCAGCTGTATGTTATCCATGTCGTCTTTCAGCCACGACTCAGTGAAACATAAGATATTACAGTTTTTAATGTCCCGTTGGTAGAATAGTCTTGATTGGAGTTCATCCATTGATTGCATGTTGGCTAATAGGACTGATGGTAGAGGGGGATTACTCACTCACCGTCAGATCCTTACATTGCACCCCGACCTACGATATCTCCATCCATTGCTCCATTGCACCCCGATATCTCCATTTCTTCTTGATTTTTTCTTGTATCAAATGTATAATTGGCGTGATGTTGTGTCTTCTCCAATGATTGTTTTAGAAGATGAAGGTCCCAAAGACAAAATCATAGCAGCTACATCAAAGAAAGGTGCAAATATTCTTTGTGTACACAGAACCCTTTTTATAACTACTGAGCCAAGCCAACCTACAGTATACTGGGCTGGCCTAGTCAATCATAGTTGCTGGAATAGTGCTGGAACGGACAATGTGAAATAAAATATCAGAACGAGCACAGTACAGTTTGGCTTGGCCCTATAGTCTGAATCAGTTAAGACTGTTTTGTTTGATAGAAGGTATACTTCATGAAATATGTTTTTCTGATTTAGATGCTGAAGCAAAAGAAAAGGGCATAGCTCCAGAAAAGAAAGGTAACAAATTATTTTTTAATAGTTCATTTTCCATTTATTCAAATAATAAGTAGACAGGCCTATGTGTCGGTTTTATGCAATTTATAAAACATTCTATCAAGATCTTATTGTAAAGACTGTTGTATGTGGACTTTTTCCAAAGGGAAAGACAAACCAACTCCTGCAAATGAAGGTAACAGAATTTATTCACTTTCCACAACTAAAATGATATTAAAGACAGTACATAATCATAGAGAAAAATGTTGTCTTGCTATATTCATAGAGAAACACATTTCTGATGTATTTGATTCAGATGTCGCAGTTATTAAAGAAAAGGTGAAATCAGCCACTGCAAAGAAAGGTAAGAATGTTTTCAAATCTGTGGTTACTATGTAATTTGATAATATAAGGGCTCAAGCAAGACCCAGATGCAGACACGGGAGGCAGATTGTTCGACTCTCTGTTATTTATTATAATCCATGGGGCAGGCAAGAGAATGGTCGTGGACAGGCAAAATATCATAACAATGTCAGAGTCCAGGAGGTACAGAGTGGCAGGCAGGTTCGATGTCAGGGCAGGCAGTATGGTCAGGCAGGTGGGTTCAGAGTCAAGGCAGGCAAGGGTCAAAACCGGGAGGACTAGAATGTTCAAGTTCAAGTTTGAACAGAAAATCACTATTTTTACTTAGAAGCTGAATTTACCAATAAGAAGACCAAACCAGCTCTTGCAAATAAATAAATAAATTGCCCAATTCTTGAGATTAATTGTGTGTCTTCTCCAATGATTGTTTTAGAAGCTGAAGTTCACAAAGAAAAAGCCAAAGCAGCTTCATCAAAGAAAGGTATGGATAACTTTTTTCTTTAGACTTGAAACAAAAAACGCTAGTCTTACTGTAAATAGATGTCTGCCACAGAGTGTACTTTATTTCTCTCTCAACCAATTACTCATTATGGGTTTGAATCAATTGCATTCTGAAACTTTGCTGTATATATTGTCATTCTTGTTTGATTAGAGTCCAAGGAAACTAAGGAACAAGCCAATCCAGAGCCTGCAAAAAAAGGTACAGATAGGATTTTTGTTTTCTTGCTTCAAAATGTATAATGGCGTAATTCTTGAGATTCATGTTGTGTCTTGTCCAATGATTGTTTTAGACCGTGAAGTTCCCAAAGAACAGACCAAAGCAGCTACATCAAAGAAAGGTGCGAAGTATTCTTTGTGTACCACAGAACCCGTTTTCACATTACTGAGCCAAGCCAACCTACAGTATACTGGGCTGGCATAGTTACGCATCAACCGAAGCTGCTCGAATTGTGCTGTAAAGGACAATGTGAATAGAAAATATCTAAACAAGCACAGTTCAGTTAAGGCTTGGCCCGATAGTCTGAATCAGGTCAGACTGTGTTGTATGATAGAAGGTATGGTTTATAAAATAAAACAAATCTGATTTAGATGCTGAAGCAAAAGAAAAGGCCAAATTAGCCCCAGAAAGAAAGGTATTTTGAATTGTTAATTCTCCACTTTTCAAATAATAAGTATGCAGCCTATGGGGCGGCAGCGTAGCCTAGTGGTTAGAGCGTTGGACTAGTAACTGAAAGGTTTGAATCCCTGACCTGACAAGGTACAAATCTGTCGTTCTGCCCCTGAACTTCTCTCTCCCGGATCCGGGATCCTCCTCATCAAAAAAGCTGACTAGCATAGCCTAGCCTAACGGGACAGGGATATCATATAATATAATTTTCATGAAATCACAAGTCCAATACAGCAAATGAAAGATAAACATCTTGTGAATCCAGCCATCATTTCCGATTTTTAAATGTTTTACAGCGAAAACACAATATGTATTTCTATTAGCTAACCACAATAGCCAAACACACAACCGCATATTTTCACCATGTTTCCACCGCATAGGTAGCTTTCACAAAACCGACAAAATAGAGATAAAATTAGTCACTAACCAAGAAACAACTTCATCAGATGACAGTCTTATAACATGTTATACAATACATTTATGTTTTGTTCGAAAATGTGCATATTTGAGGTATATATCATAGTTTTACATTGCAGCTACCATCAAAAATAGCACCAAAGCAGCCAGAATAATTACAGAGAGCAACGTGAAATACATAAATACTCATCATAAAACATTTATGAAAAATACATGGTGTACAGCAAATGAAAGATAAACATCTTGTGAATCCAGCCAATATTTACGATTTTTTAGGTGTTTTACAGCGAAAACACAATATAGAATTATATTAGCTTACCACAATAGCTAAACACACAAACGCATTTATTCACCGCAAAGGTAGCTTTCGCAAAAACCAGCAAAAGATATAAAATTAATCACTAACCTTTGGACAACTTCATCAGATGACTGTCTTATAACATCATGTTATACAATACAATTATGTTTTGTTCGAAAATTTGCATATTTATAGCTACAAATCCTGGTTATACATTGTGAATACGTAGCATCGATTCACCAGAATCTCCGGAGATATTTTGGACACTCACCTAATCTGACCAAAGAACTCATCAAAAACTTTACATAAAAATACTTGTTGTATGGCAAATGAAAGATACACTGGTTCTTAATCTACTTCATCACAATCCCGGATCCGGGAGCACCCCCATCAGTAAAAAAGCTGACTAGCATAGCCTAGCATAGCGTCACAAGTAAATACTAGCATCTAAATATCATTAAATCACAAGTCCAAGACACCAGATGAAAGATACACATCTTGTGAATCCAGCCATCATTTCTGATTTTTAAAATGTTTTACAGGGAAGACACAATATGTATTTCTATTAGCTAACCACGATAGAAAAAGACACAACTTTTTTTTCTCCACCATTTCTTTCCTGCATAGGTAGCTATCACAATTTCGACCAAATAAAGATATAAATAGTCACTAACCAAGAAACAACTTCCTCAGATGACAGTCTGATAACATATTTATTGTATAGCATATGTTTTGTTAGAAAAATGTGCATATTTCAGGTATAAATCATAGTTTTACATTGCAGCCACCATCACAACTCTCACCAAAGCAACTAGAATAACTACAGAGACCAACGTGAATTACCTAAATACTCATCATAAAACATTTATGAAAAATACACAGCGTACAGCAAATGAAAGACAAAGATCTTGTGAATCCAGACAATATTTCAGATTTTTTAAGTGTTTTACAGCGAAAACACAATATAGCATTATATTAGCTTACCACAATAGCAAACATCACAACAGCATTGATTCAAGGCAAAAATAGCGATAACGTATAAACCACCAAAAGATATTAATTTTTTCACTAACCTTCTCAGAATTCTTCAGATGACAGTCCTATAACATCATATTACACAATGCATATAGAGTTTGTTCGAAAATGTGCATATTTAGCGGCACAAATCGTGGTTATACAATGTGATTAGTGGTCAAAACGTCAAGCAATCTGTCCGGCGCCATCTTGGAGAGGCACCTATTCTAATCGAAAACTATTCATAAACTTGACTAAAAAAATACAGGTTGGACAGCAATTGAAAGACAAATTAGTTCTTAATGCAATCGCTGGGTTACATTTTTAAAATTAACGTTACTTCAAGCATACAGCGTGCGCTAAAGCAAGACGCACCGAAATTCATGGCGGAATTATTATTTAACATTTGTCAACATAAGTACGAATTAACAGCATAAAGACTGCTTACTATTAGCTGAGCTTCCATCAGAATCTTGGGCAAGGTGTCCTTTCTCCAGAACAATCGTCTTTGGGTTGAAAGATGTCCTCTTGTCCGGTCGAAATAGCCGCTAATGTTAGCCACCAACTGGAGAGGTGTCCAACTCGTGAAAGCGCATGACAAAGAAATCCCAGAAAATCGCAATAAACTGCTATAAACTGCTATAAGTCGGTTTAAATTAACTACCTTATGATGTCTTTAACACCTATAACGAATAAAAACATGACCGGAGATATAGAACTACTAAAACGAAAGCGTTTGCAGGACGCCATTGTGATGTCTTCTTGCGCCAGGCGCACCGTTGAAAAGGACGGTACTTCCATTCCACGGTCTTATATAAGGTCCCAGATTGCGCAATCCACTCCATTCAAATTCTCCCCGCTTACTGACATCTAGAGGAAGACGTATGCAGTGCATGTAGCCCGATGGCTTACATGGGGACTTATAAACTGACCTCAGAACAGGGACCTCGATTTCTGAAATCTCACTCCCTGACAGGAAATGTGCTGCAGAATGAGTTCTGTTTCACTCAGAGAAATAATTCAAACGGTTTTAGAAACTAGAGAGTGTTTTCTATCCAATAGTAATAATAATATGCATATTGTACGAGCAAGAATTGAGTACGAGGCAGTTTAATTTGGGAACTCATTTTTACAAAGTCGAAATGGCGCCCCCATAGGCTCAAGAGGTTAATGGCGGAATAGTAGTTTCACATTTTTCAACAGAACAACGAATCAACATCATAAATACTTCTTACTTTTTGATGAGCTCCCATCAGAATCTTGGGCAAGTTGTCCTTTGTCCAGAGGAATTGTTGCTCGGTTGTAGATTGTCGCCTTCAACTTTAGAATTAGCAGTGAACATTAGCCATGTGGTGAAGACGTGCCCAACTCACTATAATGCAGCACAAAGAAATATCCGAAAATCGCAATATACTGATATAAACTCATATAACTCGGTTTAAAATAACAACATTATGATGTCTTTAACACCTATATTGAATAAAATCAGAGCCGGATATATCTAAGGCCTATAACGGGAGCTTTCCAGAACGCCATCCTGAGGTCTGTCTTGCGTCATGGCGAATGTTGAAAAGACTGCACCCCACGTTCCAAGACCCTTTATATGGCCTCAGATCTGCCTAGCAACTCCATTCCAATTCTCACTATTTGCTGACATTGAGGGGAAGGCGTATGCAGTGCATCTCGACCAATAGAAGACATGCAAATTAATAAACTGACCCTAGAACAGCCTGCCTTATTTCAGATTTCTCACTTCCTCACAGGAAGTTTGCTCCAACTTGAGTTCTGTTTTACTCACAGATATAATTCAAACGGTTTTAGAAACTAGAGAGTGTTTTCTATCCAATAGTAATAATACTATGCATATTGTACGAGCAAGAATTGAGTACGAGGCAATTTAATTTGGGAATGAAATTTTTACAAAGTGAAAACAGCACCCCCTATTGAGAAAAGGTTAATGCAACCGCTGTGTTCGATTTTTAAAAATAACTTTACCATAACATACAGCTTGCGTTATTGCGAGACAGCGCTCACCAAAATGTCGGAGAATAGGACTCAACATTTTACACAGAAATAAATTTTTACTTACTTTTGCTGAGCTTCCATCAGAATGTTGTACAAGGAGTCCTTGGTCCAGAATAAATCGCTGTTTGGTTTTAGAATGTCCATTTCTTCTGTCGAAATTCGTGCCACAATGCTAGCCAAGGTTGCTAACATTCCCATCCTCTCTTGACGCAAAGAACGGAAAACTCCAAAAGTCCCAATAAACAATGAATAAACTGATAAAACTCGGTTGAAAAAACCTACTTTATGATGTTATTATCACATGTATCAAATAAAATCAGAGCCGGAGATATTTGCCGTGTAAACCGAACGCTTTTCAGAACACTATGTCGATCTCCGCCGCGTGCCTGAGAAGACAAAGAAAATTCCAGACCTGTCACTCCAAAAGCTCTCATTCGACCTCAGATCAAGCTAGACCCCCTTCCACCTTCCACTGCCTGTTGACATCTAGTGGAAGGCGTATGAAGTGCATGCATATCGATAAATAAAAGCCAGTTGAATAGGCAGGCCCTGAAACAGAGCCTCGTTTTCAGATTTTTCACTTCCTGTATGGAAGTTTGCTGCAAAATGAGTTCTGTTTTACTCACAGATATAATTCAAACAGTTTTAGAAACTTGAGAGTGTTTTCTATCCAATAGTAATAATAATATGCATATTGTATGATCTAGAAAAGAGTACGAGGCCGTTTCATTTGGGCACGATTTTTTCCAAAGTGAAAACAGCGCCCCCGTATTGACAAGAAGTTTTAACCCACTGTTCCATTGAAAATAAGAATTTGTTCTAAACTGACTTGCCTAGTTAAATAAAGGTAAAAAAAGTGTCCATTTTATGCTATTTATAAAACATTCTATCAAGATCTTATTGTAAGGACTGTTTTATGTGAACTTAGAAGCTGAAGTTTCCAAAGAAAAAGCCAAACCAACTCCTGCAAATGAAGGTAACAGAATGTATTGACTTTCCACCACAAAATTGATATTAAAGACAGTACATAATCATAGAGAAAAATGTTTGTCTTGCTATATTCATAGAGAAACACATTTCTGATGTATTTGATTCAGATGTCGCAGTTATTAAAGAAAAGGTGAAATCAGCCCCTGCAAAGAAAGGTAAGAATGTTTTCAAATCTGTGGTTAATATGTAATTTGATAGAGCTTGATAGAGGCTGAAAGTCACTATTTTACTTAGAAGCTGAATTTACCAGTGAGAAGACCAAACCAGCTCTTGCAAAGAAATAAAGAAATGGCCCGATTCTTTAGATTCATTGTGTGTCTTCTCCATCGGTTATTTTAGAAGCTGAAGTTCACAAAGAAAAAGCCAAAGCAGCTTCATCAAAGAAAGGTATGGATAACTTTTTTCTTTAGACTTGAAACAAAAAACGCTAGTCTTACTGTAAATAGATGTCTGCCACAGAGTGTACTTTATTTCTCTCTCAACCAATTACTCATTATGGGTTTGAATCAATTGCATTCTGAAACTTTGCTGTATATATTGTCATTCTTGTTTGATTAGAGTCCAATGAAACTAAGGAACAAGCCAAACCAGAAACTGCAAAAAAAGGTACAGATAGGATGTTTTTTTCTGGCTTCAAAATGTATAATGGCGTAATTCTTGAGATTCATGTTGTGTCTTGTCCAATGATTGTTTTAGACAGTGAAGTTCCCAAAGAACAGACCAAAGCAGCTACATCAAAGAAAGGTGCAAAGTATTCTTTGTGTACCACAGAACCCGTTTTCACATTACTGAGCCAAGCCAACCTACAGTATACTGGGCTGGCATAGTTACGCATCAACCGAAGCTACTCGAATTGTGCTGGAAAGGATAATGTGAATAGAAAATATCTAAACGAGCACAGTTCAGTTTGGCTTGGCCTGATAGTCTGAATCAGGTAAGACTGTGTTGTATGATAGAAGGTACAGTTTATTAAATCATTTGTTTCTGATTTAGATGCCGAAGCAAAAGAAAAGGGCAAACTAGCTCCAGAAAAGAAAGGTATGAAATTATTTTTGAATTGTTAATTTTGCATTTATTCAAATAATAAGTTGGCAGGCCTATGTGTCGGTTTTATGCAATTTATGAAACATTCTATCAAGATCTTATTGTAAAGACTGTTGTACAGTATGTGAATTTACAAGCTGAAGTTTCCAAAGAAAGAGCCAAAGTAACTCCTTCAAATGAAGATAACAGAATGTATTGATTTTTAACACCACCAATATAATATTACCGACAGTACATGATCGCAGAGAAACATTTTTCTCTTGCTGTATTCATAGAGAAACACAATTATGTTACATTTGATTCAGATGCTGCAGTTATTAAAGAAAAGGTCAAATCAGCCCCTGCAAAGAAAGGTAAGAATGTGGTTAGTATGTAATTAGTCATTTGTTATAACATTTGTTTGCGTTTATTTTATTCACTGCATATTTTTTGTTCCTTTCATTGTTTATAATCTGTTCTAAATTTGACAAATCTAAAATCAGAGTTATGAATTGAAAATGCACCCACTACTGTAAACAGTTCTGGATAAGAGTGTCTGTTAAATGACATAAATTGTAAATGTAATATAACGATTGAGGTGAAAACCACCCTTACAAATGATCTAATTTCAATATAAATATGTATTTTCTCTTTGCACACGAATGTTACATTGCAATAATGTTTGTTTCTTGTTAGTGCAGGCTTGATAAGCAGTATATTACATTTAAGAACATACATATACTATACAATCATTTATTGTATTTTAAATATCAGATTATACAATACTCCCAATTAAATAATCTTATACTGCATGTATGTCCTTATCAACATTTGAAATAGATGCTGATGTTGTTAAAGAAAAGACTAGACCAGTGCCTGCAAAGAAGGTGAAAACTCTAAAAGACAAGGCAAAACCAGCACTAGCCAAGAAAGGTATTGAAGCAATGTTTTTTTAAATTGGTTTTACATCTAAAATACAGTACATATTTACTATGAATTAGTACATTTGTGCTATTATGCTTTAATTTGACCTGCCAGTCATTCATCTTAAATGTTTTTTATTTTATTCAGAGGCTGAAGTTGCCAAAGAAAAGTCCAAACCAGCACCTGCAAAGAAAGGTACTGGTGTATTACAGTACTTCACTACAGTAGTTTTTAGACTGAGTAGAACAGGGGGGTCAAAGATATGGCCGGCCTCCTGTGAAATCATCCTGTGCAACCAATGTTGTTTTAAATTTAAGTATTGTATTCTTCCTAATATTTAAAAATCATCTAAACATGTTATTTCTGTAGAAAAGAGCTGGATTCAGCTACTAAGGCAAAATTAACGAAACAACCCCAAGTGTACTAGAAACATCAAACTGGCACATATTGTCTAACATTATTCTTGTCCTCCATTCTCAAGTATCAGAACCTGAACGTTCAAAAGAGAAAACAAAAGCAGCTCATGTCAAGAGAGATGTACAGTGCCTTGCAAAAGTATTAATTCCCCTTGGCGTTTTTCCTATTTTGTTGCATTACAACCTGTAATTTAAATTGATTTTTATTTGTATTTCATGTAATGGACATATACAAAATAGTCCAAATTTGGTGAAGTGAAATGTAAAAAAAAAAACGGAAAAGTGGTGCATGCATATGTATCCACCCCCTTTGCTATGAAGCCCCTAAATAAGATCTAGTCCAGACAATTACCTTCAGAAGTCACATAATTCGTTAAATAAAGTCCACCTGTGTGCAATCTAAGTGTCACATGATCTGTCACATGATCTCAGTATACCTACACCTGTTCTGAAAGGCCCCAGAGTCTGCAACACCACTAAGCAAGGGGCACTACCAAGCAAGTGGCACCATGAAGACCAAGGAGCTCTCCAAACAGGTCAGGGACAAAGTTGTGGAGAAGTACAGATCAGGGTTGGGTTATGAAAAAATATACAAAACTTTAAACATCCCACGGAGTACCATTAAATCCATTATTAAAAACTGGAAAGAATATGGCACCACAACAATCCTGCAAAGAGAGGCATTAATCAGAGGCAACAAAGAGACCATAGATAACCCTGAAGGAGCTGCAAAGCTCCACAGCAGAGATTGGACTGTCTGTCCATAGGACCACTTTAAGCGTACACTCCACAGAGCTGGGCTTTACGGAAGGGTGACCAGAAAACAGCCATCGCTTAAAGAAAGAAATAAGCAAAAACTTTTGGTGTTCACCAAAAGGCATGTGGGTGACTCCCCAAACATATGGAAGAAGGTACTCTGGTCAGATGAGACTAAAATGTTGCTTTTTGGCCATCAAGGAAAACGTTATGTCTGGCGCAAACCCAACACCTCTCATCACCCTGAGAACATCATCCCCACAGTGAAGCATGGTGGTGGCAACATCATGCTGTGGGGATGTTTTTCATCGTCAGGGACTGGGAAACTGGTCAGAATTGCGCTAAATACAGGGAAATTCTTGAGGGAAACCTGTTTCAGTCTCCCAGAGATTTGAGACTGGGACGGAGGTTCACCTTCCAGCAGGACAATGACCCTAAGCAAACTACTAAAGCAACACTCGAGTGGTTTAAGGGGAACCATTTAAATGTCTTAGAATGGCCTAGTCAAAGCCCAGACCTCAATCCAATTGAGAATCTGTGGTATGACTTAACGATTGCTGTACACCAGCGGAACCCATCCAACTTGAAGGAGCTAGAGTTGTTTTGCCTTGAAGAATGGGCAAAAATCCCAGTGGCTAGATGTGCCAAGCTTATGGAGACATAACCAAAGAGTCTTGCAGCTGTAATTGCTGCAAAAGGTGGCTCTACAAAGTATTGACTTTGGGGGTTGAATAGTTATGCACGCTCAAGTTCAGTTATGTTTTATTGTTTGTTTCACAATAAAAATATTTTGCATCTTCAAAGTGGTTGGCATGTTGTGTAAATCAAACCATACAAACCACCAAAACCCCCAAAATACATTTTAATTCCAGGTTGAAAGGCAACAAAATAGGAAAAATGCCAAGTTGGTGAATACTTTCGAAAGTCACTGTACATTGTATTATGTTGTCCTTTTACTCCATCTGGGGGTTTCAGACAGTAAACCTTAATCTAACCTCTTTGGTAACTGAGTATATGTTTTATAGAATCTGAAAAAAAATAGACCAGATCCGTCATCATAAAGGAAGTGTCACGTCCGTCGTTAGAATGAGAACAAGGCGCAGCGTTGTATGCGTACATTCTCTTTTAATGAATGAACACCGAACAAACCAACAAAAATAACAAACGAAACGTGAAGCTATACAAAATAGTGCTGACAGGCAACTACACATAGTCAAGATCCCACCAACACAAATGAGGAAATGGCTACCTAAATATGATCCCCAATCAGAGACAACGATAAACAGCTGCCTCTGATTGGGAACCATATCAGGCCACCATAGACATACAAAAACACCTAGATGACCCAGCCAAGTCACTATCACGCCCCAACCAACACAGAGAAAAAACAGCTTACTATGGTCAGGGCGTGACAGGGAGGTATGGCTGTAAAATCCATCTAATTTCCAACAAGTGTAATATATTTGTGGACTTAGTCGGAGGTGGTTTAATATTTGCTATGAAAAATACTTTGACCATTTTTTATTGCTTTGAACAGACTAAGTGATGTTTTTACAAGAATATGTCCTAAAACCATTTATAGCCTTACTTTGGTTTAGTCAATTATATACTAAGTGCATTAATTCCGTTAACTGGGAATTCCAATTGTACCGTGGGAGTCAAACGCACGACCACTACCACGCTGTATCAACTAAGCCACATGGGACTTAGTATTATGAAATATTATGAAGTGTTATTGCTTAATAAACATCCATAAATACAGTTACGGTCAAACTTTTGGACACACCTACACATTCCAGGGTTTTTCTTTATTTTCTACATTGTAGAATAATAAGGAAGACATCAAAACTATGAAATAACACATATGGAATCATGGAGTAACTAGAAAAGTGTTAAACAAATCAAAAAAATATTTAGGATTCTTTAAAGTAGGCACCCTTTGCCTTGATGACAGCTTTGCACACTCTTGGCATTCTCAAATCAAATCAAATGTTATTGGTCACATAAACATGGTTAGCAGATGTTATTGCGAGTGTAGCGAAATGCTTCTCGATCCGACAGTGCAGCAGTATCTAACAGGTAATATCTAACAATTCCACAACAAAACCTAATATCTAAAAAAAATCCACAACAAAACCTATAACACAATATCTACTAAAGGATTGGGATGAGATTATATAAGTATAACATATATGGATGAGCAGTGACTGAGCGGCTAAGATGCAATAGATAGTAAAGAATAGATAGTGAAGGATACAGTATATACGTGAGATGAGTAATGAGAGATATGTAAACATTCTTAAAGTGGCATTACTAAGTGACTAGTGTTCCATTTATTAAAGTGGCCAATGATATCAAGTCTGTAGGCAGGCAGCCACCTTTCTGTGCTAGTGGCGGCTGTTTAACAATCTGATGGCATTGCGATAGAAGCTGTTTTTCAATCTCTCTGTCCCAGCTCTGATGCACCTGTACTGGCCTCGCCTTCTGGATGGAAGCAGGGTGAACAGATAGTGGCTCGGGTGATTATTGTCCTTGATTATCTTTTCTGCCTTCCTGTGACATCGTGTGTTGTAGGTGTCCTGGAGGGCAGGTAGTTTGCCCCCGGTGATGCGTTGTGCAGACTAGAGAGCTCTGTGGTTGTGGGTGGTGCAGTTGCTGTACCAGGCGGTGATACAGCCTGAGAGGATGCTCTCAATTGTGTACCTGTAAAAGTTAGTGAGGGTTTTTGGTGACAAGCCACATTTTTTCAGCCTCCTGAGGTTGAAGAGGAGCTGTTGAGCCTTCTTCACAACGCTGTCTGTGTGTGTTTCAGTTTGTCGGTGATATGTACACAGAGGAACTTAAAACTTTACACTTTCTCCACTGCTGTCCAGTCAATGTGGATAGGGGTGTGCTCCCTTTGCTGTTTCCTGAAGTCCACAATCATCTCTTTTGTTTTGCTGTCATTGAGTGAGAGGTTAGTTTCCTGACACCACACTCCCACCACACTCCTACACTCCTATCCTATCCTCACCTCCTCCCTGTAGGCTGTCTCGTCGTTGTTGATAATCAAGCCTAGCACTGTAGTGTCGTCTGCGAACTTGATGATTGAGTTGGAGGCGTGCATGGCCACACAGTCGTGGGTGAACAGGGAGTACAGGAGGGCTGAGAACGCACCCTTGTGGGGCCCCAGTGTTGAGGATCAGCGGAGTGGAGATGGTGTTTCCTATGTTCACCACCTGGGGTTGCCCGTCAGGAAGTCCAGGACCCAGTTGCACAGGGTGTGGTCGAGTCCCAGGGTCTCAAGCTTAATGAGGAGTTTGGAGGGTACTATGGTGTTGAATGCTGAGCTGTAGTCAATGAACAGCATTCTTACATAGGTATTCCTCTTGTCCAGATGAGATAGGGCAGTGTGCAGTGTGATGGCAATTGCATCGTCTGTGGACCTATTGGGGCTGTAAGCAAATTGGAGTGGGTCTGGCCTCCCGGGTGGCGCAGTGGTCTAGGGCACTGCATCGCAGTGCTAGCTGCGCCACCAGAGTCTCTGGGTTCGCGCCCAGGCTCTGTCGCAGCCGGCCGCGACTGGGAGGTCCGTGGGGCGACGCACAATTGGCATAGCGTCGTCCGGGTTAGGGAGGGTTTGGCCGGTAGGGATATCCTTGTCTCATCGCGCTCCAGCGACTCCTGTGGCGGGCCGGGCGCAGTGCGCGCTAACCAAGGGGGCCAGGTACACGGTGTTTCCTCCGACACATTGGTGCGGCTGGCTTCCGGGTTGGAGGCGCGCTGTGTTAAAGAAGCAGTGCGGCTTGGTTGGGTTGTGCTTCGGAGGACGCATGGCTTTCGACCTTCGTCTCTCCCGAGCCCGTACGGGAGTTGTAGCGATGAGACAAGATAGTAATTACTAGCGATTGGATACCACGACAATTGGGGATAAAAAATAAATTTAAAATAAATTTAAAAAATGAAAAAAAAAATGGAGTGGGTCTAGGGTAACAGGTAGGGTGGAGGTGATATGATCCTTGACTAGTCTCTCAACCAGCTTCATGGGGAATGCTTTTCCAACAGTCTTGAAGGACTTCCCAAATATAATGAGCACTTGTTGGCTGCTTTTCCTTCACTCTGCGGTCCAACTCATCCCAAAACATCTCAATTAGGTTGAGGTCGGGTGATTGTGGAGGCCAGGTCATCTGATGCAGCACTCCATCACTCCCCTTCTTGGTCAAATAACCCTTACACAGCCTGGAGGTGTGTTGGGTCATTGTCCTGTTGAAAAAAAATCATAGTCCCACTATGTGGTCCCACCAGACGGGATGGAGTAACGCTGCAGAATCCTGTGGTAGCCATGCTGGTTAAGTGTGCCTTGAATTCTAAATAAATCCCTGACAGTGTCACCAGCAAAGCACCCCCACTCCATCACACCTCCTTTAATTTTATTTCACCTTTATTTAACTAGGTATGCTAGTTGAGAACAAGTTCTCATTTACAACTGCAACCTGGCCAAGATAAAGCAAAGCAGTGTGACAAAAACAACAATCAATCAAATGTATTTATAAAGCCCTTCTTACATCAGCTGATGTCACAAAGTGCTGCACAGAAACCCAGCCTAAAACCCCAAACAGCAAGCAATGCAGGTGTAGAAGCACGGTGGCTAGGAAAAACTCCCTAGAAAGGCCAGAATTGAAATTTTCCAGATTGACTGACCTTCATGTCTTAAAGTAATGATGGACTGTCGTTTCTCTTTGTTTATTTGGGCTCCCGAGTGGCGCAGTGATCTAAGGCACTGCATCTCAGTGCTAGAGGTGTCACTACAGAACATGGTTTGATTCCAAGCTGTATCACAACCGTCCCATAGGGTGGCGCACAATTGGCCCAGCTTCGTCCGGGTTAGGGTTTGACCGCGGTAGGCTGTTATTGTTAAATAAGAATTAGTTCTTCACTCACTTGCGTAGTTAAATAAAGGTTAAATATTTTGGGGGTTTTGTTCTTAATATGGACTTGGTATTTTACCAGATAAGGGTGGTATACAGAAGATAGCCCTGCCTTGTCACAGCACAACTGATTGGCTCAAACGCATTAAGAAGGAAATAAATTCCACAAATGAACTTTTAACAAGGCACACCTGTTAATTGAAATGCATTCCAGGTGTCTACCTCATGAAGCTGGTTGAGAGAATGCCAAGAGTGTGCAAAGCTGTCATCAAGGCAAAAGGTGGCTACTTTGAAGAATCTCAAATCTAAAATACATTTTGATTTGTTTAACACTTTTTTGGTTACTGCATGATTCCATCCGTGTTATTTCATAGATTTGATCTCTTCACTACTATTCTGCAATGTAGAAAATAGTACAAATTAAGAAAAACCCTTGATTGAGTAGGTGTGTCCAAACTTTTGACTGGTACATGATATATATAACTGGGATCCTAATACAATTCTAAATATAATACATTCCAATTCAAACAGTCCAAATTGTATTTTTTCAATTACCATTCCAATTTTTATTTAGTTCCATAACTTGAAGATTTTTGAAATTCGAATTTAATTTAACTTAAATGATTGGATTTTAACCCAATTCTTTTTTTGTCATAAAAATGTGATTCCTTCTTGATTCTTTTTTGTTTTTTAATACCTGAAGTTCCTAAAGAAGAGAATTTCAAGTCAACACCAGTAAAGAAAGGTAAAGCAATGCAAAGATATTGGAGTTGTTCATTTACTGTAATAAATAAGGTATACTAAATTGTTTTATTTGTTTAGAACTTGTTACACCACTGGGGAAAACACGACCAAACATTGGAATCAAAGGTAGTAACGTCCCCCATTTTTTTATTGTTCTTTTTACACTGAATGTTTTCATACTTTGGGAAGTGAAGCCATTGTTAGATTGTATTTGAATTAATACATAAATCAACTTTGAGATAACAGGGTTAATACAAATTGACACGTTTTCACTACCTTCATTTTCATCCTAAAACTTGAAAGATTCTGATGTGGATTTTAAATGGTCTTTTTTTGACAGAACCTGAAGTCAGTCGCAGAAATCACAGTCACACAAATGCTTCTCTTACAAAGGAGAGAGTTAAAGTTGTACTTGTGAAGAAAGGTAAGTGGCATCACTTAAACATAGTATCCATGTTTATGCCCACTGTATTCATTATTTTAAACGTTTATCCTTCCGACTGAAATGACCTAAAACACATCTTAATGTTTCTGGTTTTTTAGACCTTGCAATGAACAATGATAAGGCAAAACCAACAATATTTATACACCGAATATAAAGATTATTTGATTTTCGGATTTTCTTTAAAAAAATCAGAGCCAGAGAGATTCTTGCAATTTTCATATCATATTTTTTTTTGTTGCAATACGTGTTTAACATGATTTTTTAATGACTACCTCATCTCTGTACCCCACACATATAATTATCTGTAAAGTCCCTCATTCGAGCAATGAATTTCAAACACAGATTCAACCACAAAGACTAGGGATGTTTGCCAATGCCTCACAAAAAAGGGCACCTATTGGTAGATGGGTAAAAATAAAATAAAAAGCAGACATTGAATATCCATTTGAGCATGGTGAAGTTATTAATTACACTTTGGATGTTGTGTCAATACAGCCAGTAACTACAAATATATAGGCGTCCTTCCTAACTCAGTAGCCGGAGAGGAAGGAAACAACTCAGGGATTTCACCATGAGGGCAATGGGGATTTTCAAACGTTACAGAGATTAATATCTGTAACTGGCTGTGATAGGAAAAATCGAAGAGAAAGGATCAACAACATTGAAGGCACTAAAGTAAAACTGCAAAAAATGTGGCAAAGAAATTAACTTTATGTCCTGAGTTCAAAGCGTTATGTTTGTGGCAAAACTTTTTTGGTTACTGCATGATTCCATGTGTGTTATTTCATAGATTTGATGTCTTCACTACTATTCTGCAATGTAGAAAATAGTAAAATTAAGAAAAACCCTTGAATGAGTAGGTGTGTCCAAACTTTTGACTGGTACATGATATATATAACTGGGATCCTAATAAAATTCTAAATATAATACATTCCAATTCAAACAGTCCAAACTGTATTTTTTCAATTACCATTCCAATTTTTATTTGGTTCCATAACTTGAAGATTTTTGAAATTCAAATTTAATTTAACTTAAATGATTGGATTTGAACCCAATTCTGCCTTATATTTATATTTTTTTGTCATAAAAATGTGATTCCTTCTTTGATTCTTTTTTGTTTTTTTAATACCTGAAGTTCCTAAAGAAGAGAATTTCAAGTCAACACCAGTAAAGAAAGGTAAAGCAATGCAAAGATATTGGAGTTGTTCATTTACTGTGATAAATAAGGTATACTAAATTGTTTTATTTGTTTAGAACTTGTTACACCACTGGGGAAAGCACGACCAAACATTGGAATCAAAGGTAGTAACGTCCCCCGTTTTTTTCATTGTTCTTTTTACATTGAATGTTTTCATACTTTGGGAAGTGAAGACATTGTTAGATTGTATTTGAACTAATACATAAATCAACTTTGAGATAACAGGGTTAATACAAATTGACACCTTTTCACTACCTTGATTTTCATCCTAACACTTGAAAGATTCTGATGTGGATTTTAAATGGTCTTTTTTTGACAGAACCTGAAGTCAGTCGCAGAAATCACAGTCACATAAATGCTTCTCTTACAAAGGAGAGAGTTAAAGTTGTACTTGTGAAGAAAGGTAAGTGGCAACACTTAAATCAAATCAAATCAAATTTTATTTGTCACATACACATGGTTAGCAGATGTTAATGCGAGTGTAGCGAAATGCTTGTGCTTCTAGTTCCGACAATGCAGTAATAACCAACAAGTAATCTAACCTAACAATTCCACAACTACTACCTTATACACACAAGTGTAAAGGGATAAAGAATATGTACATAAAGATATATGAATGAGTGATGGTACAGAACGGCATAGGCAAGATGCAGTAGATGGTATAGAGTACAGTATATACATATGAGATGAGTAATGTAGGGTATGTAAACATAAAGTGGCATAGTTTAAAGTGGCTAGTGATACATGTATTACATAAAGATGGCAAGATGCAGTAGATGATATAGAGTACAGTATATACATATGAGATAAGTAATGTAGGGTATGTAAACATTATATTAAGTGGCATTGTTTAAAGTGGCTAGTGGTACATTTTTTATTAATTTCCATCAATTCCCATTATTAAAGTGGCTGGAGTTGAGTCAGTATGTTGGCAGCGGCCGCTAAATGTTAGTGGTGGCTGTTTAACAGTCTGATGGCCTTGAGATAGAAGCTGTTTTTCAGTCTCTCGGTCCCTGCTTTGATGCACCTGTACTGACCTCGCCTTCTGGATGATAGCGGGGTGAACAGGCAGTGGCTTGGGTGGTTGTTGTCCTTGATGATCTTTATGGCCTTCCTGTGACATCGGGTGGTGTAGGTGTCCTGGAGGGCAGGTAGTTTGCCCCCGGTGATGCGTTGTGCAGACCTCACTACCCTCTGGAGAGCCTTACGGTTGTGGGTGGAGCAGTTGCCGTACCAGGCGGTGATACAGCCCGACAGGATGCTCTCGATTGTGCATCTGTAGAAGTTTGTGAGTGCTTTTGGTGACAAGCCGAATTTCTTCAGCCTCCTGAGGTTGAAGAGGCGCTGCTGCGCCTTCTTCACAACGCTGTCTGTGTGGGTGGACCAATTCAGTTTGTCCGTGATGTGTACACCGAGGAACTTAAAACTTTCCACCTTCTCCACTACTGTCCCGTCGATGTGGATAGGGGGGTGCTCCCTCTGCTGTTTCCTGAAGTCCACAATCATCTCCTTTGTTTTGTTGACGTTGAGTGTGAAGTTATTTTCCTGACACCACACTCCGAGGGCCCTCACCTCCTCCCTGTAGGCCGTCTCGTCGTTGTTGGTAATCAAGCCTACCACTGTAGTCTCATCCGCAAACTTGATGATTGAGTTGGAGGCGTGCATGGCCACACAGTCGTGGGTGAACAGGGAGTACAGGAGAGGGCTCAGAACGCACCCTTGTGGGGCCCCAGTGTTGAGGATCAGCGGGGTGGAGATGTTGTTACCTACCCTCACCACCTGGGGGCGGCCCGTCAGGAAGTCCAGGACCCAGTTGCACAGGGCGGGGTCGAGACCCAGGGTCTCGAGCTTGATGACGAGTTTGGAGGGTACTATGGTGTTAAATGCTGAGCTGTAGTCGATGAACAGCATTCTCACATAGGTATTCCTCTTGTCCAGATGGGTTAGGGCAGTGTGCAGTGTGGTTGCGATTGCGTCGTCTGTGGACCTATTGGGTCGGTAAGCAAATTGGAGTGGGTCTAGGGTGTCCGGTAGGGTGGAGGTGATATGGTCCTTGACTAGTCTCTCAAAGCACTTCATGATGACGGAAGTGAGTGCTACGGGGCGGTAGTCGTTTAGCTCAGTTACCTTAGCTTTCTTGGGAACAGGAACAATGGTGGCCCTCTTGAAGCATGTGGGAACAGCAGACTGGGATAAGGATTGATTGAATATGTCCGTAAACACACCAGCCAGCTGGTCTGCGCATGCTCTGAGGACGCGGCTGGGAATGCCGTCTGGGCCTGCAGCCTTGCGAGGGTTAACACGTTTAAATGTTTTACTCACCTCGGCTGCAGTGAAGGAGAGCCCGCAGGTTTTGGTAGCGGGCCGTGTCAGTGGCACTGTATTGTCCTCAAAGCGAGCAAAAAAGTTATTTAGCCTGTCTGGGAGCAAGACATCCTGGTCCGCGACGGGGCTGGTTTTCTTTTTGTAATCCGTGATTGACTGTAGACCCTGCCACATACCTCTTGTGTCTGAGCTGTTGAATTGCGACTCTATTTTGTCTCTGTACTGGAACCTTAAACATAGTATCCTTAAATAATAACCTTAAACATAGTATCCATGTTTATGCCCACTGTATTCATTATTTTAAACTTTTATCCTTCCGACTGAAATGACCTAAAACACATCTTAATGTTTCTGTTTTGTTTAGACCTTGCAATGAACAATGATAAGGCAAAACCAACAATATGTATACACCGAATATAAAGATTATTTGATTTTCTGATTTTCTTTTAAAAATCAGAGCCAGAGAGATTCTTACAATTTTCATATCCAAAATTCTTTACTAACCATACAAAATTCTTACATTAGTAAGTAGATTACAGTGTCTTCATAAAGTATTCACACCTCTTGACCTCTTACAGATTTTGTTGTGTTACACTGAATTTTAAAAATTGGTTAAATTGAGATTTTGTGTCACTGGCCTACAAACAATACCCCATAATGTCAAAGTGGAATTATATTTTTAGACATTTTTACAAATTAATTAAAAATGAATAGCTGAAATGTCTTGAGTCAATAAGTATTAAACCACTTTGTTAAGGCAATCAAAAATAAGTTCAGGAGTATAAATTGGCTTAACAAGTCAAATAATAAGTTGCATGGAATCACTGTGTGCAATACGTGTTTAACATGATTTTTTAATGACTACCTCATCTCTGTACCCCACACATATAATTATCTGTAAAGTCCCTCATTCGAGCAATGAATTTCAAACACAGATTCAACCACAAAGACTAGGGATGTTTGCCAATGCCTCACAAAGGAGGGCACCTATTGGTAGATGGATAAAAATAAAATAAAAAGCAGACATTGAATATCCGTTTGAGCATGGTGAAGTTATTAATTACACTTTGGATGTTGTGTCAATACAGCCAGTAACTACAAAGATGTAGGCGTCCTTCCTAACTCAGTAGCCGGAGAGGAAGGAAACCACTCAGGGATTTCACCATGAGGGCAATGGTGATTTTCAAACGTTACAGAGATTAATATCTGTAACTGGCGGTGATAGGAAAAATCTGAGAAAGGATCAACAACATTGAAGGTAGTAAAGTAAAACTGCAAAAAATGTGGCAAAGAAATTAACTTTATGTCCTGAATTCAAAGCGTTATGTTTGTGGCAAATTCAACACAACACATCTATGAGTACCACTCTTCATATGTTCAAGCATGGTGGTGGCTGCATCATGTTATGGGTATGCTTGTCATTGGCAAGGACTATGAAGTTTTTTGAGGATAAAAAGAAACGGAATAGAGCTAACCACAGGCAAAATCGTAGAGGAAAACCTGGATCTGTCTGTTTTCCAACAGACACTGGAGACAAATTCACCTTTTAGCAGGACAATAACCTAAAACACAAGGACAAATATACACTGGAGTGGCTTACCAAGACCACATTTAAGGACCAAAAAATGTACAGCTGTGCCATACAGATTCCAAAATAGTTGAGAAGAGATTTTCGATGTACCGATTCAATAGCACACGGTTTATGAACTGATACACAAAACAACGGCGGATTCAAAACTTTGAGTTTTCCAATTTAAATTATTATACAATATGTTTGCTTCCACTAGAATGCTTTATATATGGGGGATACAAGAGATTCTGTGAAGAGACAGAATCATTAGATCATTTGCTTTGGTATTGTCTATACAGTGTATTCTGAAAGTATTCAGACCCCTTCACCTTTTCCACATTTTGTTATGTTGCAGCCTTATTATAAAATAGTTTTTTCCCCCCTCAGCAATCTACACACAAACTCCATTCTTCTCTGCAGATCCTCTCAAGCTCTTTCATGTTGGATGGGGAGCATCGCTGCACAGCTATTTTCAGGTCTCTCCAGAGATGTTCGATCGGGTCCGGCTCTGGCTGGGCCACTCAAGGACATTCAGAGACTTGTCCTGAAGCCACTCCTGCCTTGTCTTGGCTGTGTGCTTAGTGTTGTTGTCCTGTTGGAAGGTGAACATTCACCCCAGTTAGAGGTCCTGAACGCTCTGGAGCAGGTTTTTATCAAGGATCTCTCTGTACTTTTCTCTGTTCATCTTTCCCTTGATCCTGACTAGTCTCCCAGTCCCTGCCACTGAACAAAAGTTCCCACAGCATGATGCTGCCACCACCAATTTTCACTGTAGGGATGGTATTGATCAGATGATGAGTGGTGCCTGTTTTCTTACTGAAGTGGCTCTTTGCATTCAGACCAAAGAGTTCAATCTTGGTTTCATCAGACCAGAGAATCTTGTTCCACATGGTCAGAGTCCTTTAGGTGCCTTTTGGCAAACTCCAAGTGGGCTGTTATGTGCCTTTTAATGAGGAATGGCCACTGTCTGACCACTCTACCATAAAGGACTGATTGGTGGAGTGCTGCAGAGATGGTTGTCCTTCTGGAAGGTTCTCCCATCTCCACAGAGGATCTCAGGAGCTCTGTCAGAGTGACCATCGTGTTCTTGGTCACCTCCCAGACCACGGCCCTTCTCCCTCGATTGCTCAGTTTGGCCGGGCGGCCAGATCTAGGAAGACTCTTGGTGGTTACAAACTTTTTCCATTTAAGAATGATGGAGGCCACTGTGTTCTTGGGGACTTTCAATAATGCAGACATTTTTTTCGTACCTTTCCCCAAATCTGTGCCTCGGCATAATCCTTTCTCAGAGCTCTACGGACAATTCCTTCGACCTTTGATGGCTTGGTTCTTACTCTGACATACACTATCAACTTTGAGACCCTATGTAGACAGGTGTGTGCCTTTCCAAATCATCTCCAATCAAGTGAATTAAACCACAGGTGGGTTCCGATCAAGTTGTAGAAACATCTCAAGGAGGATCAATGGAAACAGGATGCACCTGAGCTCAATTTGAAGTCTCATAGCAAAGAGTCTGAATACTTATATAAATAAGGTATCTATGTTTTATTTTAAATACATTTGAAAAAATTCTGGAAACCTGTTTTCACTTTCTAATTATGGGGTATTGTGTGTAGATTAATGAGGAAACAATTATTCACTCTGGGGTCCAACTCATCCCAAACCATCTCAATTGGGTTAAGTTCGGGTGATTGTGGAGGCCAGGTCATCTGATGCAGCACTCCATCACTCTCCTTCTTGGTCAAATAAACCTTACATAGCCTGGAGGTGTGTTGGTTCATTGTTCTATTGAAAAACAAATGATAGTCCCACTACACGCAAACCAGATGAGATGGCATATCGCTGCAGAATGCTGTGTTAGCAATGCTGGTTAAGTGTGCCTTGAATTCTAAATAAATCACAGACAGGGTCAACAGCAAAGCACCCCCACACCATCACACTTCCTCCTCCAGATGCGGAGATAATCCATTCACCTACTCTGCGTCTCACAAAGACACACCGGTTGGAACAAAAAAAATCGCACATTTGGACTCATCAGACCAAAGGACAGATTTTCACCGGTCTAATGTCCATTGCTCGTGTCTTGGCCCAAGCAAGTCTCTTCTTATTATTGGTGTTCTTTAGTAGTGGATTATTTGATATATTATCAGCAATTTGACTATGAAGGCCTGGTTCACGCAGTCTCCTCTAGACAGTTGATGTTGAGATGTGTCTGTTACTTGAGCTCTGTGTAGCATTTATTTGGCTGCATTTCTGAGACTGGTAATTCTAATGAACTTGTCATCTGCAGCAGAGGTAACTCTGGGTATTCCTTTCCTTCCGCGGTTCTCATGAGAGCCAGTTTCATCATAGCGATTGATGGTTTATGTGACTGCACATGAAGAAACTTCTTTAAAAAAAAGTTCTTAACATTCTTAAAAAAGAAAGTTCTTAACATTTTCCTAATTGACTGACCTTCATGTCTTAAAGAAATTATGGACTGTCATTTATCTTTGCTTGTTTGAGCTGTTCTTGCCATAATATGGACTTGGTCTTTTACCAAATAGGGCTATCTTCTGTACATCACCCCTACCTTGTTACAACACAACTGATTGGCTCAAACGCATTAAGAAGGAAATAAATTCCACAAATTAACTTTTAACAAGTCACACCTGTTAATTGAAATGCATTCCAGGTGACTACCGTATGAAGCTGGTTGAGAGAATGCCAAGAGTGTGCAAAGCTGCCATCAAGGCAAAGGGTGGCAACTTTGAAGAATCTCAAATCTCAAATATATTTTGATATGTTTAACACTTTTTTGGTTACTACATGATTCCATATGTGTTATATCATAGTTTTGATGTCTTCTATATTATTCTACAATGTAAAAAAAAAACTTGAATGAGTAGGTGCGTCCAAACTTTTGGCTGGTACTGTATATAGGTTCAGAACATTTGTGAAACACAACAGCACAGTTGAAAATATATGGCAAATATACTAAACAAAAATATAAATGCAACCATTTCAAAGATTTTACTGAGTTAAAAGCAAATCAATTAATTGGGCCCTAATCTATGGATTTCACATAACTCGGCAAGGGTGCAGACATGGGTGGGCCTTGGAGGGCATAGCCCCACCCACTTGGCAGCCAGGCCCAGCCAATCAGAATTAGTTTCCCCACAAAATGGTTTCATTGCAGACAGAAATATTCCTCAGCACCCCCCCCCCCCCCCCACCCACCCCCTCCCCTCAGACAATCCCGCAGGTGAAGCCGGATGTAGAGGTCCTGGGCTGGCAGGGTTACACGTGGTCAGCGGTTGTGAGATGGGTTGGATGTTCTGCCAAATTCTCAAAAATGACGTTGTAGGCAGCTCATGGTAGAGAAATTAACATTAAATTCTCTGGCAACAGTTCTGGTTGACATTCCTGCAGTAAGCATGCCAATAGACCTTTTGCACAACGTAGCAAGGCCCACTTCCGCTCAACTTCCTACCCGATACATAGCTTCCTGTCCGGATTGCGTCCTGTCAGCCTGATTGTAGCCATACTAGCCTCGAAGTCGCTCGTTTTATCATTAACTCAGTATATTAGTATAATCATATTTCTATCACATTTTTTTATCATTCGCGTGTAAAGATTGTGCAAAGCTGTCATCAAGGCAAAGGGTGGCTACTCTGAAGAATCTCAAAAATAAAATATATTGTGATTTGTTTAACACGTTTTTGCTTACTTCATGATTCCATATGTGTTATTTAATCATTTTTGATGTTTTCACTATTATTCTACAATGTATAAAATAGTAAAAATTAAGAAAAACCCTTGAATATGTTGGTGTTCTAAAACTTTTGACTGGTAGTGTATATCTGGCTAAGGCATGCACAAATTGAGATAATTATCTTAAATATAATTTATAGGGTGAGAGGTGCTTAAGAAATGTAATGCACAATGAAAATGTTAAAATTGAATTACACAAACAGATATTATTCAGACCTCTCCTGCTAAATCATATACTTCCAAATATAAGATCAAACCAGTCCGTATACAGAAAGGTATTGATGTTCCATATCTACAAAAGTTTTGGGCTTTTTGTAGAATACCTAGATACTTATGCTCATCTTTTGTTTGTTAGCTGTGTTTGTTAGTATAGTACTGCTCCACATATCATGGCTTCTCATTGTTTTTTATTCTTGTTTGATCTAGAGTCTGAAGCTTATAAAGGGAAAGCCAAAGTAGCAGCTATAGCAAAATATGGATCGCTCTTATTGCAATATCTGTCCCATTCAGTTCCTCACACATAATATAACTAAATGGGATGCGGTAAAAATGTTGTTTTTTCATTTGATTCAGAACTTGCTCTGAAAGAGAAGGCCATGCCAGCCCCTGCAAAGAAAGGTAATAGAAGTTACTCCCATTTTTCTTACTTAATGAGTTTATTTGATAACAATCCTAGCATCCTTGGTATTTCATTGTTTATTATGTAATGGTAGCATGTAATTCATGTCTACAGTATATACAGTACATTAGATGACCAATTCCCGGATGTCTGACTTTGGGAAACTTTTTTAATAGAAATTGTTAGTTGTACTTTATGTATGCCCTAACCTCCATTATAACTATTATCATTGTACTTAAACTTGTGTCTTTGATTAGAACGTGAGGCTCCCAACCAGAAGGCCAAACCAGTATCTCATAAGAAAGGTACTGATTCAATTCAAGGTTTTGTTTTTCAGGGAAACGTTCATTTAGCAGAAGACAGAATTACGTGTCTTTTCATTTATTTTGATTCAGTTGTGGTGAAATATGTATATTTGTGTAATTTGATTCAGAACCTGCTCTTAAAGAAAATACCAAACCAGCCCTTCTAAAGAAAGGCACTGACACGGTTTAATCTCTCTAGATTATTTTCAATACTCTATTATTCTAATTATAACTCATATAACTCATAAAAGGTTTATATTTATCAACTAATACTTGAAGCATCTAATCCAAGTGTGTCAAACATCCCAAAATTAGGAATTCAGGAGTATTTGATGGCAAGGCATGATAATGAAGTGTGGCTCCCCGAACGTCAGTGAAGACGGCCTCAGTGCAAAATGGGGGGCACCCCTGATTTCACCTCTGATTTGACTGTGATAATAATGGACAAATTGGTTTGCTAATTGTACAGTGTGAGGGGACATCCATCATTTCCTGTACACTGACCAATCATTCTGATAGGTTTCTGTTTGTTTGTAACCAATTTCTTAATACTTGTTCAGAAGGCTTCCAAATCAGTCCCTGTAATGAAAGGTATTCATGTATTGTTTGGCAGCTGTAGAAATGCCAGAATGTCGTTGCATAGCCAACTTGTTTGATCAATTCTAGACTGCCTTTTTGAAATATTTTCAGGGTAGTGCAATTTGAGTTGAAGTTTGTGCTTTAATACATTTTGCTCGCTATAAAGCCATGAATCACTGTTTGGTTTATTTTGCAGTTTCTGAAGTAAACCAATTCATTTTATTATGTGCTCTTTTTCTAACCTCAGTTGTCTCTTTGCAATGACTGACAAACATGCTTTTGTATTGCCAATCATTTCCCTGTCTTATCTTAAGCAGAACCTGAATCTAAGGAAACTAAGGCTACCCCTGCCAGGAAAGGTATAGTAGCTACTGCATTGTCATTCACATTTCTTTCACTGTAAAATAACGGGTTTATACTGTAATCAATTATGGCTTTTATTAATACATAGTAAGGTTTATTTGATCTTGTTCACATTCTCAAGCTAAAAGCTTAATTGCAGTATACAGACTAAAATTAAATTAAAATAAGTATATGTCTAGATTTAGGGAAATAAAAGGTGAATTGAATGATGCATCGTTGGTCACTGAGTGGAGAGAGCACTGCGGTAGCCGCTAGGGGAGTGTGTCAGTCAGACATGGACAAGTCGGGAGCCTCTGGAAGTACTGTTTATTTCACCATCTCAGACGTTCCGCCCACCTTTCCGTATAGCAAACTCCAATAACTTTGTGCAGCACCCACTTGGGTGATGCTACTGCAGCCGACTGGCGCTGAAAGCTCACCACACTTTAGTTTTCGGAATATGTTACGCTTTTACGAGACATCGCATGGATCTCTCTTTTCTCTCTTTAATAATAGTACATTTTATTTCACATTTATTTCAAAAGGGAGTCATACATAGACATATAAACTTGCTATCAGACAAGCACCAAAATTACGATTCCACAATTTGAATGAGTTTTAGGTTTGAGTTTTAACTGTTTAAAACTACTAATAAACCCTATACAACCCACTTAAAGGGTACCGTAACTTAATGTAAAGTGTTCCGTTTCTATTTGAATGAAGTGATTTATACAGGTTTTTCAACAGTTCAATCAGCATTTTGAATCTTTGAACTTAACACAACATATATAGTTGGGATCAAAGTGATATTTAAAGATCAGAAGATTGATATAGTTTTGTGTGGCCTGATCGAATTAAATTTTTCTCCTCCGTTACACCTCCTAATCAGGATTGTAGTGTTAAGTCAAGTGCAGTTTGCCGTTTATTTCTGTTTGTCTGAAACCCAGTCTGAATCTACCAAATGATAGCTACCCTGTTGCTTTTCAATAGCACAAAAAAATGGCGCCGACAGAGAGGGCTGCCTCGCTTCTAGTCCTTTGGAAACTTTGCAGTATTTTCTTTTTTATGTATTATTTCTTACGTTGTTAGCCCAGAAAATCTTAAGTGTTATTACTGTGGTGGCATTGTTCTGCTTTACCAAATGAGGAGAGTTACAAACTACACACCAGTCAGTGTTATACTTAAACTACATCTTTAATAAGCTTTAAGCTTTAGCCTTTGACTTTCAACAATTCACTATCTATAATGAACCATTGAGAGTGACTACAGAAAAATACAAAGATCTTTTATAGCCAAGATACACCCCTCTCAACTTACATGACGAACCACAGATCTTAGGAACTCTTCACAAAGGGACTTTTACTTGAGAAAGGAGTATCCCTTAGCCAGATAGCATTGGCTATAAATTATCGCTCAGTTTGGTCTCTAAAACATATCTTGAAGAATCCCCTTTGGCAGCAATTACAGCTGTGAGTCTTTCGTGGTATTTTGTATTTGTATTTATTATGGATCCCCATTAGCTGCTGCCATAATGTTCCATAAGGTGTTTTATTAATCTGTTTTTTAAATCAAATTTGACTTCTTCCATGAGTTACTTGATGTGGAGTAGAGTTCCATGTAGTCATAGCTCTATTTAGTACTGTGCGCCTTCCATAGTTTGTTCTGGACTTGGGGACTGTGAAAAGACCTCTTGTGGCATGTCTTGTGGGGTATGCATGGGTGTCCGAGCTGTGCGCCAGTAGTTCAAACAGACAGCGTGGTGCATTTAACATGTCAATACCTCTCATAAACACAAGCAGTGACGAAGTCAATCTCTTCTCCACTTTCAGCCAGGAGAGACTGACATAAAAATATTATTAATATTTACTCTCTGTGTCCATCCAAGGGCTAGCCATGCTGCCCTGTTCTGAGGAAATTGCAATTTTCGAAGTCCTTTTTTGTGGCACCTGACCACACGACTGAACAGTAGTCAAGGTGCGACAAAACTATGACCTGTAGGACCTGCCTTGTTGATAGTGTTGTTAAGAAGGCAGAGCATCACTTTATTATAGACAGACTTCTCCCCATCTTAGCTAATACTGCATCAATATGTTTTGACCATGTCAGTTTACAATCTAGTGTTACTCCAAGCAGTTTAATCATCTCAACTTGCTCAATTTCCACATTATTTATAACAATATATATTTGAGGTTTAGGGTTTAGTGAGTGTTTTGTTCTAAATACAATGCTTTTAGTTTTAGAAATATTTAGGGCTAACTTATTTCTTGCCACCCACTCTGAAACTAACTGCAGCTCTTTGTTGAGTGTTGCAGTCATTACAGTCACTGTAGTAGCTGACGTGTATAGTTTTGAGTTATCCGCATACATAGAATCTCTGGCTTTACTCAAAGTCAGTGGCATGTTCTTCGTAAAAAATTTTAAAAAAAAAGGGGCCGAAACAGCTACCCTGTGGAATTCCTGATTCAAACTGGATTATATTTGATAGACTTCCATTAAAGAACACCCTCTGTGTTCTGTTAGACAGGTAAATCTTGTAGACATACCCAAAAAGACTCACAGCTGTAATTTTTGCCAAAAGTGCTTCTTTAAAGTATTGACTCAGGGTTGTGAAAATTTATGTAAATTATATACTATATTTCTGTATGACATTTTTTATAAATATGCAAAACATTCTCAAAACATGTTTACACTTTGTCATTATGGGGTATTATGTGTAGATCGGTGAGAAAAAAATATTTAATTCATTTTATAGTCAGGCTGTAGCACACACAACAAAATGTGGAATAAGTTAAGGGGTATGAATATTTTCTGAAGGCACTGTATGCCTCTCCTTTTTTTCAATAAGAGCCTGATGCTCCAAAGGAGAAGTCCAGACCTGTGAAAAAAGGTAGGTAATTCCAGTATTAACACATCAACAATGTTAATTATTATAATTATCACACATTACCAGTGTCTAACATCCTTACCTTTACTGAATGCTGTTTATGAACAGTCTGAAATGTCTGAAGATCGAGGAGTAGTCCTATTTCTTTAGATTGTGTTCTCTCCTGTCAATGCAGATACTCCCAAAGAAAAGGCTTCCAAATCAGTCCCTGTAATGAAAGGTATTCATGTACAAACTACACACCAGTCAGTGTTATACTTAAACTACATCTTTAACCTTTTATGGCTGCAGGGCGGTGCCGGTACACTTATGATTATGGCTGCAGGGGCAGTATTGAGTAGCCTGGATAAAAGGTGCCCATTTCAAACGGCCTCGTACTCAATTCTTGCTCGTACAATATGCATATTATTATTATTATTGGATAGAAAACACTCTCTTGTTTCTATAACCGTTGGAATTATGTCTCTGAGTGAAACAGAACTCATTCTACAGCACTTTTCCTGACAGGGAGTGAGATTTCAGAAATCTTGGCCCCTGTTCCCAGGTCAGTTTTAAGGTCCCTGTGAATGCTATGGGGATACAAACACGGCCTACGCCTTCCTCTAGATGTCAGTAAGTGGTGACAATTTGAATGGAGTCGATTGCGCAATCTGGGACTTTATAAAAGGGCAAAGAACGGAAGTACCTTTCTTTTGTTCCCTGCGCTTGACGCACGATGAACGTCGGACTGGCCTCCTTCCAAGCTTTGGTTTAGCCACTTCTATATCCCCGGTCATATTTTTATTCGTTATAGGTGTTAAAAACATCATAAGGTAGTTAATTTAAACCGTTTTATAGCAATTTATATCCGTTTAGTGCGATTTTGAGGCATTTCTTTGTGACGCACTTTGAAGAGTTGGACACTTTTCCAGTACATGCCGAACGTTAGTGGCCATTTCGACAGGACAAGAGGACATCTTTCGACCAAAAGACGATTAGACCGGAGAAAGGATACATTGCCCAAGATTCTGATGGAAGATCAGCTCATAGTAAGAACTATTTATGATAATAAATCGTTGTTCTGTTGAAAAATGTTAAACGCATATATCGCCATTTTTTTTTGTGTAGCTTCGCTTTGGCGAACCCTGTATTGCACAGTAAGGATAATTTTAGAAATGTAATTCAGCGATTGCATTAAGAACTAATTTGTCTTTCGATTGCTGTCCACCCTGTATTTTTTAGTCAAGTTTATGATTAGTTATTCATTAGACTAGATCACTGTCCAAGATGGCGCCCGACATTTTCGGGCCAGTTTGGCTACTATTCTCATTGTATAACCACGTTTTTTTGTGGCTAAATATGCACATTTTCGAACAAACTCTATATGTATGTTGTAATATGATGTTACAGGAGTGTCATCGGAAGAATTCTGAGAAGGTTAGTGAAAAAATTAATATATTTTGGCGATGATAACGTTATCGCTCTCTTTGCCTTGAATCAATGCTCGGGTAACGTTTGCACATGTGGTATGCTAATATAACGATTTATTGTGTTTTCGCTGTAAAACACTTAGAAAATCTGAAATATTGTCTGAATTCACAAGATCTGTGTCTTTCCATTGCTATGCGCTGTGTATTTTTAAGAAATGTTTTATGATGAGTAAATTGGTAATACACGTTGCTCTCTGTAGTAATTCTAGTCGCTTTGGTGAGATTTGTGATGGTGGCTGCAATGGCAAACTATGATTTATACCTGAAATATGCACATTTTTCTAACAAAACCTATGCTATACAATAAATATGTTATCAGACTGTCATCTGATGAAGTTTTTTCTTGGTTAGTAGCTATTTATATCTTTATTTGGTCGAATTTGTGATAGCACCTGATGGAGTAAGAAACTGATGGAGTTAGAAAAGTGGTGTCTTTTGCTAATGTGGTTAGCTAATAGATGTACATATTTTGTCTTCCCTGTAAAACATTTTAAAAATCGGACATGTTGGCTTGATTCACAAGATGTGTACCTTTCATATGCTGTATTGGACTTGTTAATGTGTGAAAGTTAAATATTTAAAAAATATATATTTTGAATTTCGCGCCCTGCACTTTGAGCTGGCTGTTGTCATAAGTGTACCGATATCGGGCTTGCAGCCCAAACAGGTTATGACAACAGCCCGTCCAAGTGCAGGGCGCGAAATTCAAAATATATTTTTTAGAAATATTTAACTTTCACACATTAACAAGTCCAATACAGCAAATGAAAGATACACATCTTGTGAATCCAGCCAACATGTCCGATTTTTAAAATGTTTTACAGCGAAAACACCACGTATATTTATGTTAGCTCACCACCAAATACAAAAAAGCACAGACATTTTTCACAGCACAGGTAGCTTGCACAAAACCAACCTAACTAACCAAGAACCAACCAAACTAACCAAGAAACAACTTCATCAGATGACAGTCTTATAACAAGTTATACAATAAATCTATGTTTTGTTCGAAGAATGTGCATATTTGAGGTATAAATCATAGTTTTACATTGCAGCTACAATCGGAAATAGCACCGAAGCAGCTAGAACAATTACAGAGACCAAATTGAAATACCTAAATACTCATCATAAAACATTTATGAAAAATACATGCTGTACAGCAAATTAAAGACAAACATCTTGTGAATCCAGCCAATATTTCCGATTCTTTAAGTGTTTTACAGCGAAAACACAATATAGCATTATATTAGCTTACCACAATAGCCAAAAACACAACAGCATTGATTCAAGCCAACAGTAGTGATAACGAATAAACCAGCAAAAGATATTAATTTTTTCACTAACCTTCTCAAAATTCATCAGATGACAGTCCTATAACATCATATTACACAATACATATATTGTTTGTTCGAAAATGTGCATATTTAGCGGCACAAATCGTGGTTAGACAATGTGAATACTAGGCAAAATGCAATAACAATGTCCGGAGAAATCTTGGAGAGGCACCTAATCTAATCAATAACTAATCATAAACGTTACTAAAAAATACATGTTGGACAGCAAATTAAAGATAGCTTGGTTCTTAATGCAATCGCCGTGTTAGAATTCTAAAAATAACTTCATTACGACATCCAGCTTACGTTATGGCGAGAGAGCGCCCAAAATCTGGGCGCAAACTAATAGTACACATGTTCGACAGATATATGAAATAACATCATAAATGGGTCCTACTTTTGATGATCTTCCATCAGAATGTTGTACAAGGGGTCCTTTGTCCAGAACAATCGTTGTTTGGTATTAGAACGGCCTTTTTCCCTCTCGATTTAGCAAGCACACTAGCCAAGTGGCGCGAAGCTTTCCATCGTCAACAAACTCAGAGAACGGAACACGGCAAAACTCCCGAAAAATGTTCAATAATCTGATTAAACTATATTGAAAAACATACTTTACGATGATATTGTCACATTTATCAAATAAAATCAAAGCCGGAGATAGCAGCCGTCTATAACGACAGCTTTTCAGAAGGCAATCCCAAGTTCCTCCTCGCGTCTTCCTGAAAACAGGAAATTGGTGTCACGTCATGCCAAGAGCTCTTATTCGACCTCAGTTCAAGCTATACACTCCATTTCTTCTCTCACTGCCTATTGACATCGAGTGGAAGGCGTATGAAGTGCATGTATAGTCATAAATCTCAAGCAAAATGATAGGGAGGGCCTGGAACAGAGCCTCGATTTGAGATTTTTCACTTTCTGACAGGAAGTTTGCTGCAAAATGAGTTCTGTTTTACTCACAGATATAATTCAAACGGTTTTAGAAACTTGAGAGTGTTTTCTATCCAATAGTAATAATAATATGCATATTGTACGAGCAAGAATTGAGTACGAGGCCGTTTGAAATGGGCACCTTTCATCCAAGTTACTCAATACTGCCCCTGCAGCCCAAAGAAGTTAATAAGCTTTAAGCTTTAACTTTCAACAATTCACTATCTATAATGAACCATTGAGAGTGACTACAGAAAAATACAAAGATATTTTATAGCCAAGATACACCCCTCTCAACTTACATGATGAACCACAGATCTTAGGAACTCTTCACAAAGGGACTTTTACTTGAGAAAGGAGTATCCCTTAGCCAGATAGCATTCACTATAAATTATCGCTCAGTTTGGTCTCTAAAACATATCTTGAAGAATCACCTTTGGCAGCAATTACAGCTGTGAGTCTTTCGTGGTATTTTGTATTTGTATTTATTATAGATCCCCATTAGCTGCTGCCATAATGTTCCATAAGGTGTTTTATTAATCTGTTTTTTAAATGAAATTTTACTTCTTCCATGAGTTACTTGATGTGGAGTAGAGTTCCATGTAGTCATGGCTCTATTTAGTACTGTGCGCCTTCCATAGTCTGTTCTGGACTTGGGGACTGTGAAGAGACCTCTTGTGGCATGTCTTGTGGGGTATGCATGGGTGTCCGAGCTGTGGCCAGTAGTTCAAACAGTAAGCTTGGTGCATTTAACATGTCAATACCTCTCATAAACACAAGCAGTGACAAAGTCAATCTCTCCTCCACTTTCAGCCAGGAGAGATTGACATGCATATTATTAATATTTGCTCTCTGTGTCCATCCAAGGGCTAGCCATGCTGCCCTGTTCTGAGCAAATTGCAATTTTTTAAGTCCTTTTTTGTGGCACCTGACCACACGACTGAACAGTAGTCAAGGTGCGACAAAACTTTGACCTGTAGGACCTGCCTTGTTAATAGTGTTGTTAAGAAGGCAGAGCATCACTTTATTATAGACAGACTTCTCCCCATCTTAGCTAATACTGCAAGAATATATTTTGACCATGTCAGTTTACAATCTAGTGTAACTCCAAGCAGTTTAGTCATCTCACCTTGCTCAATTTCCACACTATTTATAACAATATATATTTGAGGTTTAGGGTTTAGTGAGTGTTTTGTTCTAAATACAATGCTTTTAGTTTTAGAAATATTTAGGGCTAACTTATTCCTTGCCACCCACTCTGAAACTAACTGCAGCTCTTTGTTGAGTGTTGCAGTCATTACAGTCACTGTAGTAGCTGACGTGTATAGTTTTGAGTTATCCGCATACATAGAATCTCTGGCTTTACTCAAAGTCAGTGGCATGTTCTTAGTAAAAATTGTAAAAAGAAAGGGGCCGAAACAGCTACCCTGTGGAATTCCTGATTCAAACTGGATTATATTTGATAGACTTCCATTAAAGAACACCCTCTGTGTTCTGTTAGACAGGTAAATCTTGTAGACATACCCAAAAAGACTCACAGCTGTCATTTTTGCCAAAAGTGCTTCTTAAAGTATTGACTCAGGGTTGTGAATACTTATGTAAATGATATACTATATTTCTGTATGACATTTTTTATAAATATGCAGAAAATTCTCAAAACATGTTTTCACTTTGTCATTATGGGGTATTATGTGTAGATGGTTGAGAAAAAAATATTTCATTCATTTTATATTCAGGCTGTAGCACACACAACAAAATGTGGAATAAGTTAAGGAGTATGAATACTTTCTGAAGGCACTGTATGCCTCTCTTTTTATCCAATAAGAGCCTGATGCTCCAAAGGAGAAGACCAGACCTGTGAAAAAAGGTAGGTAATTCCAGTATTAACACATCAACAATGTTAATTATTATAATAATCACACATTGACAGTGTCTAAATAACATCCTTACCTTTACTGAATGCTGTTTATGAACAGTCTGAAATGTCTGAAGATCGAGGAGTAGTCCTATTTCTTTAGATTGTGTTCTCTCCTGTCAATGCAGATACTCCCAAAGAAAAGGCTTCCAAATCAGTCCCTGTAATGAAAGGTATTCATGTATTGTTTGGCAGCTGTAGAAATGCCAGAATGTCGTTGCATAGCCAACTTGTTTGATCAATTCTAGACTGCCTTTTTGGAATAATTTCAGGGTAGTGCAATTTGAGTTGAAGTTTGTGCTTTAATACATGTTGCTCGCTATAAAGCCATGAATCACTGTTTGGTTTATTTTGCAGTTTCTGAAGTAAACCAATTCATTTTATTATGTGCTCTTTTTTTAGCCTCAGTTGTCTCTTTGCAATGACTGACAAACATGTTTATGTATTGCCAATCATTTACCTGTCTTATCTTAAGCAGAACCTGAATCTAAGGAAACTAAGGAAACCCCTGCCAGGAAAGGTATAGTAGCTACTGCATTGTCATTCACATTTCTTTCACTGTAAAATAACGGGTTTATACTGTAATCAATTATTGCTTTTATTAATACATAGTAAGGTTTATTTGTTCTTGCTCACATTCTCAAGCTAAAAGCTTAATTGCAGTATACAGACGAAAATTAAATTAAAATAAGTATATGTCTAGATTTAGGGAAATAAAAGGTGAATTGAATGATGCATCGTTGGTCACTGAGTGGAGAGAGCACTGCGGTAGCCGCTAGGGGAGTGTGTCAGTCAGATATGGACAAGTCGGGAGCCTCTGGAAGTACTGTTTATTTCACCATCTCTGACATTCTGCCCACCTTTCCGTATAGCAAACTCCAATAACTTTGTGCAGCACCCACTTGGGTGATGCCTCTGCAGCTGACTGGCGCTGAAAGCTCACCACACTTTAGTTTTCGGAATATTTTCCGCTTTTACGAGACATCGCATGGATCTCTCTTTTCTCTCTTTAATAATAGTACATTTTATTTCACATTTATTTCAAAAGGGAGTCATACATAGACATATAAACTTGCTATTGGACAAGCACCAAAATTACGATTCCACAATTTGAATGAGTTTTAGGTTTGAGTTTTAACTGTTTTAAACTAATAATAAACCCTATACAACCCAGTTAAAGGGTACCGTAACTTAATGTAAAGTGTTCCGTTTCTATTTGAAAGAAGTGATTTATACAGGTTTTTCAACAGTTCTATCAGCATTGTGAATCTTTGAACTTAACACAACATATATACTTGGGATCAAAGTGATATTTAAAGAACAGAAGATTGATATAGTTTTGTGTGGCCTGGTCGAATTGAATTTCCCTCCTCCGTTACACCTCCTAATCAGGATTGTAGTGTTAAGTCAAGTGCAGTTTGCCGTTTATTTCTGTTTGTCTGAAACCCAGTCTGAATCTACCAAATGATAGCTACCCTGTTGCTTTTCAATAGCACAAAAATGGCGCCGACAGAGAGGGATGCCTCGCTTCTAGTCCTTTGGAAACTTTGCAGTATTTTTTTTTTTATGTATTATTTCTTACGTTGTTAGCCCAGAAAATTTTAAGGGTTATTACTGTGGTGGCATTTTTCTGCTTTACCAAATGAGGAGAGTTACAAACTACACACCAGTCAGTGTTATACTTAAACTACATCTTTAACCTTTTATGGCTGCAGGGCGGTGCCGGTACACTTATGACAACAGCCCGTCCAAGTGCAGGGCGCGAAATTCAAAATATATTTTTTAGAAATATTTAACTTTCACACATTAACAAGTCCAATACAGCAAATGAAAGATACACATCTTGTGAATCCAGCCAACATGTCCGATTTTTAAAATGTTTTACAGCGAAAACACCACGTATATTTATGTTAGCTCACCACCAAATACAAAAAAGCACAGACATTTTTCACAGCACAGGTAGCTTGCACAAAACCAACCTAACTAACCAAGAACCATCCAAACTAACCAAGAAACAACTTCATCAGATGACAGTCTTATAACAAGTTATACAATAAATCTATGTTTTGTTCGAAGAATGTGCATATTTGAGGTATAAATCATAGTTTTACATTGCAGCTACAATCGGAAATAGCACCGAAGCAGCAAGAACAATTACAGAGACCAAATTGAAATACCTAAATACTCATCATAAAACATTTATGAAAAATACATGGTGTACAGCAAATTAAAGACAAACATCTTGTGAATCCAGCCAATATTTCCGATTCTTTAAGTGTTTTACAGCGAAAACACAATATAGCATTATATTAGCTTACCACAATAGCCAAAAACACAACAGCATTGATTCAAGCCAACAGTAGTGATAACGAATAAACCAGCAAAAGATATTAATTTTTTCACTAACCTTCTCAAAATTCATCAGATGACAGTCCTATAACATCATATTACACAATACATATATTGTTTGTTCGAAAATGTGCATATTTAGCGGCACAAATCGTGGTTAGACAATGTGAATACTAGGCAAAATGCAATAACAATGTCCGGAGAAATCTTGGAGAGGCACCTAATCTAATCAATAACTAATCATAAACGTTACTAAAAAATACATGTTGGACAGCAAATTAAAGATAGCTTGGTTCTTAATGCAATCGCCGTGTTAGAATTCTAAAAATAACTTCATTACGACATCCAGCTTACGTTATGGCGAGAGAGCGCCCAAAATCTGGGCGCAAACTAATAGTACACATGTTCGACAGATATATGAAATAACATCATAAATGGGTCCTACTTTTGATGATCTTCCATCAGAATGTTGTACAAGGGGTCCTTTGTCCAGAACAATCGTTGTTTGGTATTAGAACGGCCTTTTTCCCTCTCGATTTAGCAAGCACACTAGCCAAGTGGCGCGAAGCTTTCCATCGTCAACAAACTCAGAGAACGGAACACGGCAAAACTCCCGAAAAATGTTCAATAATCTGATTAAACTATATTGAAAAACATACTTTACGATGATATTGTCACATTTATCAAATAAAATCAAAGCCGGAGATAGCAGCCGTCTATAACGACAGCTTTTCAGAAGGCAATCCCAAGTTCCTCCTCGCGTCTTCCTGAAAACAGGAAATTGGTGTCACGTCATGCCAAGAGCTCTTATTCGACCTCAGTTCAAGCTATACACTCCATTTCTTCTCTCACTGCCTATTGACATCGAGTGGAAGGCGTATGAAGTGCATGTATAGTCATAAATCTCAAGCAAAATGATAGGGAGGGCCTGGAACAGAGCCTCGATTTGAGATTTTTCACTTTCTGACAGGAAGTTTGCTGCAAAATGAGTTCTGTTTTACTCACAGATATAATTCAAACGGTTTTAGAAACTTGAGAGTGTTTTCTATCCAATAGTAATAATAATATGCATATTGTACGAGCAAGAATTGAGTACGAGGCCGTTTGAAATGGGCACCTTTCATCCAAGTTACTCAATACTGCCCCTGCAGCCCAAAGAAGTTAATAAGCTTTAAGCTTTAACTTTCAACAATTCACTATCTATAATGAACCATTGAGAGTGACTACAGAAAAATACAAAGATATTTTATAGCCAAGATACACCCCTCTCAACTTACATGATGAACCACAGATCTTAGGAACTCTTCACAAAGGGACTTTTACTTGAGAAAGGAGTATCCCTTAGCCAGATAGCATTCACTATAAATTATCGCTCAGTTTGGTCTCTAAAACATATCTTGAAGAATCACCTTTGGCAGCAATTACAGCTGTGAGTCTTTCGTGGTATTTTGTATTTGTATTTATTATAGATCCCCATTAGCTGCTGCCATAATGTTCCATAAGGTGTTTTATTAATCTGTTTTTTAAATGAAATTTTACTTCTTCCATGAGTTACTTGATGTGGAGTAGAGTTCCATGTAGTCATGGCTCTATTTAGTACTGTGCGCCTTCCATAGTCTGTTCTGGACTTGGGGACTGTGAAGAGACCTCTTGTGGCATGTCTTGTGGGGTATGCATGGGTGTCCGAGCTGTGGCCAGTAGTTCAAACAGTAAGCTTGGTGCATTTAACATGTCAATACCTCTCATAAACACAAGCAGTGACAAAGTCAATCTCTCCTCCACTTTCAGCCAGGAGAGATTGACATGCATATTATTAATATTTGCTCTCTGTGTCCATCCAAGGGCTAGCCATGCTGCCCTGTTCTGAGCAAATTGCAATTTTTTAAGTCCTTTTTTGTGGCACCTGACCACACGACTGAACAGTAGTCAAGGTGCGACAAAACTTTGACCTGTAGGACCTGCCTTGTTAATAGTGTTGTTAAGAAGGCAGAGCATCACTTTATTATAGACAGACTTCTCCCCATCTTAGCTAATACTGCAAGAATATATTTTGACCATGTCAGTTTACAATCTAGTGTAACTCCAAGCAGTTTAGTCATCTCACCTTGCTCAATTTCCACACTATTTATAACAATATATATTTGAGGTTTAGGGTTTAGTGAGTGTTTTGTTCTAAATACAATGCTTTTAGTTTTAGAAATATTTAGGGCTAACTTATTCCTTGCCACCCACTCTGAAACTAACTGCAGCTCTTTGTTGAGTGTTGCAGTCATTACAGTCACTGTAGTAGCTGACGTGTATAGTTTTGAGTTATCCGCATACATAGAATCTCTGGCTTTACTCAAAGTCAGTGGCATGTTCTTAGTAAAAATTGTAAAAAGAAAGGGGCCGAAACAGCTACCCTGTGGAATTCCTGATTCAAACTGGATTATATTTGATAGACTTCCATTAAAGAACACCCTCTGTGTTCTGTTAGACAGGTAAATCTTGTAGACATACCCAAAAAGACTCACAGCTGTCATTTTTGCCAAAAGTGCTTCTTAAAGTATTGACTCAGGGTTGTGAATACTTATGTAAATGATATACTATATTTCTGTATGACATTTTTTATAAATATGCAGAAAATTCTCAAAACATGTTTTCACTTTGTCATTATGGGGTATTATGTGTAGATGGTTGAGAAAAAAATATTTCATTCATTTTATATTCAGGCTGTAGCACACACAACAAAATGTGGAATAAGTTAAGGAGTATGAATACTTTCTGAAGGCACTGTATGCCTCTCTTTTTATCCAATAAGAGCCTGATGCTCCAAAGGAGAAGACCAGACCTGTGAAAAAAGGTAGGTAATTCCAGTATTAACACATCAACAATGTTAATTATTATAATAATCACACATTGACAGTGTCTAAATAACATCCTTACCTTTACTGAATGCTGTTTATGAACAGTCTGAAATGTCTGAAGATCGAGGAGTAGTCCTATTTCTTTAGATTGTGTTCTCTCCTGTCAATGCAGATACTCCCAAAGAAAAGGCTTCCAAATCAGTCCCTGTAATGAAAGGTATTCATGTATTGTTTGGCAGCTGTAGAAATGCCAGAATGTCGTTGCATAGCCAACTTGTTTGATCAATTCTAGACTGCCTTTTTGGAATAATTTCAGGGTAGTGCAATTTGAGTTGAAGTTTGTGCTTTAATACATGTTGCTCGCTATAAAGCCATGAATCACTGTTTGGTTTATTTTGCAGTTTCTGAAGTAAACCAATTCATTTTATTATGTGCTCTTTTTTTAGCCTCAGTTGTCTCTTTGCAATGACTGACAAACATGTTTATGTATTGCCAATCATTTACCTGTCTTATCTTAAGCAGAACCTGAATCTAAGGAAACTAAGGAAACCCCTGCCAGGAAAGGTATAGTAGCTACTGCATTGTCATTCACATTTCTTTCACTGTAAAATAACGGGTTTATACTGTAATCAATTATTGCTTTTATTAATACATAGTAAGGTTTATTTGTTCTTGCTCACATTCTCAAGCTAAAAGCTTAATTGCAGTATACAGACGAAAATTAAATTAAAATAAGTATATGTCTAGATTTAGGGAAATAAAAGGTGAATTGAATGATGCATCGTTGGTCACTGAGTGGAGAGAGCACTGCGGTAGCCGCTAGGGGAGTGTGTCAGTCAGACATGGACAAGTCGGGAGCCTCTGGACGTACTGTTTATTTCAACATCTCTGACGTTCTGCCCACCTTTCCGTATAGCAAACTCCAATAACTTTGTGCAGCACCCACTTGGGTGATGCTACTGCAGCCGACTGGCGCTGAAAGCTCACTACACTTTAGTTTTCAGAATATTTTCCGCTTTCACGAGACATCGCGTGGATCTCTCTTTTCTCTCATTAATAATAGTACATTTTATTTCACATTTATTTCAAAAGGGAGTCATACATAGACATATAAACTTGCTATTGGACAAGCACCAAAATTAAGATTCCACAATTTGAATGAGTTTTAGGTTTGAGTTTTAACTGTTTAAAACTACTAATAAAACCTATACAACCCACTTACAGGGTACCGTAACTTAATGTAAAGTGTTCCGTTTCTATTTGAATGAAGTGATTTTTACAGGTTTTTCAACAGTTCAATCAGCATTTTGAATCTTTGAACTTAACACAACATATATAGTTGGGATCAAAGTGATATTTAAAGAACAGAAGATTGATATAGTTTTGTGTGGCCTGATCGAATGGAATTTCCCTCCTCCGTTACACCTCCTCATCAGGATTGTAGTGTTAAGTCAAGTGCAGTTTGCCGTTTATTTCTGTTTGTCTGAAACCCAGTCTGAATCTACCAAATGATAGCTACCCTGTTGCTTTTCAATAGCACAAAAAATGGCGCCGACAGAGAGGGCTGCCTCGCTTCTAGTCCTTTGGAAACTTTGCAGTATTTTCTTTTTTATGTATTATTTCTTCCGTTGTTAGCCCAGAAAATCTTAAGTGTTATCACTGTGGTGGCATTTTTCTGCTTTACCAAATGAGGAGAGTTACAAACTACACACCAGTCAGTGTTATACTTAAACTACATCTTTAATAAGCTTTAAGCTTTAGCCTTTGACTTTCAACAATTCACTATCTATAATGAACCATTGAGAGTGACTACAGAAAAATACAAAGATCTTTTATAGCCAAGATACACCCCTCTCAACTTACGTGACGAACCACAGATCTTAGGAACTCTTCACAAAGGGACTTTTACTTGAGAAAGGAGTATCCCTTAGCCAGATAGCATTCGCTATAAATTATCGCTCAGTTTGGTCTCTAAAACATATCTTGAAGAATCACCTTTGGCAGCAATTACAGCTGTGAGTCTTTCGTGGTATTTTGTATTTGTATTTATTATGGATCCCCATTAGCTGCTGCCATAATGTTCCATAAGGTGTTTTATTAATCAGTTTTTTAAATCAAATTTGACTTCTTCCATGAGTTACTTGATGTGGAGTAGAGTTCCATGTAGTCATGGCTCTATTTAGGACAGTGCGCCTTCCATAGTCTGTTCTGGATTTGGGGACTGTGAAGAGACCTCTTGTGGCATGTCTTGTGGGGTTAGCATGGTTGTCCGAGCTGTGCGCCAGTAGTTCAAACAGACAGCTTGGTGCATTTAACATGTCAATACCTCTCATAAACACAAGCAGTGACGAAGTCAATCTCTCCTCCACTTTCAGCCAGGAGAGATTGACATGCATATTATTAATATTTGCTCTCTCTGTCCATCCAAGGGCTAGCCATGCTGCCCTGTTCTGAGCCAATTGCAATTTTCGAAGTCCTTTTTTGTGGCACCTGACCACACGACTGAACAGTAGTCAACGTGCAACAAAACTATGACCTGTAGGACCTGCCTTGTTGATAGTGTTGTTAAGAAGGCAGAGCATCACTTTATTATAGACAGACTTCTCCCCATCTTAGCTAATACTGCATCAATATGTTTTGCCCATGTCAGTTTACAATCTAGTGTTACTCCAAGCAGTTTAGTCAACTCAACTTGCTCAATTTCCACATTATTTATTACAAGATATATTTGAGGTTTAGGGTTTAGTGAGTGTTTTGTTCTAAATACAATGCTTTAAGTTTTAGAAATATTTAGGGCTAACTTATTCCTTGCCACCCACTCTGAAACTAACTGCAGCTCTTTGTTGAGTGTTGCAGTCATTACAGTCACCTCTAGTAGCTGACGTGTATAGTTTTGAGTTATCCGCATACATAGAATCTCTGGCTTTACTCAAAGTCAGTGGCATGTTCTTAGTAAAAATTGTAAAAAGAAAGGGGCCGAAACAGCTACCCTGTGGAATTCCTATTTCAACCTGGATTATATTTGATAGACTTCCATTAAAGAACACCCTCTGTGTTCTGTTAGACAGGTAAATCTTGTAGACATACCCAAAAAGACTCACAGCTGTAATTTTTGCCAAAAGTGCTTCTTTAAAGTATTGACTCAGGGTTGTGAATACTTATGTAAATGATATACTATATTTCTGTATGACATTTTTTATAAATATGCAGAAAATTCTCAAAACATGTTTTCACTTTGTCATTATGGGGTAGTATGTGTAGATGGGTGAGAAAAAAATATTTCATTCATTTTATATTCAGGCTGTAGCACACACAACAAAATGTGGAATAATTTAAGGGGTATGAATACTTTCTGAAGACACTGTATGCCTCTCTTTTTTTTCAATAAGAGCCTGATGCTCCAAAGGAGAAGTCCAGACCTGTGAAAAAAGGTAGGTAATTCCAGTATTAACACATCAACAATGTTAATTATTATAATTATCACACATTACCAGTGTCTAAATAACATCCCTACCTTTACTGAATGCTGTTTATGAACAGTCTGAAATGTCTGAAGATCGAGGAGTAGTCCTATTTCTTTAGATTGTGTTCTATCCTGTCAATGCAGATACTCCCAAAGAAAAGGCTTCCAAATCAGTCCCTGTAATGAAAGGTATTCATGTATTGTTTGGCAGCTGTAGAAATGCCAGAATGTCGTTGCATAGCCAACTTGTTTGATCAATTCTAGACTGCCTTTTTGAAATATTTTCAGGGTAGTGCAATTTGACTTGAAGTTTGTGCTTTAATACATTTTGCTCGCTATAAAGCCTTGAATCACTGTTTGGTTTATTTTGCAGTTTTTGAAGTAAACCAATTAATTTTATTATGTGCTCTTTTTTTAACCTCAGTTGTCTCTTTGCAATGACTGACAAACATGCTTATGTATTGCCAATCATTTCCCTGTCTTATATTAAGCAGAACCTGAATCTAAGGAAACTAAGGAAACCCCTGCCAGGAAAGGTATAGTAGCTACTGCATTGTCATTCACATTTCTTTCACTGTAAAATAACGGGTTTATACTGTAATCAATTATTGCTTTTATTAATAAATAGTAAGGTTTATTTGATCTTGTTCACATTCTCAAGCTAAAAGCTTAATTGCAGTATACAGACGAAAATTAAATTAAAATAAGTATATGTCTAGATTTAGAGAAAGAAAAGGTGATGGTGCATCGTTGGTCACTGAGTGGAGAGAGCACTGCGGTAGCCGCTAGGGGAGTGTGTCAGTCAGACATGGGCAAGTCGGGAGCCTCTGGACGTACTGTTTATTTCACCATCTCTGACGTTCTGCCCACCTTTCCGTATAGCAAACTCCAATAACTTTGTGCAGCACCCACTTGGGTGATGCTACTGCAGCCGACTGGCGCTGAAAGCTCACTACACTTTAGTTTTCAGAATATTTTCCGCTTTCACGAGACATCGCGTGGATCTCTCTTTTCTCTCTTTAATAATAGTACATTTTATTTCACATTTATTTCAAAAGGGAGTCATACATAGACATATAAACTTGCTATTGGACAAGCACCAAAATTACGATTCCACAATTTGAATGAGTTTTAGGTTTGAGTTTTAACTGTTTAAAACTAATAATAAACCCTATACAACCCAGTTAAAGGGTACCGTAACTTAATGTAAAGTGTTCCGTTTCTATTTGAAAGAAGTGATTTATACAGGTTTTTCAACAGTTCTATCAGCATTGTGAATCTTTGAACTTAACACAACATATATAGTTGGGATCAAAGTGATATTTAAAGAACAGAAGATTGATATAGTTTTGTGTGGCCTGGTCGAATTGAATTTCCCTCCTCCGTTACACCTCCTCATCAGGATTGTAGTGTTAAGTCAAGTGCAGTTTGCCGTTTATTTCTGTTTGTCTGAAACCCAGTCTGAATCTACCAAATGATAGCTACCCTGTTGCTTTTCAATAGCACAAAAAATGGCGCCGACAGAGAGGGCTGCCTCGCTTCTAGTCCTTTGGAAACTTTGCAGTATTTTTTTTTTAATGTATTATTTCTTACATTGTTAGCCCAGAAAATCTTAAGTGTTATTACTGTGGTGGCATTTTTCTGCTTTACCAAATGAGGAGAGTTACAAACTACACACCAGTCAGTGTTATACTTAAACTACATCTTTAATAAGCTTTAAGCTTTAGCCTTTGACTTTCAACAATTCACTATCTATAAATAACCATTGAGAGTGACTACAGAAAAATACAAAGATCTTTTATAGCCAAGATACACCCCGATCAACTTACATGACGAACCACAGATCTTAGAAACTCTTCACAAAGGGACTTTTACTTGAGAAAGGAGTATCCCTTAGCCAGATAGCATTCGCTATAAATTATCGCTCAGTTTGGTCTCTAAAACGAGTTTCTAATCTCGTTCCTGGTGCTTCATAGTACAAAAACATGACCTCATCCAAGGCATAACTCAATTGTCAACTCTAGATTCTAGACTCTAGACGCCCATCTCAATTAAACCCTCTCTTGACCCCACTCCTGGACAAGCTCACTGAGGGGAGTGAGCCTCTAGGTCATACACTATCCCAGGATAAGCCCACAGACATTGTGGAGACAAGTAATTGGTTCCCCATTAATCACGCCATCCCTTCACATGGTTTAAGAATAGGTAAAGACACGTTCACATATGAAGACAATGTTCCATTCTGTTCTCTTCCCTTTCTGATATTCTGCATAGCACCAGGAACATGTGAAAGACAAGCCTGACCTCTCCCGTCTCTGGGCCCCAAGTGTTTGAACCCTAGCTGAGGGAAAACACTATAGTGCAAAGGATACATTCTAATGACAAGTATCTCACATAAGCATATTATACAAATAAAACATCTTAATTATCTATGTTACCCAACTAATACTGATTCATCCGCCACATTACATATAGCCGGGAAGAACTATTGGATATCAGAGCAGCGTCTACTTACCAGCACTATGACCAGGAATAGGATTTTCCCGAAGCAGATCCTTTGTCCAGGGCATTTGAACTGGTTCGAGAGGCCGACCCAAAACAACGCCGCCGGAGGAGAAGGAGTCAGAGCGGTCTTCTAGTCAGACTTTGGAGGTGTGCACACCACCCACCGCTTCCGAGTATATTACCCGCTAATGTCCAGTCCCTAGATAACAAAGTTGATGAAATCGGTGAAGGGTTGCTTTCCAGAGAGACATCAGGGATTGCAACGTACTCTGTTTCACAGAAACATGGCTCTCTCAGGATATGCTGTCAGTACAGCCACCTGGATTCTCAGTGCATCGCGCCGACAGGAATAAACCTCTCTCTGGGAAGAAGAGCAGGGGTGTATGTTTCATGATTAACGACTCATGGTGTAATTGTAACAACATACAGGAACTCAAGTCCTTTTGTTCACCTGACCTAGAATTCCTCACAATAAAATGCTGAACGTATTATCTCTCAAGAGAACTATCTTCGGTTATTGTCACAGCTGTGTATATCCCACCTCAAGGTGATACCACGACGGCCCTCAAGGAAATTCACTGGACTTTATGCAAACTGGAAACCATATATCCTGAGGCTGAATTTATTGTAGCTGGGGATTTTAACATAGCAAATTTGAGAAAAAAGCTACCTAAATTCTATCAGCATATCAACTGTAGCACTCGCGCTGAAAAAACACTGGACTATTGTTACTCTAACTCCTGCAATGCATACAAGGTCCTCCCCCACCCTCCTTTCGGCAAATCTGACCACGACTCCATTTTGCTCCTCCCTTCCTATAGGCAGGAACTCAAACAGGAAGTACCCGTGCTAAGGACTATTCATTTGTCTGACCAATCGGAATCCACGCTTCAAGATTGTTTTGATCACGCAGACTGGGATATGTTCCAGGTAGCCTCAGAGAATAATATTGACGTATAGGCTGATCGGTGAGTGAGTTTATAAGGAAGTGTATAGGAGCTGTTGTACCCAGTGGGACTAGTAAAACCTAGCCTAACCAGAAACCGTAGATAGATGGCAGCATTTGCGCAAAAATAAAAGTGCGTACCACCACATTAAACCATGGCAAGGCGACTGGGAATATGGCAGAATACAAACACAGTAGTCATTCCCTCCGCAAGGCAATCAAACAAGCTAAATGTCAATATAGAGACAAAGTGGAGTCACAATTAAATGGCTCAGACACAAGATGTTTGTAGCAGCGTCTACCTACAATCACGGATTATAAAAGGAAAACCAGCCATGTCGCGGACACCGACGTCTTGCTTCCAGACAAACTAAACACCTTCTCTGCCTGTTTCGAGGATAATACAGTGCCATTGACGCAGCCCTCTACCAAGGACTGTGGGCTCTCCTTCTTCGTGGCCAACGTGAGTAAGTCATTTAAATGTATCAACCCTCGCAAGGTTGCCGGCCCACACGGCATCCCTAGCCTCGTCCTCAAGCTGGCTGGTGTGTTTATTCAATCTCTCCCTATCCAAGTCTGCTGTCTCCACATGCTTCAAGATGGCCACCATTGTTCCTGTACCCAAGAATGCAAAGGTAACTGAGCACTCACTTCTGTCACTTCTGTCATCATGAAGTGCTTTGAGAGGCTAGTCAATGATCATATCACCTCCACCTTACCTGTCACCCTAGACCTACTTCAATTTGCTTACCGCCCCAATAGGTCCACAGACAATACAATCGCCATCACACTGCACACTGCCCTATCCCATTTCGACAAGAGGAAAAGCTATGTAAGAATGTTCATTGAGTATAGCTCAATATTCAACACTATAGTACCCACTAAGCTCATCATTAAGCTCGAGGCCCTGGGTCTCAACCCGCCCTGTGCAATTGGGTCCTGGATTTCCTGATGGGTCGCCCCCAAGTGGTGAAGGTCGGAAACAACATCTCCACTTCACTTATCCTCAACACTGGGGCCCCACAAGGGTGCGTGCTCAGCCCCCTCCTATACTCCCTGTTCTTCCATGACTGGGTGGCCATGCACACCTCCAACTCAATCATCAAGTTTGCAGACGATACAACAATGTTAGGCTTGATTACCAACAACGACGAGACAGCCTACAGGGAGGAGGTGAGGGCTCTTGGAGTGTGGTGTCAGGAAAACAACCTCTCACTTAACGTCAACAAAACAAAGGAGATGATCGTGGACTTCAGGAAACAGCAGAGGGAGCACCCCCTTATCCACATCGACGAGACTGCAGTGGAGAAGGTGGAAAGTGTTATGTTCCTCAGCATACATATCACTGACAAACTGAAATGGTCCACCCACACAGACAGTATGGTGAAGACAGCGCAACAGCACCTCTTCAACCTCAGTAAGCTGAAGTAATTTGGCTTGTCACCAAAAACCCTCACAAACATTTACAGATGCATAATTGAGAGCATCCTGTCGGGCTGTATCTCTGCCTGGTAATGCCACTGCAGCACCCACAACCGCAGGACTCTCCAGAGGGTGGTGCGGTCTGCACAACGCATCACCGGGGGCAAACTACCTGCCCTCCAGGACAGCTACAGCACTCAATGCCACAGGAAGGCCAAAAAGATCATCAAGGACAACAACCACCCGAGCCACTGCCTGTTCACCCCGCTAACATCCAGAAGGCGAGGTCAGTACAGGTGCATCAAAGCTGGGACCGATAGACTCAAGGCCATCAGACTGTTAAACAGCCATCACTAGCACAGAGAGGCTGTTGCCTACATTTAGACTTGAAATCATTGGCCACTTTAATAAATGGAACACTAGTCACTTTAATAATGCCACTTTAAAAATGTTTACATATCTTGCATTTCTCATCTCATATGTATATACTGTATTCTATACTATCTATTGCATCTTAGCCTATGCCACTCCTTACTTAGATTTGTGTGTATTAGGTATTTGTTGTGGAATTGTTGGATATTACTTGTTAGATATTGCTGCAATGTCGGATCTAGAGGCACAAGCATTTCGCTACACTCGCAATAACATCTGCATGTGACCAATTTGATTTGATTAGCTAGGTTTTCATCCAATTGCCGACAGATTTTGATGTGAATATTCTAAAATCTTCATAAAAACAAAATTTTCCAACCACATTTTCCAACCATAGATGTTTCCATGAAATGTATTTGTTGGAGATAAAAGGCTGTGCTCAAAAATATGACTTTAGCTGTTAAAGTCCCATTAAAAAAATACAACTTAAATGGGTTTCCATCGCATTTTCAACTCTACTGATCACTCTACTTGTCACAAAAAAAGTTTGCGTTATATACTGGTCTGGTCTTGGCACGTGCGCTCTAGCCAACAGCTAAAGAAAAATGATTGTTATTTGTCAAACAGCAGCCAAGCATCTATCACCATGTCACCAGAGTAAGACCCTTGATATTTGTTGTAAAGAAGCATCATGTTCATTACTGTGGACTTTCACCACGCTGTGAAGTTCATCATTACTTATTTCATAGTGTAACAAACTGCATGCTTTCTTGAGTTGTATTTGTATCACAAGATATCATCACGTGATTCCAACTTTAATATGATGGTTATTATATCAATGTTTGTGCATAAAGACGTTTCCACTGCTATTTCTCACATAGTTCATTTTACAGACTCAAAAAGATCCCACCTTGTCTAACGTATTTTGTTTTGTCGACGTAGTTTACCAACCAATTTTACTAACAAATTTGCTGTTTACATCAGCCCTGTCATGACATTTTGTACTTTGTACTTTATACTTTACTAACATAAAAAGGTTGGATGGAAACCTGGTTAATGGCACAAAAAATGGTTAGAAGACTTTCAGAAACACATAACAATTGTTTTATTGGTATCCCTTTCTAATATAGAAAAATCTGTTGCGAAGAAGCCTGCCAAAGAAGAGAAAGCAAAGGGTAATACCCCTATTCTTTTATATTCCACTCCATTCTAGTCTTCTCTATTTTATTCTATTTCAAGTTTATTTTATATAGCCCTTCGTACATCAGCTAATATCTCGAAGTGCTGTACAGAAACCCAGCCTAAAACCCCAAACAGCGGGTGGTAGAGGGGTGGTATTTCTATTCTATCCTAGTCAGCAACTGAAATCTAAAGGCACTCCGTGATTCTGAAGCAATTTCATCTCACAAGAAACTTAAACATTGTGTGATTCGTAATGTACATGCATGCACGAGAGGTTAAGTTGAGTATGCTAGCGAGTGGTTATGGGTTGGGGTAGCCTCTGACACCCATTTGTTGGCAGAAAGATAGTCAAAAGGGATAGTGACCCGATGCCACTTATCAAACCAATTAGATATGTATCATGGGTGGAGCTGCAAACAGAAGTGGTGTTTCTGACTTGCAACAATCTAGCTCGCAATCAAACCCAAGGGTTGTCCAAACTTCTAATAGTTGTGTCAACAAGACGAGATTTGTAAAAGATAGCCACGTGAGACTAGGGTTTGGTTTAAGCATGCTAGAGGGTGGTTAAGGTTAGGGTTAGGGCAAAGTTAGAGAAAATAAACATGCCAAAACAAAGACACTTGCAGCATACCAGTCCTGCAAGTTATGCCACCCCCGACCACCTTTTCATTCTTTCCACACCTCTTCTTTCCATCCTCAAAACAATTAGCTCAAGTCTGTGTTTTCTCAAGAACGTCTAGACTCATTGAAACATTGATCATCGTGACATTAAAATCATGACCTCTTTCTTCAACAGCAGAGCCTGTTTTAACAGACCCCTTCGCCACAGAAGGTAAATATTATTTTCACACAGTAGCACTCCAAATATTATATTTTAAGAGCAGTCTATGGATCGCATGCAAGTTACACTTTTAACCAAGTATAACTTATAAGGCCTTCATAAGCCCTGTGCAGTATAAGGCCAACATAAATGCTTCACAAATGATTTATAAGCTAATGATGGGAAGTGGATTGTCTCTTTTTCTATTATACTCTGGATAATTTTCAGATGAGATGCCTTACTTCCAGTGCTTTTTTGTGGATGAAGATGAGGCCCAGTATCCCTTCTACCCGTTCTCACCTCTCCAGATGTGAGAGCCCTGCCCAGTGAAGAGCACAGAGTCTAGAAAGCAATAGACGAGATGGGCGACACCTTTAGTGTGGAGTTAATAATAAAACATTAATAAAACCAAGCCATGGAATCCACTACTGCTATGTTGCAGCCTAGCGTCCTGAGCTGGTCTTCAACAGAAACCTAGGACAGCAAAGCACTTTGAGTGAATTCGTTGAGCTCTCATGGATAGCCAACATCATTCCTTTCCAAATGTGTTCGTGTTATATTTTGTTTTTGATAGCTGGTATGGCATGAGTTGATCTATATCAGGACATCAGTATTTTGAATGAAACAATGCATACTGTGTTTACATCAGTTGCTGCAGGTTAGCCTTTTTTAGGGCCATGCTAATTTGCTTGATTCCGCTTTGATAGTTGTCAGTTTTCTCAATTGAATGGCATATTTAAACAAATTGGAATACAGATTGTACCGTTGGCTTTCATACTTTTCAAATCCTCAGCGCAGCGCAAGCAATTTATCTGTCTGTCATCGCAGTCAGTTGAATGGGAGCTGCATATGGGAGCCGAGCAGTGTTGGTCTAGAATTTGGGGGAAGAGCTCTGTTGGGCTGGACTACAGACTGCTGCTCTGTTGCTGTGGACTCTGAATTACGCTTTATTTACATGAACATGGGCTCTATATCATTGTTCTCATACTAAGACATCAGTGGGTCGTTCCATCTCAAAAAGCACAAGAAAGAGGATTTCGACACCCACCATCTCAGATTGTACTGAAAGTGTTTCTGTTAGGGAACAGATAAGATTAGTGTTCCTGCAACAATATTTTGTTGAAATATAATTTGATCTCTTAGAAATTAAGCTAATTTATTCCACCCAAATTGGCCATTTTATTCAATAAATATAGACCCTAACCTCCAGGATAGCTTTTTTTAAAGAATTACTCCCCCACTTCATGTTAAAAGAACAGTTCACCTAAATTACAAAATTAGATTTGGTTTCCTTACCTGTAAGCAGTCTTTGAAAAAATAAATTAAACAGTCCATGTGTTGGTTTTGTTGTCCACTGATTCAAATGCAAACTTTTTTGCATTTGTGACACAACTCCAATGCAAGTCAATGGTACCTGTATTAGCATTTTCATGCTTCATGTCCAAATCATTCTGAAGTATCTCAAGCTGTAATGTTACAGACAGATGATTTAGATATGAAGCTTGGAAATGCTAATATAGGTACCATTGACTTACATTGAATTTGTGCCACAAATGCTAAAAAGTTAGCATTTCAAACACCGGCCAGATAAACAAAACCAAAACATGGGTTGCTGTCATACCTTGTCCCTAAATTGCTTACAGGGTAAGCAAACCAATATGTAATTTGGGTGAACAATCCCTTTAACAATGAGGGAGGATTCAGAAAAAAGTAGGAACAGCACCATCTAGTGGTCAGAACATTGTAATATCAAGATGTAGGATGGGACATTAACCTAACTTAAATTATTAATTTCTCTGAACAGGAAGAAAAAAACATAACCAAATTCACTGAGAATACATAACATAGGATGAAGAAACAATACTCTGAGTCACAGCTCCATACTATTTGTCAGACATAGAGAACTAATAATGTATACTCTTTATTATGGGGGGATTGGCATGGGGTGTGTGGTGTCCGTGGGTGGCTTTTGATAGTTTCTTTCGATTCCTCATGTCTTACTCCTTGTTAGAAAAAAGTTTGGTCCAAATCGGATGTTAGGTACTATATTTATTGAATATTATATGATTCATATAATATTCAATAATTATACTACCTAACGTCCGATTTGGAACAAACTTTTTTCTAAAAAGGAGTGAGACATGAGGAATCGATAAATTTAAATGGCCAATTTGTGTGCAATCAATTAGCATAATTACTCAGAGATCAAATTATATTTCAACAAAATAATATTGCAGGAATAATAATCTTATATGTTTCTAAATACAGAAATTAAATGATTTCAGACCATTCTGAGATGGTGGGTATCATGGCTTGCTGAAATGACATACAACAACCTCAGTGGATTTTTACCTTACTTTGTGAGACATTTTTGTTTTTAATGTTGCATTTCTTGCCCTTCTGTATACTTTCACAATGGTAACTCACAATGAGATAGTACTTCCATTGTAGCTGAATATGTTTCCTCATTGATTTTCAGGCTACATTGCTTTCTTCCATTTTCTTATATTCTTCTTCATCAGTCTGCGTTTGTTAACTTTGAGGAAGCATAAAACTTTTCATCAAATTCGTAGGGACCTCATACTCACATTAAAAAGAATGATGCTGGTGCCTCGAAGTCTGTGAAGTTGTTTTTGTATTGTATGTACTATATGTCTGGAAAGGAATAACCATAACCTATATGTCCATGAGAGCTCCCAGCTCCCAGATTCCGATCAACTAGATAAAACACCATCTGGCTTTCCCACAGGTGACAAGTGGCAGACTCAGTTATGGTGTTCGGAAGTCTTATCAACCATCTATACTTCTACAAAATGCTCCTCATTTTGATAAGGGTGCTGATTCTAAGCATTCCATTGTCTGACCTTTCAGAATGAGGTTGAAGAAGAATTTTTAATGGGTAACACATCAGTTAGAATGCACTTGTTGCAATCAGGTGTCTTTGAAATATTTCATTTTGTGTGATAATCCATTTTGAACTCATTTAAAGTAGCTGTTGTCCATTTGTATCAACATAAGTTAGACATCATTTCTTGCACTGGATTACACCATCAAGGACCTTAAACTAACTGGAACATGAGAGGAGAATACATATATGAATGATCAAAATCAATGTTTGTATCCCATATCTATTTATTGATAGACCAAAAGGAACAGCTGCATAGCTCATGATTGTCACAGAGTAGTGTCCTTTTGGTAGGGTTTACACAACTGGCAAACTGGTTGAAATAAGGTGTGGGAATTATGTTATGCGTATAGTGACTTATGAATCATATATAATCAAGTGATATAGTAATATGAACAATATATTATGATATTATTTATATAATTATAATGTTATCAACAATAGTGGTAATAATAATGCATGTATGACAATTGTATTTATTTTTGTGCTATGTTATGAACAGATTTATAACATTTCAGATTGATTACTTTATAATCTCTGAAAGACAAGTTGGGACAGCAGTCAACACATAATCCTACTTCTACTTCTACTTCTTCTTTAAATTGTGTCTTGGCTGTTTTTAATTAAAGTGACAACTTGAATTGTGACAATGAAGTACATGTGTAGCCAAATATTGATACTGTTCCATCTTTCAGTTTCGGTACCTCTGCACAAAACATGTATTTGTTGCAGAAGAATGTGATACTTTGGTACATGAAATGCCTTTAAATTCTCATTTACCCTGTACAAAATGTTATTAACACGTATATTTTTGTGGAGAGCAAAAGATAAGACTGATTGTGAAACAGTGCATTTATGCTGATTCCACTAATCATGTTAATGCTCCTAATCTTTATGTTAAATGTTTTGACTGAACCGACTCCCAAATGTGATTTTTACTAGCAAATACTACCTTATTTGCTATTCAAGGTCATATGATTGTATCTGTTCACTACCAAAGTAGTTAATTACTTCAATATTTACCACAATACATTTTGTAGCTAGCATAGACTGCAATGGTAGTGTTACTGTAAAATACAATTAGTAGAATAGATAATGGTGTCATCTTGACAGTTAGGTTCTGTACTATTATTAGTAGTAACCGCTGTAAGCTTATAACATGTGCGGCCATACAGAGACAGGATGGTACTCTGATGACCCACCAACGTTTTGAAGCATTGTGCATTAAATATTTTAAAGGTTCTCTGCTTCCAAGTGTTCATTGTCTGGTGTTTAACAACAATATATTGATCTGCTGGAGCATCAATATGACAGTGCCAGATCTATTGGAATTGTGTATGGCATCAATAATTCATTGTAAGTTGTATTTGAGCTGACTGGTTCAGGAATGTACATGGTGTAAGGAAATAATAAGGCCACTGATGCAAGGGATAATGGGACAGATTTAATGCTATCAAATGCTGAAAATGATCTTAAATTTGAATAGTTTGATGACAGATTAACAAATGTATGTATTGTCCTATGCTTAACCTAACTAAGGCAACTTGTCATATGTATTGGATTAGTAAATGTAACAGTTTATGTGTGGTATTCTTTCCTTTTCACCTTGTTTCTTGTGTGTTGACGCCAGTAGTTAGCCTAGTGGTTAGAGCGTTGGGCCAGTTACCGGAAGGTCGTTCTGCCCCTGAGCAAAGGCGCCGAAGATGTGGATGTCGATTTAGGCAGCCCCTCTCTGATTCAGAGGGGTTGGGTTAAATGCGAAAGACACATCTCAGTTGAATACATTCAGTTGGACAACTGACTAGGTATCCCTCTTTCCCTTTCCCGGTAGGCTATTGAACAGTCCATAGTATTTGAGTTGTAATACACACATATGATCAGATGATGGCATTATAGAGTGGTCTATTTTCTAACATTTCAAATAAACGTTTTTATACTACACATCTGTATCCCTTTAATAACAAAATGAACCCAGATCATGAACTCTGGGAAAGTCAATTAGGTCATTCAATTATTGAATGTTGCCATGTTCAGGGGTCAAGTGCGGTGGAAAATTGAAATGGTGTGAAAAAGAATGAGATGTTCATCACTATCAGTTATATTAATAATCTTGAATGTAATGTTGATGGTAGTTCCCATGCTTGTGAAATGCCAGTGTCTTGATTTTGTAATATGTCAGGTTTTACAACTCATAATAAATTGTGTTGATATTGCACCAAGATATCTTTTTCATTTCAATATTGGAACTGATTCTGCATCGAGGACAGCCAGTATTATTCAAGTTTTGACAATTCATCTCATAGCCAACGCAATGTGTCAATAATTGTTTGCCCTTTACATTCTACATTCAATATCCATTACACTGTACTTTATTCTTCATATAGTGTGTTTGGTAAGCTCTGAGCCAACATGACACACACTCCTAGTCATACTGTTAACCTCTGTCCAGGACACTACATTTTAATTGCCACTTTCCACTTGCCACTAACCACCATTGTGGTCCTACTTGTCATTTACTTGGCCCAAAATCAAAGGAAATCTCTCCCTCTGTTGGTCATCACCATAAACCATGGGACGGTTTATGCCATACCTGAACCTGCCTTACGTTAGCAAAAATTTGTTTTGTATTCTTTTTTCTCTCTCCCTTCTTAGCTCCCATGGAAGTCATGGAGTACTTCCACACTTTCCCAAATTTCCAAATGGCTCTTTTCTGTCTCTCTCCGGATGCTTGGTCCACAATGGAGAGGTCCGGTGCACAATCAGCTCATAGTGAGATCTGAAGCATGGCCTATGTTTTTGTTTTCAAAATGGGACACATTAGGCTAGGTATAATATAAGCCGTGATTTACAGTTCTTCTCAATTGCGTACAAGTCATTTTTTTTAACAATGTAGATTTTCTAAACAATGATCACAGACACAGAACTTGGTGGCCATTTGCCAGAAAGTAAATGCATTTTCATAATAGAACACTAGTGCGGAGGGATTCTATCCGGGCGGCGCGGTTTGCGGTGCTCGTCCCTGTGGAAGCTGCAGAGCCAAGGCAGGGAAAATGGGACCAATCACAGTCAAAAATCTAGCCAAGTGCCTTATTTTTATTATAAATAAATACAAATTCAGATTTTTTAGGGGGTGCCCTTAGCACTCCTTCTACTGTGGTAGCCTATGTCCCTTATTGACTGTGGTGAACGAAGCTCTCTGTGGTTACTAAGGGACAGATCAAAATCTACATAATGGTTACCTGGAGGAAAATGTGTGCATCAAACATGATTTAGACCTTGTTTATGGAAAACTGTTTATTTCTGTATTTCATGGTTGCAACTTGCTAAAATTGTCCACAGTGTTCCTATCATCTTGACTAGCCAGTACTGCACACTTTTTTACTTATAAAGTGCATCAAACATGTTTTAGACCTTGTTTATGGAAAACTGTTTATAACTGTATTTCATGGTTGCAAATTGCTGAAAATTGTTCATAGTGTTCCTATCATCCCAACTACCCAGTACTGCAGTAGATTTTACTTACCAATTGCATCAAACATGTTTTAGACCTTGTTTATGGAAAACTGTTTATAACTGTATTTCATGGTTGCAACTTGCTGAAAATTGTCCATAGTGCTCCTATCATCCCGAGTACCCAGTACTGCAGTAGATTGTACTCACCAGTTGCATCAAACATGTTTTAGACCTTGTTTATGGAAAACTATTTATAACTTTATTTCATGGTTGCAACTTGCTGAAAATTGTCCATTATAATTCTATCATCCTGACTACCCAGTACTGCACACATTTTTACTTATAAAGTGCATCAAACTTGTTTTAGACCTTGTTTATAGAAAACTGTTTATAACTTTATTTCATGGTTGCAAATTGCTGAAAACTGTTCATAGTGTTCTTATCATCCCAACTACCCAGTACTGCAGTAGATTTTACCTACCAATTGCATCAAACATGTTTTAGACCTTGTTTATGGAAAACTGTTTATAACTGTATTTCATGGTTGCAACTTGCTAAAATTGTCACGTTCCTGACCTGTTTTCTGTTAGTTTTGTATGTGTTAGTTGGTCAGGACGTGAGTTTGGGTGGGCAGTCTATGTTTTCTGTTTCTATGTTGGTTTAAGGGTGACCTGATATGGCTCTCAATTAGAGGCAGGTGGTTTTCATTTCCTCTGATTGAGAGTCATATTAAGGTAGGTGTTTTCACACTGTTTGTTGTGGGTGGTTGTTTCCTGTGTCAGTGTTTGTTGCACCATACGGGACTGTTTCGTTCGTTCATCGTTTTATGTAGTCATTTTCCCTGTTGTGCGTTCTTCGTGTTTTTGTAAGTTCGTATGTTCAGGTTTGTCTACATTCGTTTTGTTATTTTGTTTATTATCAAGTATAGTTCGTTTTTCGTCTTGTTTGAATAAATATCATGTCATTTCACAACGCTGCAGTTTGGTTCAATCCTTGCTCCTCCTCTTCGGATGAAGAGGAGGAGGAACGCCGTTACAAAAATTGTCCACAGTGTTCCTATCATCTTGACTAGCCAGTACTGCACACATTTTTACTTACAAAGTGCATCAAACATGTTTAGACCTTGTTTATGGAAAACTGTTTATAATTGTATTTCATGGTTGCAACTTGCTGAAAATTGTCCATAGTGTTCCTATCATCCGACTACCCAGTACTGCAGTAGATTTTACTTACCAATTGCATCAAACATGTTTTAGACCTTGTTTATGTAAAGGAAGACCCCCCTGAAATGGACAAAAATAAATGGGAACATATTGGCACCGTACGAAACATATACACAATGTACAATACCACTTAAATGGATGGCATTTCATTCAAAGCTTATGGCAAATGTCATATGGCAAATGCCAAGTGTCACACAGCAAAAATCCAATAGAAGGCGAGCGCGCTCCACAGTAAATTTTCATATTGCAAATGCACATCAAGTCAAGACCCAAGGGCCAAATTTTGAACATTTGAAAATGTTTTCAAAAACTATTCACCCCCTTTAAGCAGGACCATCCAGTTATTCTCTCCAAATCATTGTTTGTCTACACGGCTTTCATTACCACTCTGGGATCATCAACACGGCTGATTAGCTGTCCTCAAGGAGACCACTCTTCCAGAACGAGTGCAAGTAAACAGACAACTAAGAAGGACAATCAGAGACTTAATCCAGACAAAGGAGAGGGCCATCCAAAGAACAAGGCCTCTGTCGAACCCTCATCACCAAGCGGATTCAGGCCCACGAAGGCCTGGGCCCAACAGAGATACCCAACGAAGACCTTCAACATGTAAATACATGCATTACTTTTTACCCATAAGAGCGGCAGTTCGGGGCAAGGTATTAGGGCTAAACTAAGTGTAGTTTACAAACATATCCAAGTGTTGTTTCTCTTTCTCTCTCACGCTTTTGCTCTCTCTCTCTTTAAGTCTCCATCTTGTGTAACACATGTCATTAATGTGTTGGTCCGCTAGGGACCCGTTGTCATCGTATTACGTTTCTAATCAATAACCTATACTGTGTGTGTATCTTATGCTATCATTTAGCTTGTTAGTAAATAAATAATAAAATAAACTTGTGTGGTACAGAATGATCAGTGAGACCCGGGTTAGTGCAGATTTGCGGAGTCTACGCTGTTCAAAATGAGACTGATATGAGGAAATTATTCATTGATGACTGGTAGGATATTTATATATTCTTGAGTTAATTTTGGAAATGGTAACTCATTAAACAAACTTTTCCCATGGTGCCCCAGATACCTAAACAGTTAATTGTTACATAATTAATTTAATCAAGTAATAATTAAATGTAGTAGGTAATTATTCGATAAAAAGCAGTCATCACATTAATGATAGTCACATCATGACAGGGTCAATGCAAATAGTCCGGGAAGCCATTTGATTAACTGTTCAGCAGTCTTACGGCTTGGTGTGGAAGCTGGCATCTATGTTCTCTTGATAAGTATGTGAATTTGACAATTTTCCTGTCCTACTAAGCATAAAAATATAACGAGTACTTTGTATGGAGTAAAAAGTTCATTATTATTTTTTGGAATGTAGTGAAGTAAATGCAAAAGTAGTCAAAAATATGAATAGTAAAGTAAAATAGTAAACATATACCCCCCCAAAAACTTTATTTAAGTACTTTACACCACTTAAGGTTACTAACAAAAAAACTAGTAATACATTACTTGAAGTGTGAAAATAGGAAAACAGTGAATAAATTGCTAATAAATTGCTAATAATACCTATTAAAGGCTTTATAAGCTACTTACATAGTCACAAATAATATTTTGGATTTATTATCTATGCTGATCAAGTCCCTAAATGAAGACTCGTTGCTCACCACTGTCTCTCTGGCCCAATCTATGTTCCCTCAGCCTGCTCCTCTTCCTCAATAACTTCATCCTGAGTCTCAGTGACTGGCTCACTAGTACTAACAGTTCATTTTCCAAACATAATAAATTCTTACATTGTAAATAGCAATTATTAGAATGAAGTAGAAGTTTAGATAAACATTATATTCACAAATGTATTCATGGTCACCTTACCGTAGCTTCCAATCTTGGCCTCTTGCTTTGAGAGGTAAAGATTTTGCCTTTGTCCTTGGTATCTCTGTCAAAAAATGAACAAGAGCTAGCTAAGTCTACTGCACGTAGGCCTACTGAGAGCATTGTCTGCTGAAGTGATATACCTCAAAGTGAGGGCTCTCAGACTTTTCCAACAACTAGCTAGCTAACAGTAATCTAACTTGAAATGAAAATACTTTGTCAACATTAGAAATGTGTAATATATGAAAACGTAGCTAGCTAGACTATCTTACCCGTGGTCTGAAATCGGAGTAGATAGCCAGAGCGAATTTACCAGCTAGTATAAAGGTGTGTTGTAAAATCTCTTTTAAATATGTCCACCGTTTCAGCCTCCCTCAGGTTCTCTGGCAGGCTTTTCCAGAGACAGGGGACATTGTAACTAAAGGCTGCCTCTCCATGCCTTTTGGTTCTAGGCTTTGGAATAGTTAAAAGGCCAGTGCAAGAGGACCTGAGGGACCTACTGTGTACATAACTAAAACGCATATCTAATATGTATTGGGGTGCACAATTAAAACCAGTGTAATGTGTGCTCTCCGTCTGGTCTTGGTCAGTACCCGTGCTGCAGCATTCTGGACTTTTTGCAGTTGACCAATGGCTTTCTTGGATAGACCAGACAGGAAAGCATTACAGTAGTCAAGCCTGCTTGTAATAAAAGCATGTATGAGTCTCTCTGTATCAGCCTGAGATAGAAACGGCCACACCTTGGCAATGTTCCTGAGGTGGTAAAAAGCTATTTTGGTCACATTCATAACGTGTGATTTGAAATTGAGTTCAGAATCTAAAATGACAACCTAGCTTGTGCTTTCTCTTGCTCGTCTTGATTTAGCTGGAGGAAGTTGAGCCATCCAAATATTTAAATCACTAATACAGTCGAATAATTGATCTGTGGAACTAAAATCCTCTGGTGACACAGAAATGTTGTGTATCGTCTTGAACTTTATTTTCCATAGATGACGTGCGCACCAGCACCGCCTTCTGCTAGGGAGATCACTGTATTGCATAGACATTTTATGCATAATTTCTGACGGAGTTAATATGGTTTTTGTGGGCGGATTTTCAGCATTTTGTTTAGTTGGGCGAAAAAATGCTTAGGTGGCCGCCCAAGATTTTAACTGGCAGAAAAAACCCTGGCATTAAGGTATGTTTCCGACCCATATCTCGTGCTCCGCGCTGTCTTAACGTAACCATGATTGAGTTTCAACCCCAGTACAGCTCAGTGTGAACAATCATAACAGTAGGGTTGGTATTTTCTGGCAAGCGAATTCTAAGAGTTGAAGTCTTTCCATTGAGCTGTCCTTGCATTCCCGAATGAAATAGAAAGTTACAACTGTATCCAGCATGTGTCCGTAGCCGATCTTCCTTCCTGATAAATATCCTTTACGGATTATTTTGACTTGGTTGTAGTGACTTCTTTACCTTGCTGACGTAGTCACTGCCCAAGCTGAAGCGGAAGTTGTTTGACGCATACAGTCTACAAAGTTCCCAAAAGGCAAAGAGCACAGAGATCCAGGGATATGATGCAACAGAAATAGGATTTTTCTTCCTTTAAATAACCAAACAAAAGTATTCTCTGATTAATATAGATCATAGATTATGTGAAATGATATTTTCAAAAGAATTTGCTGCTCCTGCGTCTAGCTAGGACTCCTACTACACAAGGCCTAACTTCCTCCATGTATTCTGTACTTGCCACAGTGCAATGAATTTGCAAAAGTGGGAGCCATATATTAAGGTACACTAAGGCACAATAATATCCCAAATAATAAATCAATGATCAGGTATATTATACACAACATGTAATATTTCAACAATATACATGGTGCTTGGTACGCCTTCTGTGTTCCAAAAAAATATGACAAACACACACACAGTTTTGTAGAAGGCATGAAGGTGGCATGAAGGTCAGGGTTAATGGCGTGTACACACCCTCTTCTGGAGATGAAACAGATCCTCCTGTCTCCTTTCATCCATCTTGTTTAGAGAAAAGGGGAGAGAGAAGGAAAAGAGGAAAGGGAGAGGGATATTGAGAAAGAGAGGATGAGAATAACCCGAGCATGTCTGCTCCATGAATAATTGAAGAGGGATGTGTTTTGGAGAGGTCTCTTCTCAGCCCAGTCAAGCCATCCTACAATGATTTCTCTCTATCTACTCTCGTATAGTACATCTGATGCACATGCGGGACAGTGTAAACATTGATGATTCGAAAAAAGGCTCTCGTGGGAAAGGAGAAGAGAGGAGTCGGTTACCTAATAGCACTTTGCGCTGGCTGCTCCTGCCGCTGCTAACGACAATACTCCTATATTCCCATTCTGGGCTCAGGAACATTTAGGGTGACAGGAGGAAGGAGGGATAACCAGAATAGGGCTTTGAATTGTATGCCTATCCTATCGACCCAGCTGAGCACCCCTCCTCCTGCCCCTTTTCTCCTTCTCCTCTCCTCTGTGGATGCCCTCACTTGCAGCATGGACTCCGGAGGGGAAAGAGAGAAAGGGTGGATGGAAGACCAGTGGGAGAAATGGTAGGGCAACACTGCATCTGTCTTTCCTATCCTAGGTGTTTACCACACTGGCAGAAATCTAGTGTAGGGCTGGGTGACCTTGTGTGTGTGTGTGTATGTAACTGCTGAAAGTATGTCGCTCCCTATGCTTCACTCAGTGTTATAGCATAGGACAGGGATGCCCTTGAAGTAGAGAGGATGCATAGGAGAGAGGCAGAGAGAGAAGACAGCAAGATAGTGGAGGTAGAGGACTAGAGGAAGATATAGCAGCTTGTATCATTTGGACACGTTATATACTGTAACTCTTGGGAGAAGAATACAGAATATGATGATATCACCAGGATGCTGGTATGTTGAAATCACAGACTTGCTGACTCTGTGCTTGTTGTCATACGGTGTTGGATGTAAAAGGTGGCCCATTAGATGACACTATCCTTACGATGCAAAACAAATGTGAGCAGCCGCGATTGATGAATGAACGGTAATGTTGAATGCAGCCTATTAATATGCCTGATTTGGGATTAAGAGGTAAATTAGCAGGAGAGAGAGTCAGGCAGATGTGGCTGTATTAATGACTCAATCATGGGTCTAATGCTTAACATGGAGAAGCCAGAAATGTGATAATTTAAATCAGCAAGTGAAGGAAGATTCACAGCCATATATGTTAGTAAGTGGGTAATTCAATAAATCACCGTAAACAGATTCTCTCACTGTGTTATGGTTCATCTTCTCTAGGATAGGGGGCAGCATTTTCACGTTTGGATGAAAAGCATACCCAAATTCAACTGCCAGCTACTCATCCCCAGGAGATAAGATATGCATATCGTTAGTAGATTTGGATAGAAAACACTCTGAAGTTTCTAAAACTGTTTGAATCATGTCTGTGAGTATAACAGAACTTATTTAGCAGGCGAAATCCCGAGGACAAACCATTCAGATTTTATTTTTTTGGAGGTCACTCTCTGTTCAATGGATTTTCATTGGGAATACAGATTTCTAATTGACCTTCTTGCAGTTCCTACTGCTTCCACTGGATGTCAACAGTCTTTAGAAATTGTTTGAGGGTTTTTCCTTTGTGTAATGAAGAAGTACGGCCATTTTGAATCAGGGTCACTTGTTGTGTCCTGTTTTTAGAGGCGCATGACCAGAAGGCTAGCTACAGTTTGTTTTAATCCTGTATTGAACACAGATCAGCCCGTCTTCAATTTTAGCAATTATTTACGTTAAAAAATACCTAAAGTTGTATTACAAAAGTAGTTTGAAATGTTTTGTCAAAGTTTACAGGTAACTTTTGAGATATTTTGTAGTCAAGTTTCACAAGTTGGAACCAGTGTTTTTCTGGATCAAACGCGCCAAATAAATGGACATTTTGGATATATATCGACGGAATTAATCGAACAAAAGGACCATTTGTGATGTTTATGGGACATATTGGAGAGCCAACAACAGAAGCTCGTCAAAGGTAAGGCATGAATTATATTTTTATTTCTGCGTTTTGTGTCGCGCCTGCATGGTTGAAATATGCTTCTCTCTCTTTGTTTACTATGGTGCTAACTCAGATAATAGCATCGTTTGCTTTCGCCGAAAAGCCTATTTGAATTCTGACACGTTGGCTGGATTCACAACCGGTGTAGCTTTAATTTGGTATCTTTCATGTGTGATTTAATGAAAGTTAGATTTTTATCGTAATTTATTTGAATATGGCGCTCTGCATTTTCTCTGGCTTTTGGCCAAGTGAGACAGTAGCGTCCCGCCTAAACTCAGATTTTGTGATATAAATATAAACTTTACCTAACAAAACATATATGTATTGTGTAACATGGAGTCCTATGAGTGTCATCTGATGAAGATCATCAGAGGTTAGTGATTTCATTTTATCTCTATTTCTGCTTTTTGTTACTCCTCTCTTTGGCTGGAAAATGGCTGTGTTTTTCTGTGGCTATTTACTGACCTAACATAATCGTTTGGTGTGCTTTCGCCGTAAATCCTTTTTGAAATCAGACATGCTGGCTGGATTCACAACAAGTGTAGCTTTAATTTGGTGTCTTTCATGTGTGATGTCATGAAAGTTAGATTTTTATAGTAATTTTTTTGAATTTGGCGCTCTGCATTTTTACTGGCTTTTGGCCAAGTGAGACAGTAGCGATAAAATTTTGAGGTTGGTTCTGTTTGGGTGTGGCTGGCCCCGATTAGAATTATCCTCACTGATCAGGATGTGTTAAAATCAAATCAATCAAAATAAATTGTATTTGTCACATGCAACGAATACAACTGTGAAATGCTTAGTCACAAGCCCTTAACTTCACTAGGGTAGCGTGAATGAAAAGCCTGTCCAAATTAAACTGCCTGCTACTCAGCCATAAAAGCTAGAATATGCATATAATTGGTAGATTTGGATAGAAAACACTCTGAAGTTTCTAAAACTGTTTGAATGATGTCTGTGAGTATAACAGAACTCATGGCAGGCAAAACCCTGAGAAAAAATCCAACCAGGAAGTGGGAAAATCTGAGGTTTGTAGTGTTTCAAGTATACAGTCAAATATACAGTGTCTATGGGGTCATACTGCACTTCCTAACGCTTCCAATAGATGTCAACAGTCTTTAGAACCTTGTTTGATGCTTCTACTGTGAAGGATGGGGGAATGGGAGCTGAATGAGTGAGAGGCGCGCTGACTAAGCGCATTCATGTGAGAGTTAGCTTGCGTTCCATTGCTTTTCTACTTCCGGCGCCGACAGAGATGGCCGCCTCGCTTCGCGTTCCTAGGAAACTATGCAGTATTTTGTTTTTTTACGTGTTATTTCTTACATTGGTACCCCAGGTAATCTTAGGTTTCATTACATACAGTCGGGAGGAACTACTGAATATAAGAGCAGCGTCAACTCACTATCATTACGACCAGGAATATGACTCTCCCGAAGCGGATCCTGTGTTTTGCCTTCCACCCAGTACAATGGATCTGATCCCAGCCGGCGACCCTAAACAACGACGCCGTAAAAGGGGCAAACGAAGCAGTCTTCTGGTCAGGCTTCGGAGACGGGCACATCGCACTCCACTCCCTAGCATGCTACTCGCCAATGTCCAGTCTCTTGACAACAAGGTTGATGAAATCCGAGCAAGGTTAGCATTCCAGAGAGACATCAGAGACTGTAACGTTCTTTGCTTCACGGAAACATGGCTCACTCGAGAGACGCTAACGGAGTCGGTGCAGCCAGCTGGTTTCTTCACGCATCGCGCCAACAGAAACAAACATCTTTCTGGTAAGAAGAGGGGCGGGGGGGTATGCCTTATGATTAACGAGACGTGGTGTGATCATAACAACATACAGGAACTCAAGTCATTCTGTTCACCTGACTTAGAATTCCTCACAATCAAATGTCGACCGCGTTATCTACCAAGGGAATTCTCTTCGATTATAATCACAGCCGTATATATTCCCCCCCAAGCAGACACATCGATGGCCCTGAACGAACTTTATCTGACTCTATGTAAACTGAAAACCACACACCCTGAGGCTGCATTCATCGTAGCTGGGGATTTTAACAAGGCTAATCTGAAAACAAAACTCCCTAAATTCTATCAGCATATCGATTGTGCTACCAGGGCTGGTAAAACCCTGGATCATTGTTATTCTAACTTCCGCGACGCATATAAGGACCTCCCCCGCCCTCCTTTCGGAAAAGCTGACCACGACTCCATTTTGTTGCTTCCAGCCTACAAACAGAAACTAAAACAAGAAGCTCCCGCGCTCAGGTCTGTTCAACCCTGGTCCGACCAATCTGATTCCACGCTTCAAGACTGCTTCGATCATGTGGATTGGGATATGTTCCGCATTGCGTCCAACAACAACATTGACGAATACGCTGATTTGGTGAGCGAGTTCATTAGAAAGTGCATCGGCGACGTAATACCCACAGCAACGATTAACCTGTTTGGGCTGCAGGGGCAGTATTGAGTAGCCGGATAAAAGGTGCCCATTTCAAATGGTATCGTACTCAATTCTTGCTCGTACAATATGCATATTATTATTACTATTGGATAGAAAACACTCTCTAGTTTCTAAAACCGTTTGAATTATATCTGTGAGTAAAACAGAACTCCTTTTGCAGCAAACTTCCTGACAGGAAGTGGAAAATCTGAAATCGATGCACTGTTCCAGGGCCTGCCTATTAAAGTCCTTGATATTTATTAGTTTAGATGCACTTCATACGTCTTCCACTAGATGTCGACAGGCAGTGAGAGAAGAAATGGAGTGTGTAACTTGATCTGGGGTCGCATAATAGCTTTCAGCATGACGTGTCACCAGTTTCCTGTTTTCTGGAGAGCGCGAGAAGGGACCTGGATTTGCCTTCTGATAAGCTGTCGTTATGGACGACTAATATCTCCGGCTTTGATTTTATTTGATACATGTGACAATATCATCGTAAAGTATGTTTTTTCAATATAGTTTAATCAGATTATTGAAATTTCTTCGGGAGTTTTGCCGTGTTCCGTTCTCTGAGTTTGTTGACGATGGAGAGATTCGCGCCACTTGGCAAGTGTGCTTGCTAAATCGAGAGGGAAAAAGGCCGTTCTAAAACCAAACAACGATTGTTCTGGACAAAGGACCCCTTGTACAACATTCTGATGGAAGATCATCAAAAGTAGGACCCATTTTATGATGCTATTTCATATATCTGTCGTACATGTGAACTAGTAGTTTGCGGCCAGGTTTTGGGCACGCTCTCGCCATAACGTAAACTGCATATCGTAATGAAGTTATTTTTAGAATTCTAACACGGCGATTGCATTAAGAACTAGTGTATCTATCATTTCCTATACAACATGTATTTTTTAGTTATGTTTATGAATAGTTATTTGGTCAGAATATGTGTGTCAGAAAAAGTGTCAGAAAAATATCCGGGCGTTGTGGGAAAAAGATGCTACGTTAGCACAATGTATAACCACTGATTTCAGCTCTAAATATGCACATTTTCGAACAAAACATAAGTGTATGTATAACCTGATGTTATAGGACTGTCATCTGATGAAGCTTATCAAGGTTAGTCAAAAATTATATATCTTTTGCTGGTTTGTTACGATCGCTAACATTTGCTGCTGGTAAATGGCTTGTGTTTCTGGCTATTGTGGTAAGCTAATATAATGCTATATTGTGTTTTCGCTGTAAAACACTTAAGAAATCGGAAATATTGGCTGGAATCACAATATGCCTGTCTTTCATTTGCTGTACACCATGTATTTTTCAGAAATGTTTTATGATGAGTATTTAGGTATTTGACGTTGGTGTCTGTAATTACTCTGGCTGCTTCGGTGCCATTTCTGACGGTAGCTGTGATGGTAGCTGCAATGTAAAACTGATTTATAGCTCAAATATGCACATTTTTCGAACAAAACATAGATTTATTGAATAACATGTTATACGACTGTCATCTGATGAAGTTGTTTCTTGGTTAATTTGGTTGGTTCTTGGTTAGTTAGGTTGGCTTTGTGCATGCTACCTGTGCTGTGAAAAATGTCTGTCCTTTTTTGTATTTGGTGGTGAGCTAACATAAATATACGTGGTGTTTTCGCTGTAAAACATTTTACAAATCGGACATGTTGGCTGGATTCACAAGATGTTTATCTTTCATATGCTGTATTGGACTTGTTAATGTGTGAAAGTTAAATATTTCTAAAAAATATATTTTGAATTTCGCGCCCTGCACTTGAAGTGGCTGTTGTCATATTGTGCCCGGCTCCGGGCTTGCAGCCAGAAGAAGTTAAAACATTCCCAAACCAGAAACCGTGGATTGATGGCAGCATTCGCGTGAAACTGAAAGCGCGAATCACTGCTTTTAACCAGGGCAAGGTGACCGGAAACATGACCGAATACAAACAGTGTAGCTATTCCCTCCGCAAGGCAATCAAACAAGCTAAGTGCCAGTATAGAGACAAAGTAGAGTCGCAATTCAACAGCTCAGACATAAGAGGTATGTGGCAGGGTCTACAGTCAATCACGGATTACAAAAAGGAAACCAGCCCCGTCGCAGACCAGGATGTCTTGCTCCCAGACAGACTAAATAACTTTTTTGCTCGCTTTGAGGACAATACAGTGCCACTGACACGGCCCGCTACCAAAACCTGCGGGCTCTCCACTGCAGCCGAGGTGAATAAAATATTTAAACGTGTTAACCCTCGCAAGGCTGCAGGCCCAGACGGCATTCCCAGCCGCGTCCTCATAGCATGCGCAGACCAGCTGGCTGGTGTGTTTACGGACATATTCAATCAATCCTCATCCCAGTCTGCTGTTCCCACATGCTTCAAGAGGGCCACCATTGTTCCTGTTCCCAAGAAAGCTAAGGTAACTGAGCTAAACGACTACCGCCCCGTAGCACTCACTTCTGTCATCATGAAGTGCTTTGAGAGACTAGTCAAGGACCATATCACCTCCACCCTACCTGACACCCTAGACCCACTCCAATTTGCTTACCAACCCAATAGGTCCACAGACGACGCCCTGTGCAAATGGGTACTGGACTTCCTGACGTGCCGCCCCCAGGTGGTGAGGGTAGGTAACAACATCTCCACCCCGCTGATCCTCAACACTGGGGCCCCACAAGGGTGCGTTCTGAGCCCTCTCCTGTACTCCCTGTTCACCCACGACTACGTGGCCATGCACGCCTCCAACTCAATCATCAAGTTTGCGGACGACACTATAGTGGTAGGCTTGATTACCAACAACGACGAGACGGCCTACAGGGAGGAGGTGAGGGCCCTCGGAGTGTGGTGTCAGGAAAATAACCTCACACTCAACGTCAACAAAACAAAGGAGATGATTGTGGACTTCAGGAAACAGCAGAGGGAGCACCCCCCTATGCACATCGAAGGGACAGCAGTGGAGAGGGTAGTAAGTTAAGTTCCTCGGTGTACACATCACGGACAAACTGAATTGGTCCACCCACACAGACAGCGTTGTGAAGAAGGCGCAGCAGCGCCTCTTCAACCTCAGGAGGCTGAAGAAATTTGGCTTGTCACCAAAAGCACTCACAAACTTCTACAGATGCACAATCGAGAGCATCCTGTCGGGCTGTATCACCGCCTGGTACGGTAACTGCTCCACCCACAACCATAAGGCTCTCCAGAGGGTAGTGAGGTCTGCACAACGCATCACCGGGGGCAAACTACCTGCCCTCCAGGACACCTACACCACCCGATGTCACAGGAAGGCCATAAAGATCATCAAGGACAACAACAACCCGAGCCACTGCCTGTTCACCCCGCTATCATCCAGAAGTCGAGGTCAGTACAGGTGCATCAAAGCAGGGACCGAGAGACTGAAAAACAGCTTCTATCTCAAGGCCATCAGACTGTTAAACAGCCACCACTAACATTTAGTGGCCGCTGCCAACATACTGACTCAACTCCAGCCACTTTAATAATGGGAATTGATGGAAATTTAAACAATGCCACTTAATATAATGTTTACATACCCTACATTACTCATCTCATATGTATATGTATATACTGTACTCTATATCATCTACTGCATCTTGCCATCTTTATGTAATACATGTATCACTAGCCACTTTAAACTATGCCACTTTATGTTTATATACCCTACAGTACTCATATAATGTGTATACTGTACTCTATACCATCTACTGCATCTTGCCTATGCCGTTCTGTACCATCACTCATTCATATATCTTTATGTACATATTCTTTATCCCTTTACACTTGTGTGTATAAGGTAGTAGTTGTGGAACTGTTAGGTTAGATTACTCGTTGGTTATTACTGCATTGTCGGAACTAGAAGCACACGCATTTCGCTACACTCGCATTAACATCTGCTAACCATGTGTATGTGACAAATACAATTTGATTTCTACAGACAAAGGATATTAACCAAAGTCAGAGTGGCACTTGATCCAGACAGATGAACTCAGTTACTGCTTTGATCAATCGTTTGGCATTTTTTCTTAAATTTATTATCATTGCATTTGACATTCTTTACTTCAACATATTTCAGTGACTGCCATGAACGCATTAATGAATCAATTATACAATTCTATAATCAATTTGATTTGTTTTGTTTTTACCAATCCAACTACATAGCAACATAATGGTAATCATTTATTTGAATGGTAAATCTCTATTGATAAACTGGGCGAATCAAGATTTACCCAGCTTATTCCCATGAAATCAATACGAGTGTCCATGCATTTAGTTATTGAGCTTGTTTTGGCTGATTTCATGGTGATACAGATGACAAAACAATCGTTTTCCCTTCCATTTGGGACTTATTTTATTGTACTGATAAACAACATTTGCATAGAACCCTTGATAAATAGTTCATAAACTATTGTAAAGCATTAATTGTATGAAGAAATATTCATGAAAATATGTGACCCACCACCTGGATTCGGTCCAATGTAGCAAAATTTTAACTATTCTACAGACTCAGAGCTATACTATTCTATTTGTCACGTTCCTGACCTGTTTTCTCTTGTTTTTGTATGTGTTTAGTTGGTCAGGGCGTGAGTTGGGGTGGGCATTCTATGTTATGTGTTTCTATGTTTAGGTTCATTGTCATTTAGCCTGATATGGTTCTCAATCAGGGACAGGTGTTTTACGTTTCCTCTGATTGAGAACCATATTAAGGTAGGTTGTTCACACTGTTTGTTTGTGGGTGGTTGTCTTCAGTGTCTGTATGTATGTTCGTACCACACGGGACTGTAGCGTTGGTTTGTAGTCTGTACCTGTTCGTGCGTTCTTCGTGTATTTGTAAGTTCTCATGCTTTAGGTCAGTCTACGTCGTTTTGTTGTTTTGTAATTTTCCAAGTGTTTTTCGTCTTCGTCTTCGTCTTTAAATAAATTCATTATGTATTCACAACCCGCTGCATTTTGGTCTGATCCCTACTCCTCCTCTTCAGACGAAGAGGAGGAGAGAAACCGTTACACTATTCTACAGACTCAGAGCTACAAAATGGTATATCATAGAAACGTGTTACCCCACTTTTGAGAAAATTGCCCTTGAATATTTTGGTACATCTACTGGAGAGCTCTTCTTTGTCTACATCCATTCAGCATCGCCCATGTGCTAAACAGAGTGAGTAGTGTAGTAAACAACCAAAGAGTTCAAGACTAAAAGTAGTAGCTTACGATAAGGAAAAACTCCAGGTAAAAATACACTTTATCTAGTCCTTGGCCTATATCCTAATCTGACTTTGGTGCAGGTCATGTTGTTCTTCACATTACAGTCTCTGGTAAACACACACTATAGCAAATAAAATCTAAGTTTATTTGTCACATATACAGGATACAGAAGGTGTAAATGCTACATAGAAATGGTTACTTGCATATTTGCATAGTAGCAATATCAAAAACAGAAAGGGTCCAGATAAAAATATTTTATAATGATTAGATGGCGCTTACCCAGACACACCTGCTAAATTCAAGGGATCAATGTTGTTGAGAAAAGTAGCAAAACTTTTGTAGTTCTCGATGGCTAACATTATATCTTTAAAAAAGTCACGGTAGAAAGGATTATCAATACTTACTAAGCAGCTCACGTTATAGACAGAAGCGTGCTAAATGGCAGACCAATCCAAACTCATCTCCCGGCATGTCGAGCCCACCCATTTTCTCAGCCAATCGTGGCTAGTGTGAAGGTTCCATGACTTTTTCCATGTCTAAACCAACTAGGCTCTTAATTTAACAGTTTTATTCGTATTTACAGATGGAATACAAGTTTGTTATTAATGCACATGAAATGTCACGTTCCTGAAGGCATTTCTGGCCCAAATCTTTTATTATTATTTTTTTTTTTAAGTTTAAATGCCTCTCCTGTGAAGTCCTGGCGTGCGACATATGCCTAGCTTCCTGAAACGGGTAGAAAAGAACTCAAGCAAAATGCAAGACCCTATGCATGGTGCATGAGTAGGCAAAAGTTTTTGTTTTTTGCAATAGCCATTTCGCACCATATCAAGACAGTCAACACAAATTCTCTCAAACTCACTGTGCATATTTTCCACAGACTGGTTGCCTAAATGTTTCACAAGTGTCCTGAGTTGGAGTATGTTTGGTTATAAGAATGGTCAAAAACACGAGTTTACTGGATATCCACATCCAAGCAAAACATTTTTTCGTATTGTATGATGTCATATTCATTTTTTTTTACTCTATTAAAAATGTAATATGTATGTAAAATATGTAAATGTAATCAACATTATGTATGGTAAATGTAATCAACATCTTGTTGACTGTATATATGCCCCATTCACAATGTTGCATTATAGTGCCCAAAATGAACTGGGTACAATGTCCCATATTTAGAAAAAGTCCCAAAGTCAGAACAATCTGGTTTCTTTGCCAACAGTAATACATTTTAAAAGGGCCAGTTAGATTGATCAGACAGATTGTACAGACTTAGAGGGGAAAATATTTTGCGCTTTAGAGGGTTCAGACAGTTTAACATTTCCTTTCCCTTATGTCTTCTCACCTTATCCCACCCCCTTACCAATCTCCCTCCACTCTCCATCTCCCCCCCCCCCCTCCAACCCCCAGGTTGACCCATGACATCAGCCTGAATGAGTTTGAGGATGAGGACCTGTCTGAGATCACAGATGAGTGTGGGATGAGTCTCAACTGCAATGGCCTGGAGATTAAGGTAAGGTAGCACTTCAAACCTGCAGTTGCTTTATGACAGTCGCACACACACACACACACACACACACACACACACAATGGTCTGGAGATTAAGTTAGAACACCACTAAAATAGCAGGCAAGTATTAGCATGTTTTGCCACCTATTTCTAAGATCATCAGAACAGTGATACATGTACAATGCCAAGAAAAAGTATGTGAACCACTGAAAAAATGTCACACTTTGTTGCATTACAGTCTTAAATGTTGACATATTTAGAACATTTGAATAAATTATGAAATGTAAAGAAAGCTACACAAGCCCTGAAGCCCAAGGCAACAAAAAAAACATAGACTATCTCACTTGAACAACTTAATTGTTATTTTGTCTAATTAGGCCTCATTTGTTATGCAGCTTGTCAGACCATGTAATGGTTGCTGCAGCCATTCATCCACTGATTCCATCCAATTGATATGATTATTAATTGACAGTTCTTGATAGCTTAAAGCAGGGTTGCTTTTGAATGTCAGAGCATGTAAGTGGGTGAGTGTGAAGTGAGGGCACAATGTAATTGAGCAGATTGAAAAAATGGTGTCAGCCTTCTCTCCCGCTCCAATTGCGCTCTGCAAATGTTCAGCCACAAGCTCTGGGCATGCTCTGCCTTGCGTTTTCATTTTCTTTATCACTATTATTTTAATTAGGCCAATTCACTTGTAATTATTTAGCCTACCACACCAACAGTAGCCTATATCTAGTTTATATTCTACTTTTTAACATTAGGATATATAGTTTATATTTTGACGGACTTCAAATGTATTAACGGATGTTTTAGGTCGGCAATATACAGACCACTGTCATGTGGTGGCCCTTTCTGGCTGTAGATTGGGGATTCCCCTTCGTTCACTCTCTCCTACACCCAGGTTATGTTATCTCAGGTCGTGAATTCCTGGCGGAGACTCTCTCCTCCTTTTCATGCAGAGAGAGAGACCACAGAGTGAACAAAGGATTTCACCTGGCCGAACTCCCCAAAACTCCTCTCTCCCCCTTTTCATGTAGAGAGAGAGACAGCAGAGTGTACAATGGATTTCATGTGGCCGAACTTCTAAATCCCCAAAATGGGAAAATGAAACTATATGTCCACTTGTGAGAATGTGGGAAGGGTCCGTGGACACTTAAGGGACAGTTATGTTGAATGTGTTTCATTTGGTGACCTCACGAAGAACAGGAAACACACATAACTATATCTCTGAATGTGTACATTTCTCAATTATGGTGTTTGCATCTAATTCTTGTATAAAATGAATGAGTAAAGATTAAACTATTTGTGAAATTATGTAATGTGATGTTAACCTTTAATTTTGAGAGAATTGTATTCCCTGTAAAGTTGAACTAGTCAGCGGCCACGCGCCTGTGAGCACAGACATGATCTGGCGTCATGGAACCACCCTCTTCTACTGTTACAAATAAAAGTCCTCCTAAGAAAATCATCTTCAGACTAAGCAAACCCACAGCGTGATCTGTGATTGCAAATAGTTAAGACCACGCATACCTCGGTGTAAACTGAGGTGGCACAGGTTTGAGTACCAAGATTAGAAAACCATACCACATGGAGCATTGGCTACATGGCTGGAAATGGTTAAACTCTGAAACTATCGATCCTTACAGAAAAGGAGCAAATCTTAGATATGAAGTGCTAGTCTGCAGCTAGAAATGACGTAAACCGAGGACGACTCTGAAACACCTATTCTATGAGCACATTTCTGAATGGTACTCTGAAGTATCCATTCTAACCACGAAAAACTGATCTTCAGGGAAAGAGAGAAAGAGAGAGAGAGGGAGACTCGGATGAACTCTCCAGCAGACGGACCAAATTCCAACAGGGAAGACAACATTGACATACACCATAAATATGTACTTGCAATTATTCTCGAAAGAGCATCCGTTCATGTGCGAAGGATTAGCATTTCAATGTATATAATTATAGACTGTGTAATGAATCCATTTTGTCTTTCCCGCTCTTTCTCATTCCACACCCTTTCCCTAGTTAGTTAGTAAATAAATGATTTTAAGCCAATTGGTGTATGGATGATTTCTAGTTAAGGCTGGGTTCGTGCAGATAACCAACAATTTATGACGTTCAGATGAGACTGACGTGAGGTAAAGAATAATTAATTAATAGAAGACTAATTGATCAGAAGATATTCCATGGTGCCCCGACTTCCTAGTTAATAAAATTTCCATGATTAGTTTAATCACATAATAATTAGAGAATTGATTTGATAAAATAAGTCTTCACCTTTAATGATGCCAAAGACACGACACCACTGTATTTGAGTTTCTTGGAATAGAAACACCATAATATAAATCACGCCAAAATATCTGAAATAAATTGTAATTAATAAAGGCCAGTATAAGGTTATTTTCAAGGCTGTAATTCAACGAACTGTCACCGAGGGCATGCGCAATGGTGATATCACCAAAAGAGAACACAGATTATTGGTGCGTAAAAACAGCTCCATACCGGTTATCTGCAGTCACTGAAATACTGTTTAATTATCTAAATTCCCAAAGGGAATGGACAAATCTTCTTTGCAATATCAGACTGGTAGTCTGTAATGCCAACATGTTTCAAGCAGACCACCATAGTATTCTAAGGTGGTCTGCCTTAATGGCTACTGACCCGTAGCAATCATGTCTGTAGCCATGAAGTGCTCTGAAATGGGTCATGGCTCACAACAATACCAGATGATACAATCTTTATTGCACTCAACACTGCCCTTTCCCACCTGAACAAAAGGAATGCCTATGTGAGAATGCTATTCATTGACTACAGCTCAGCATTCAACACCATAGTGCCCTCAAAGCTGTTGCATTTCAAAGATGGTGGTAGAAAAAAAAACATTTTTTCTTTGTATTTTCTTCAACCAGATCTATTGTGTTATATTCTCCTACATTCAATTCACATTTACACAAACTTCAAAGTGTTTCCTTTCAAATGGTACCAATAATATGCATATCCTTGCTTCAGGGCCTGAGCTACAGGCAGTTAGATTTGGGTACTGTGGAGATCAGACCCATCCTCAACAGCGGGCAGCCAGAGAATAAGCAGAGATCCATTTTCTGACTTTTAAATGAATTATATACAGTCATTGATTCTTAAAGAGTATAACATTTAAATGTCTCATGAGCTTAGTCCAACTGTCGTACCCATTCAGAACCCATCATATACACTTGTTTTGCTCCATTGTTTGTAAACAAACACTCCATAGCTTTAAATAAAACATGGTTAAAATTGGTATCTAATGAATGGTCAATCCTTGGATAGCTCTGTCTGAAAATTTGATACTGGTTCAATTTCTGAAGCCCCATCCCTCAGCTTTTTACCCAAACAGGTGATGGAGTGACAACTTTGTTGTTTAGCTGCATAAGGTGATTCCATCAAGTATTGACTCAATGGTTCACATACTTATTCACACAATTCATCTCAGATTTTATTTTCAAACAATTATAGAGTAATTTTTTCACTTTAAGTGTGGAGTGGCTTTTCAAGACAAGTATAAAAATTAAAATAAATGAAATAGGTCAACAATTCAGACTCAGCAAAAAAGGTACATCACATACCACAGTAAAGGACATGGGGCTTCATTGACCGAATTTTGCACTTTTTCTACTTACCCAGAGTCAGATGAACTCATGAACACCATTTTTATGTCCCTGCATGCAGTTTGAAGGAAGGTGAAGGTAGTTTCTCGAACCATCGTTAACTTGCGTTAGCACAATGATTGGAAGTATACGGGAGGAGCTAGCATGTCATCTGGGTAGAAAAAAAGCTTAATTGCCAAAATCTCACACAATCCCTTTAAAGCAGTTGAATAACCTATGTAACAGGCCAAATACCTACCCCTATGCTGCTAATGGCTTGCAGCTATCAAGAATGATGCTTACGGTGACCAAAGATCGTAGCGATTTTCATTCTAAATGGAAGGGGAATCCATTTAGATGACAGTGATACGATACCATCTTTTTTTCCTTCACAGTAAACGGAAGATTCTCTATTAGAGGTAACATAACGTTAGCTAGCCTGCTAGCGTATCTGGACTCAGTAAGTTAGCTAGCTAACGTTACAGTCCTGTATTGAACTCTGTAAGCCATCAGCTAAATACAACTAGTTAGCAATCTTTTGGATACATATTGTCAATGAATTTCGCCTATGCCATGGTAGTCAATGCTAGACTGGTAGCTAACTTCAGCAAAGTAAAGATAAGCAAGCTAACGTTAACAAATAAAAGTAACTCTGGTTGCCATCTATTCCAAATCTTGTAATAAATAATGTGGAAATTGAGCAAGTTGAGATGACTAAACAGCTTTGAGTAACCCTAGATTGTAAACTGTCATGGTCAAAACATATTGATGCAGTAGTAGCTAAGATGAGGAGAAGTCTGTCTATAATAAAGCGATGCTCTGCCTTCTTAACAACACTATCAACAAGGCAGGTCCTACAAGCCCTAGTTTTGTCGCACCTTGACTACTGTTCAGTTGTGTGGTCAGGAGCCACAAAAAAGGAAAATTCCAATTGGCTCAGACCAGGGCAGCACGGCTTGCCCTTGGATGTACACAGAGAGCTAATATTAATAACGTGCATGCCAATCTCTCCTGGCTCAAAGTGGAGAAGAGATTGATTTCATCACTTCTTTCATTTATGAGAGGTATTGACATGTTGAATACGCCGAGCTGTCTGTCTAAACTACTGGCACACAGCTCGGACAACCATGCATACCCCACAAGAGGTCTCTTTACATTCCCCAAGTCCAGAACAGACTATGGGAGGCACACAGTACTACATAGAGCCATGACTACATGGATCTCTATTCCACATCAAGTAACTGACGCAAGCAGTAAAATTAGATTTAAAAAAACAATTAAAAAAACACCTTATGGAACAGCGGGGACTGTGAAGCAACGCAAACATTGGCACAGACACATGCACACACACACACACACACACACACACACGATAGCATACGCACTATACATACACATGGATTTAGAACAGTAGATATGGTAGTGGTGGAGTAGGGACTTGAGGGCACACAATGTGTTGTGAAATCTGTGAATGTATTGTAATGTTTTTAAAATTGTATAAACTACCTTAATTTTGCTGGACCCCAGGAAGAGTAGGTGTTGCTTTGTCAGCAGCTAATGCAGATCCATAGTAAATACAAATACAAAGTATTTTCATTTCAAGTTAAAGTGTACTGTTAGCTAGCTAGGTAACAGCTGGCTGGCACGCTAACCAACATTACGTCATGCGTTCGGATTCATTGTTTAACTAGCTAGCTATCAAGCTACATTTCTTAACACAAAACTCTCATCTTAGTGTGCCGGAGTGCAGAATAACTCATACATTTTTGAAAGCTCAACACACGTTGAATATGTCCAGCATCAGTAAACACTAGCAACAAAGCGTAATTCAATTGTTGCCAGCAGCACAGTTACAGTCACCAACGCTCTGGATAACATGAAAACTGCCAAACCAGCTCCGCTAGTGTGAGTAAAATGGTAAGAGTGGCGTGTTCTCTCATTATGTGTCTGGAAGTAGCTAGCCAATCTTAGCCAGTTAGCTTGGGTGCTTGACTGTCGTTGTGAGGTCAGATTTATAGAAGGGTCTTTGAGATGAGGAAGGGGTTTTGGTTGTACATGGTTGTAAACGTATTGTTGTGTATGAGAACGATTGAAAGGTGCCATTTCTCCTCAATCGAGATGTTCGGTCGGGTTCAAGTCACGGCTCTGGCTGGTCCACTCAAGGACACTCGGAGACTTGTCCCGAAGACACTCCTGCGTTGTCTTGGCTGTGTGCTTAGGGTCGTTGTCCTGTTGAAAGGTGACCCTTTACTCCAGTCTGAGGTCCTGAGCACTCAGGAGCAGATTTTCATCAAGGATCTCAGTACTTTGCTCCATCTTTGCCTCGATCCTGACTAGTCTCCCAGTCCCTGCCGCTGAAAAACATCCCCACAGCATGATGCTGCCACCACCATGCTTCACTGTACGGATGGTGCCAGGTTTCCTCCAGACGTGACGCTTGGCATTCAGGCCAAAGAGTTCAATCTTGGTTTCATCAGACCAGAGAATCTTGTTTCTCATGCTCTGCGAGTCCTTTAGGTGCCTTTTGGAAAACTCCAAGCGGGATGTCATGTGCCTTTTACTGAGGAGTGGCTTCTGTCTAGCCACTCTACCATAAAGGCCTGATTGGTGGAGTCCTGCAGAGATGGTTGCCCTTCTGGAAGGTTCTCCCATCTCTACAGATGAACTCTGGAGCTCTATCAGAGTAGGCATCGGGTTCTGGGTTTGGCCGGGCAGCCAGCTCCAGGAAGAGTCTTGGTGATTCCAAACTTCTTCCATTTAAGAACGATAGAGGCCACTGTTTTCTTGGGTCCTTCAATGCTGCAGACATTTTTTGGTACACTTCTCCAGCTCTGTGCCTCGACACAATCCTGTCAATCCAAATTGTAGAAACATCTCAAGGATGATCAGTAGAAGCAGGATGCGCCTGAGCTCAATTTCAAGTCTCATAGCAAAGGGACTGAATACTTATGTCAATAAGGCATTTCTATTTTTATTTTTAATATATTTGCAAAAATGTCTAAAAACCTGTTTTCACTTTGTCATAATGGGGTAATGTAAAATAATGTAAAAAGTCAAAGGGTCTGAATAGTTTCTGAATGCACTGCAATATGCTTACTTATTGTGTTTTTTATATTTATTTTTATTTGTCTGTTTTTTTTTCTTTCTAGTATTACATTGTTATTGATCATTGCATTGTTGGGTTTTGAATTTGCAAGAAAGTTATTTCACTGTACTTGTGGGTGTGACATTAAAACTTGAAGCTTGAAATATATAATTTGTGAAATTGTCGACAAATTAACCATATCAGTCACGAGACCCCAGCAAAAGCTGGCTTTTAATTTATATAACTTACATTTATCCGCATGTCCAGCCCTTATGCTTTACAATAAATATTATCCGGACAATGTTGATCAAAATAAATGTATATGAATACAGAAATTGTTTGCTCAGTGGGAAATGAATGTCCAAATAGTCAGTGACAACTGTGTGGAGTTTGGAGTTTGTGACAGCAACTATGTGGGCTTATTACAGTATTATAAACACTTCCTATGATCTGCTATGTAGATAACCTATTATCTTCTAACCACTCTTGTGTAGCTTGTGAGCATCATAGAGCAAAACGTGTTATACGTGCGTATTGGTGAGCGTCATAGATTTCTTTGGGGTTGTTAACACAACCTAATACTGTAATAATGGTGCTGGAGGGGATGGCTGACGTTCTTTGGCTCCTAACCAACTATTCTATTTTGTTTGTTTTTCTCATTGTTTGTTACCATCTCTTATGATCGAAAAGAGCTTCTGGATATCAGAACAGCGACCTCTAACTGGAGAAATAGTTTTTCTTTAATGAGTCCGATACGAAATATATACTGCTTTCCCGAGACCAGGCCCAAATCCGCTTCGTTCGTGTGAAGAAAATAATGAGAAAAAGGGGGCACCTTGTGAGAATTCGCCAGCGAGTGGGTAAACCGCCACTACCATCTGTCTAATTGGCCAACGTGCAATCATTGGAAAATAATCTGGATGATCTTCGACTAAGACTATCCTGCCAACGGGACATTAAAAATGGTAATATCTTATGTTTCACCGAGTCGTGGCTGAACAACGACACAGATAATATAGATGTTGGCTGGGTTTTCCATGCATCGACAGGACAGAGCAGCTCCGTCTGGTAAGAGGGACAGGGGTGTGTGTCTATTTGTGAATGACAACTGGTGCGCAATGTCTAATATTAAAGAAGTCTCAAGGTATTGTTCGCCTGAGGTAGATTACCTCACGATTAGAGCGTTGGACTAGTAACCGAAAGGCGTTGGAGCGTTGGACTAGTAACCGAAAGGTTGCAAGATTTAATCCCCGAGCTGACAAGGTAAAAATCTGTTGTTCTGCCCCTGAACAAGGCATTTAACCCACTCTTCCTAGGCTGTCATTGAAAATAAGAATTTGTTCTTAACTGTCTTGCCTAGTTAAATAAAGGTAAAATAAAAAATAAATAAGCTGTAGACCACACTATCTACCAAGAGAGTTCTCATCTATATTATTCGTAGCCATCTATTTACCACCACAAACCAATGCTGGCACTAACCCTGCACTCAACCAGCTGTATAAGACCATAAGCAAGCAAGAAAATGCTCATGCAGAAGCGGAGCTCCTAGTGGCCGGGGACTTTAATGCAGGCAAACTTAAATCCATTTTACCTCATTTCTACCAGCATGTCACATGTGCAACCAGAGGGAAAAAACTCTACCACCTTTACTCCACACACAGAGACACATACAAAGCTCTCCCTCGCCATCCATTTGGAAAATCTGACCATAATTCTATCCTCCTGATTCCTGCTTACAAGCAAAACCAAAGCAGGAAGTGCCAGTGACTTGCTCAACATGGAAGTGGTCAGATGACGCGAATGCTACGCTACAGGACTGTTTTGCTAGAACAGATTGGAATATGTCCCAGGGATTCATCCAATGGCATTGAGGAGTATACCACCTCAGTCACTGCCTTCATCAATAAGTACATATACGACGTCGTCCCCACAATGACCGTACACACATATGCCAACCAGAAGACTGTGCCTTTAAACAGCTTGGAAAATTCCAGAAAATTATGTCAGGCAACATCCACATCAAGCTAAAGGCTAGAGCGTCCGCTTTCAGGGAGTAGGACACTAATCCGGATGCTTATAAGAAATCCCGCTATGCCCTCAGATGAACTATCAAACAGGCAAGCGTCAATACAGGACTAAGATTGAATCCTGCTACACCGGCTCTGATTTAGGAGGGCTTGAAAACTATTACGGACTACAAAGGGAGGCCCAGCCGTGAGCTGCCCAGTTACATGAGCCTACCAGACGAGCTAAATGCCTTTTATGCTCGCTTCGAAGCAAGCAACACTGAAGCATGCATGAGAGCACCAGCTGTTCCGGACAACTGTGTGATCACGCTCTCCGTAGCGTGAGCAAGACCTTTAAAAGGGTCAACATTCACAAAGCCGCGGGGCCAGACGGATTACCAGGACATGTACTCAAAGCATGCGCAGACCAACTGGCAAGTGTCTTCACTGACATTTTCAACCTCTCCCTGACCGAGTCTGTAATACCTACATGTTTCAAGCAGACCAATATAGTCCCTGTGCCCAAGAAAGCGACGGTTACCTGCCTTAATGACTACCGCCCCCGTAGCACTCACTTCAGTAGCCATGAAGTGCTTTGAAAGGCTGGTCATGGCTCACATCAACACCACCCCGGAAACCCCAGACTGAAGGGCAGCTCCGGACTGAGGGGCAGCTCCGGACTGAAAGGCAGCTCCGGACTGAGGGGCAGTTCAAAATTGAGGGGTAGCTCAGGACTGAGGGGCAGCTCCGGACTGAAGGGCAGCTCCGGACTGACAGATGGCTCTGGAAGCTCCTGGCTGGCGGGCGGCTCTGGCGGCTCCTGAATGGCGGGCGGCTCTGGCGGCTCGTGACTGGCGGGTGGCTCTGGCGGCTCCTGAGTGGCGGGCGGCTCTGGCGGCTCCTGACTGGCGGGCGGCTCTGACGGCTCCTGACTGGCGGGCGGCTCTGACGGCTCCTGACTGGCGGGCGGATCTGACGGCTCCTGACTGGCGGGCGGCTCTGGCAGCTCCTGACTGGCGGGCGGCTCCTGACTGGCGGGCGGCTCCTGACTGACTGAACACTGAAATACAAAACAATAAAGTAACGAACGAAAACCGAAACAGTTCTGTGTGGAACATACAGACACGGAAGACAACCACCCACAAAACACAACAGAAAACAGGCTACCTAAATATGGTTCCCAATCAGAGACAATGACTAACACCTGCCTCTGATTGAGAACCATATCAGGCCAAACGAGAAACCCAACATAGAAACACAAAACATAGATAACCCACCCAACTAAAACAAAGAAATAACACAAGAACTAGGGTCAGAACGTGACAAGATCGCTCAACGATTACTCTCACTATAGAACATTGGTAGTAGTCAGTGACAAATATCAAAGCTAAGCAGGTCTGGATTTGGTTAACCAGTTAGTGCCCAGTGGGGAGCTTGATGACTCATCCCACAATAGCCCCTTCCCCACAGCGTGTCTAAAGACGGGCATGCCATTGCGCGCTAGGGCCGAACACATACATTTTGGCGTACAACGGTCGGAGTCTAAATCAAAGTATGCAATGGCCAAAGTTAGCTACAAATTCTTTGTCAGTTAGAATGCTATCTATGACACTACTGTGGGTATTCTAGCCAGTTAAACATGCCTAAATGAACATGAAATAAACTGACTTTGGAATGAATTGTTGTCCATTCACATCTTATATGTTTCCTGACTACAGTGAATTATCTTGATAGGTTAATAAATACATGGTGTTCATTTAGGCATGTTTAACTGCCTAGAATACCCACAGTATTGTCATAGATTACAGGCTAGCTTGACAACGGACGCCATCGATGCATGCTTCAAAAATGTGTAGAAATGAAGTAGCATCCGAGAAGTGCCCTCGGTGCTCTGTTTCGCATAATTTAATTTGGATTCATACTCCAACTGTTTGCATGCTCCAATTTGCGTGCTTGGAGTAGTATGCATTTTGAGAAAAACCCACTGTATTACACATGAAGAAGTGAAGACTGCTGGATAATCAGATTATTTCATTACTGTATCTACATTATCATAGAAACAGAGGCCACATGGACCTGACTGGACGATAAACTATACCCTGACTATGTAAAGAATTACCTGTCTAAATAAAGCAATAAAGGGTCTGAATACCTATGTAAAGCAGGTATTTCTGTTTGTAATTTTTTATAAATGTGCAAAAAAAAAAAAAAAACTGTTTTTGCTTTGTCATTATGGGGTATTGTGTGTAGATTGACAAGGATTTTTTGGGGTCCGTTTTAGAAAAAGGCTGTATCGTAACAAAATTTGGGAAAAAATGAGGGGTTTTGAATTCTTTCCGAATGCACTGTATATACAGTATATATATTTTATACTCCAGACTCCGACATTGCTCGTCCTAATATCTTTATTTTTCTTAATTCCATTTTATTTTTTAGATGTGTGTATTGTTAGATATTACTGCCTTGTTGGAGGTAGGAACACACGCATTTCACTACACCCACAATAACATCTACTAAATGTGTGTGTGCAACCACAAATTGGATTTGATTTGGATTTGGAAGAGCTACATTATCGGCTGTTAAATGGGGATTTGCGGGGGTCACAAAGTCAAATTAGATTCTTGATGGCTCTGATATCATCATCTTTTAACATCTAACATCTGTGTTTGTCCAGAGCTACAATGTAAAACGTGTACTGTTGGGGGTACTGGAAGACTGGAGTTGGGAAACACTGATCTAAACAGTGAAGCAAAGTCAACATAAAATTATGATTATCAAAGCAACATTTCTCTAGTTCGTACTGACTGCTAATATTGGCTGCTTCATTAATGATGTACCGCTCGTCTTCGGGTGAAAGAGAGGAGGACCAAGGCGCAGCGTGGTAAATGTTCAGGATGATGAATTTTAATACTAATCCAACAAACAGAACACTACAAAATAACAAACGAAGTGAACAAACGAACGAAACAGTACCGTGTGGCGAACAAACACTGACACGGCAACAAACACCCACAAACCAACAGTGAAAACAGGCAACCTAAATATGGTTCCCAATCAGAGACAATGCAAAACACCTGCCTCTGATTGAGAACCATATCAGGCCAAATGACAACCCTAAACATAGAAACACATAACATAGACTGCCCACCCCAACTCACGCCCTGACCATACTAACTAAAGACAAAACAAAGGAAAATAAAGGTCAGAACGTGACAAATGATATCAGACAGATTCAACAAAAGGCCTACTTACAGTTGCAAATGTGGTAGCCTACTGTCTCTGGGAGAGAAATGTGTCACTATTTGTAAAATGCTTTTTGAACTATTCGGCCTAGAACATGAAAGGACATTTAAATAATTTTTTGAAACTCCTGCTTTCAAATAGTTTTACTTGTCCTACATATCCTGATACAATAACTGAATATTTTATTATTGTCTCATCCCGCACAGAACAGAGTTTTTGTCTTAATTTACTGGATATATCACACAGCTCGGAGCCAAAATTCGCAGTGTAGCAAAAAGTTGCCTATACAACAAATGAGAGCTTGCACTTGTTATGGAATTCATCATTCTTCTTTGTGATTAACTTATTTGGGCTTACATTCTTATTTGTGAGCTAACTTATTACATGTTAGCTCATGGATTTTGAGGGGTTTGATAATTTGGAGTGAGAAAGGGAAGAGACGGAGTGTCCAAATTAATGAGTACCACTGAAATAAAGGATAAATATACAGCTGAAGTCAGAAGTTTACATACACCTTAGCCAAATACATTTAAACTCAGTTTCACAATTCCTGACATTTACTCCTAGTAAAAATTCCCTGTTAGGTCAGTTAGGATCGCCACTTTATTTTAGGAATGTGAAATGTCAGAATTATAGTAGAGAGAATGGTTGATTACAGCTTTTATTTATTTCATCACATTCCCAGTGGGTCAGAAGTTTACATACACTCAATTAGTATTTGGTAGCATTGCTTTTAAATTGTTTAACTTGGGTGAAACATTTCGGGTTTGCCTTCCACAAGCTTCCCACAATAAATTGGGTGAATTTTGGCCCATTCCTCCTGACAGAGCTGGTGTAACTGAGTCAGGTTTGTAGGCCTCTTTGCTTGCACACGCTTTTTCAGTTCTGCCCACACATTTTCTACAGGATTGAGGTCAGGGCTTTGTGACGGCCACTCCAATACCTTGACTTAAGCCATTTTGCCACAACTTTGGAAGTATGCTTGAGGTCATTGTCCATTTGGATGACCCATTTGCGACCAAGCTTAAAGCTGTATTTTGGTGTATTGCACTTGTGATTGTATGAAAGTTAAATATTACAAATATTTTTATTTTTATTTTGCGCTCTGCAATTTCACCAGATGTTGTCAAAACGTTCAGCTAGCGTAACCCCTAGCCGTAACAGGATAACAAAGAACAAAAAAAATAAAAAATACATTATTAAATACAAATCTTAGAATCAACTACTAAACACTACCAGAACCCACTGGAATCTCAAATTACATTGAATGAACTACAGGACAAAATACAAACCCTCCAACCCAAAAGGGCTAGTGGTGTTGATGGTATCCTCAATAAAATTATAAAATACAGACCACAAATTCCAATTGGCTATACATAAACTCTTTAACATCATCCTCAGCTCTGGCATCTTCCCCAATATTTGGAACCAAGGACTGATCACCCCAATCCACAAAAGTGGAGACAAATTTGACCTCAATAACTACCGTGAGATATGCGTCAAAAGCAACCTTGGGAAAATCCTCGGCATTATCATTAACAGCAGACTTGTACATTTCCTCAGTGAAAACAACGTCTCACCCGGCCTCACCCTACTAGAATTTGAAGTCAAATGTCTACTGTTTGCAGATGATCTGGTGCGTCTGTCCCCAACCAAGGAGGGCCTACAGCAGCACCTAGATCTTCAGCACAGATTCTGTCAGACCTGGGCCATGACAGTAAATCTCAGTAAGACAAAAATAATGGTGTTCCAAAAAAGGTCCAGTTGCAAGGACCACAAATACAAATTCCATCTAGACACTGTTTCCCTAGAGCACACAAAAAAACGATACATACCTTGGCCTGAACACCAGCGCCACAGGTAACTTCCACAAAGCTGTGAAAGATCTGAGAGTCAAGACAAGGAGGGCCTTCTATGTCATCAAAAGGAACATAAAATTCAACATACCAATTAGGATATGGCTAAAAATACTTGAATCAGTTATAGAACCCATTGCCCTTTATGGTTGTGAGGTCTGGGGTCCGCTCACCAACCAAGAATTCACAAATTTGGAAAAACACCAAATTGAGACTCAGCATGAATACCTGACCACTGTGACTGATCCAAACTTAAGGAAAGCTTTGACAATGTACAGACTCAGTGAGCATAGCCTTGCTATTGTGAAAGGCCGCCGTAGGCAGACCTGGCTCTCAAGAGAAGACAGACTATGTGCACACCGCCCAAAAAATGAGGTGGAAACTGAGCTTAACTTCCTAACCTCCTGCCAAATGTATGACCATATTAGAAACACATATTTCCCTCAAATTACAGAGATCCACAAATAATTAGAAAACAAACCACATTTTTATAAACTCCCATATCTACTGGGTGAAATACCACAGTGTGCCATCACAGCAGCAAGATTTGTGACCTGTTGCCACAAAAAAAGGGCAACCAGTGAAGAACAAACACCATTGTAAATACAACCCATATTTATGTTTATTTATTTTCCCTTTTGTACTTGAACTATTTGCACATAATATGCCATTTGAAATGTCTTTATTATTTTGTAACTTCTGTGAGTGTAATATTTACTGTTGATTTGTATTGTTTATTTCATTTTTGTGTATTATCTACTTCACTTGCTTTGGCAATGTCAACACATGTTTCCCATGCCAATTAAATACCTTAAATTGATTGAATTGAATTGAGAGAGAGAGTGAGAGAGAGAGAGCAGAGAGAGAGCTGAGAAAACAATTGACATACAGATAAATGTGATTTAGACGGCAACGTCCCATGTCTCTGTCCTGTGGTTGACCCTGTAAGACACTAACACCCTTCTGTAGCCAATCTCTAATATGCAGGTACGACCCTTGTGTCCCAGATGACACCCTATTCCCTTTATAGTGCACTACATTTGACCATGGCTCATAGGCCCTCTGTAGGCCCCCTCCTCCCTCTCTCCCCCCTTTCCCCTTTCCCCTCCCTCCTCTCCCTCCCTCCCTCTCCCTCTCCCCCGCTCCCCTCCTCCCTCTCTCTCTCCCCTCCCCTCCTCCCTCTCTCCCCTCCCTCCTCATCCCTCTCTCCCCACTCCCTCCCCTCCCTCCCTCTCCCCCCTCCTCCCTCCCTCCCTCCCACTTATACAATACAAGAGCATTAGATGACTCACAGATGACTCCAACCATTGCTGATGTCAGACCAACGGTAAATATAGTTTAGTCAAATCACTAACATTTAGTTACTAATGTTCACAACAGGTCTTTGTTGGGGTCGCTATGAGGAGAGAGAGAGAGATCTTTGCTGCATTATGAATAATGTTATGAGTAATGCTGCTAAAAGGTTTCGATGGGATTACTCTGAGGACACTGCCATGTGTTTTATCCACTTCCATTCATTTAGGTCTGGTGACGGGATTTGTTGCACCAGGCAAATGTTGTTCCACTATTCAGTTGTCCAGTGTTGTTGATGGCGTGCCCACTGGAGCTGCTTCTTCTTCTTTTTAGGTAATAGGAGTGGAACCCGGTGTTGTCGTCTGCTGAAATAACCCATCTGTGACAAGGACCAACGAGTTGTGCTTTCCGAGATGCCATTCTGCACACCACTGTTGTACTGCACCGCTATTTGTTTGTTTGTGGCCTGCCTGTTAGCTTGCACGATTCTTGCCATTCTCCTTCGACCTCTCTCATCAACGAGCTGTTTTCGCCCACAGGACTGCCGCTGACCCTAGACACTGTGGTGCGTAAAAAATCCTGTTTCTCCAAGTCGTTTAGGTCCTTTTGACCATTCTAATGTTCAGTCAAACAGTAACTGAATGCCTCGGTGCCTGTCTGCTTGCTTTATATAGTAAACCACGTGACTCACTGTCTGTAGGAGTGAACCATTTTCGCGAACAGGGTGAAATACCTAATAAACTGGCCAATGAGTGTACAGTATATTATCACTGTAGTGTAAAAACAGTCAAAGAGAAATTCAAATGACTCTTCAATGACCCATAGTAAGTCAACCCCATATGAATTAACAGACTTGAAATAATATCATATACTATGAGTTAACCTTTTCACATGTACCAACAAACAGGTGTGATCATCCTACAGTGGTCCCTGCAGTGTACGCTCAAACCGGTGTGATTAGAATGCTTATGTAAAACATCCAGTTTCGATTGACGTAATAGTCAGCGTTTGAGCCACACAGTTTTTGTCCAATCAAATGTTGTCCAATCAAAGTCCTTACAAAGTGGATGAAATATTCAGACATTCACAGAAGTAGCTACAGCATAACACAATCATTCAAACCGGAAAATGTAGGCTACATTAGTCGTAGCGCTAACTGAAGAAAGATTGACATTACACAAGCGGTCATATTTAGATAACTCTCGGCTGACAGAAACTACAATATGAATCAGCTGATAGTAATAACTATTTATAATTAATCACATCACGGGTGAGCTCAACATTGATCGAAATAATTGAGTTAACTTCCTGACTGATGTCTTGAGATGTTGCTTCAATATATCCACATAATTTTCCTTCCTCCTGATGACATCTATTTTGTGAAGGTCACCAGTCCCTCCTGCATCAAAGCACCCCCACAACATGATGCTGCCACCCCCGTGCTTCACGGTTGGGATGGTGTTCTTCGGCTTGAAAGCCTCCCCCTTTTTCCTCCAAACATAACAATGGTCATTATGGCCAAACAGTTCTATTTTTGTTTCATCAGACTAGAGGACATTTCTCCAAAAAGAATGATATTTGTCCCCATGTGCAGTTGCAAACCGGAGTCTGGCTTTTTATGGGGGTTTTGGAGCAGTAGCTTCTTCCTTGCTGAGTGGCCTTTCAGGTTATGTCGATATAGGACTCGTTTTACTGTGGATATAGATACTTTGTACCAGTTTCCTCCAGCATCTTCACAAGGTCCTTTGCTGTTGTTCTGGGATTGATTTGCACTTTTTGCACCAAAGTACATTCCTCTCTAGGAGACAGAACGCATCTCCTTCCTGAGTGGTATGAGGGTTGCGTGGTCCGATGGTGTTTGTACTTGCGTACTATTGTTTGTACAGATGAACGTGGTACCTTCAGGTGTTTGGAAATTGCTCCCAAGGATGAATCAGATTTGTGGAGGTCTTGGCTGATTTCTTTTGATTTTCCCAGTATGTCAAGCAAAGAGGCACTGAGTTTGAAGGTAGGCCTTGTAGGTACACAGGTACACCTCCAATTGACTCAAATGATGTCAATTAGCCTATCAGAAGCTTCTAAAGCCATGACATCATTTTCTGGAATTTTCCAAGCATTTTAAAGGCACAGTCAACTTAGTGTTTGTAAACTTCTGACCCACTGGAATTGTGATACAGTGAATTATAAGTGAAATAATCTATCTGTAAACAATTGTTGGAAAAATGACTTGTGTCATGCACAAAGTAGATGTCCTAACCGACTTGCCAAAGCTATAGTTAGTGGTTGAAAAACGAATTTTAATGACTCCAACCTAAGTGTATGTAAACTTCCGACTTCAACTGTATATATTTTTAATTGAAACACATCCAACAAACAAAGAAATATGCGCACACACACACATACTCATTCTCGAAGCTATGCCTGTGAAGAGTGAGCGATGACTTTATTGATGAGCTCATAGCCCCAGGGGGTTGTGGGAAGCATCTGACCTCATCAATAATGAACGGGTCTGTCAGCGAGTGTGTGTGTGTGTGTGTGCGTGCCTGCTTCTGCAGAAAGTTGCAGGAAATTAGAATCACTGTTGCGTTCTTTTAATGTCTTATGCGAATTAAGTTTAAAACATTTAATTAACTTTCTACTAAGGTCAATGCATTTTTAAATTCTGTATAATTATTGTTGTGCATGCACATGTGGGTGTGTGAGTAAGCCTTTACGCAATATAAAATGTCAGGGCTGAATCAGGCTGAGACAGAGTAATTACATGTACTTTCTCTACATCATTCCTGAACACACACACTGCTGAGAGGACAAACAGCTGACTTGTTATTCCTCAGAGAGACCTCTTTGTTTTAGAGAAAACATCAACATGAAGGGAGATGACAGAGCGAATAGGGGGGAGAGAGAGAGCAGAGATGAGGGAGGGAGGATGGAGGGAGCAGAGAAGATGAAGAGGAGGGACATGGGAGGGTGGGTGATGGAGGAGGCAACAGTTCTCTCATCTACTGCAAGCTTCACTGCTGAAAATATACGCAGCGTTGGAACACGCTTCATATGTACGACGCAATGCAGAGTGTTTGGATACAGCCTTCAGCCGTGGTACATTGGTATATTAGTGGTGTATTGGCCATATACCACTAACCCCCGATATGCCTTATTGCTATTATAAACTGGTTACCAATGTAATTAGAGCAGTACAAAGAAATGTGTTGTCATACCTGTGGTTTACGGTCTGATACCACGGCTGTCAGCCAATCAGCATTTAGGACTCGAACCACCCAGTTCATAATAGAACTGGTATCTTCTATTTCAAAAACCTTCTAGCATTATGAAGATAAACCTTCCTTATGTAGCTTGTGTTTGGTAATACACATACAGGATGCACTACATGGCAAAAAGTATGTGGACAGCCCTTCAAATTGGTGGATTCAGCTATTTCAGCCACACCGTTGCTGACAGATGTTTAAAAATCGGGCATACAGCCATGCAATCTCCAGACAAACATTGTCAGTAGAATTACCTTGCTGAAGAGATCAGTGACTTTCAACATGGAACCGTCATAGGATACCACCTTCCAATCAAATTTCTGCCCTACTTGCGCTGCCCCGGTCAAATGTAAAAGCTGTTAATTGGAAAGGCCTAGGAGAAACAATGGCTTAGCCACGAAGTGGTAGGCCACACAAGCTCACAGAACGGGACCGCCGAGTGCTGAAGCTGCCTCTGGAAGCATCGTCAGTACAATAACTTTTCGTCAGGAGCTTCATTAAATTGGTTTCCATGGCCGTTCAGCCGCACATAAGCCTAAGATCACCATGTGCAATGCCAAGAATTGTCTGGAGTGGTGTAAAGCTCACCACCATTGGACTCTGGAGGAGTGGAAACACATTCTCTGGAGTGATGAATCACGCTTCACCATCTGGCAGTCCGACAGATGAATCTGGGTTTGGCGGATGCAAGGAGAACGCTACCTTCCCCAATGCATAGTGCCAACTAAAGTTTTGTGGAGGAAGAATAATGGTCTGGGGCTGCTTTTCATGATTTGGGCTAGGTCCCTTAGTTCCAGTGAAGGGAAATCTTAACGCTACAGCATACAATTACATTCTAGACGATTCTGTGCTTCCAACTTTGTGGCAACAGTTTGGGGAAGGCCCTTTCCTGTTTCAGAATGACATTGCCCCTGTGCACAAAGCGAGATCCATAAGGAAATGGTTTGTCGAGATCAGTGTGGAAAAACTTGACTGGCCTACACAGAGCCCTGACCTCAACTCCATCCAAAACCTTTGGGATGAATTGGAATGCAGACTGCGAGCCAGGCCTAATCGCCCAACATCAGTGCCCAACCTCCCTAAAGCTCTTCTGGCTGAATGGAAGCAAGTCCCCTATTATGTCTTTGTCAAAAAAAAACTGGTGATTGGCCAATGCAATGCCAGGCATCAAGATCCTCAGGCTGTGGTGGTGTTCCTGCCAAACTACATTGCAGACACATGCCAGATCTCACAACGGCAGGATGTCAGTTAACCACATATGTTATAGCAATCTGTTTTTGCATCAACCAACGGTTACTAGGAGTGAGGGGTGGTTGTGAGAGTAGACAGGCATTTACTGTAATTCAATAGGACCCTATACAAGCCTCCCAAGTGGTGCAGCGGTCTACAGCACAGCAGCTCTAGAGGCGTCACTACTGACCCCGGTTCGATCCCAGGCTGTGTCGCAGCCGGCCGCGACTGGGAGACACATGAGGCGCTGCACAATTGGCACAGCATCATCCGGGTTTAGTGGAGGGTTTGGCCGGCTTGGGATGTCCTTGTCCCATCGGGCTCTAGCGATTGGCTGGGCGCACTGTACGGTGTTTCCTCCGATACATTGGTGTGGCTGACTTCCGGGTTAAGCACACAGTCTGTCAAGAAGCAGTGCGGCTTGGCGGGGTCGTGTTTCGGAGGACACATGGCTCTCGACCTTCACCTCTCCTGAGTCCATACGGGAGTTGCAGCGATGGGACTGTAAAAAATAAAAAATAAAATTAATTTAAAAAAACACAACCCTATACATTTTAAAGCAGAAATGTTCGATATTGGACTATGGCCATTGAATATTTGAATCACCAATTTTTTGGAAGATGGAGGTGGCTATTCAGATGCACCAGCTGTCCAACTGACTGATTATATAGCTCTGAGATAGGAGTATATTGTAGATGCAGAATAGCGTCCACATCATAACATATTACACCTGCACTGGGTGTCTCTTTCAGCTACAGTCTGGGATTTGCACAGCTGTTCAGTGGTCATTTAAATTCTTAATATTGTCCCATTAATTATTGAAGAATATAAACTATAAAATGCCTCGAGGTTACCCTACCTGTACACGAGGGGAGACAGAGTTGGTTTCAAGCGCAGGGCGCAGCAGGTGTTTATTGCAAAGGACCACAGGAGGAGGCAGGTAGCTGGGTCCAGGGGCAGGCAGAAGGTCATACACAGGGGGTCCAAACAGGCAACAGTACAGGCAGGGAAATGGCTAGTAATGTAGTCTGAGAGATCAGGCAATAGGTAGATAACAGGAAATCCAATAGGCTAAAGTACAGACAGGGAATAGGCAAAAGGCGGCGTTACTGAGGCAGGCAAAAACTATCACACAGAGGAGGAGTAAATCACAGGACAAACAGCGCTCTGAAAGACGTGGCGTCACAAAATGAAAAATACCACACAGTGATGGGGTGCAAATAACTGAACTAAATAGTGTGTGATAATGACATACAGGTGTTTGAACAGGTGATTAGAATTCAGGTGATTGGGATCTGCAGAGTGAGCTGCGTTCAGGGGATCTAGGTGTTTGAGAGTGTGAGTTGGAAGCAGACGTTACACTAACACCTGTTTTTATCATAGCCCAGAATATAAGGTTTTATAACTTCATTGTTAACAAACAACAATAATTAAATGAACATTGTATAGCTTCCAAATACGGTTACATCTCTTGGATATAGCTGATTCTCAGTCCTTGCATCTGGAGCCCTTTCTATGAATTTAAGAGGGAATACATTTCCCTATCCCTCAACTGTATACCAAAACAAGTGTTGGGGACCACCATACTGTATATACCAATATATACAGACTGCCCTTTAGGTTTACAGTCAACGCCTGTCAACTGCACTTCCAGGTAATTGCAAACCCAAACGTTATACAGTACTATTACAATCTCTTTATTGTTTACTTACTCCTGATAACTGCATGCTCTGCTTAAGGGCACACTACCGCAACCGTCCCAATCTGTTACATTTATAAACAGTATGCTAGATTATTATTTGCACGCAAATGTGTATACTGAGGAATAAGGTTGACGTACACTGTAAAGGTTTGTATTTTACTGTATTTATACGTGATTGGTGCAAGCAGGTTGGCGACTGGTAGGTAAGGTGTTTACATATTAATTACAGCATATCAATGAATAAGTAGTTAGCCTTGCACTAGCCTTGGCTTGTGTGAGCCGGAACGGCTCATAGGAGCAGGAGCCTATCTTCTGTTTCTGTAGAATGATGTAGCTTGGTTTACAAGTACACCCCCTGGACAGGATGCTAGCATATCGCAGGGCCTTACCCCCAATAAAGCTCCTTAAAGCTGAGTGCCATGCAGAGCTGCACTGGGTCCCATTTTTACAGTCTTTGGTATAATACGGCCGGGGATCAAACTCCCAATCTTCCAATCTCAGGGCGGACATTCAAACCACAAGACCACTGAGTTGGTCAATATATAAATTCATATTTTGTTTTTTTATATCCTTGCACTTCTAGAGGCCTTAAACGCCCAATGCAGACGTTTTTCTATCAATATCAAATCATTTCTGGGTAACAATTAAGTACCTTACTGCAGGGGTGTCAAACTCATTCCACGGAGGGCCTAGTGTCTGCAGGTTTTTGGTTTTTCCTTTCAATAAAGCCCTAGACAACCAGGTGTGGGGAGTTCCTAACTAATTAGTGATGTTAATTCATCAATCAAGTACAAGGGAGGAGCGAAAACCCGCAGACACTCGGCCCCCCGTGGAATGAGTTTGACACCTGTGCCTTACTGTAATAGAATTCCAATAAAATGGAAATCCGCCGAAAATGTGAAGCAAAAAAACAAATTCAAGCAAGAATTTTGCTAGGACCTTCTGGGACTGATCTGAGTAGGACGTGAAAACTGAAAACGTGCTGTTATTGGCAGAGAGGTTTGGTACTCTGTTTTTGGTCTATAAACCAATTTACAACATGGTGATGTCACCATGGTAAGCCGAAACTCCTGCCCATGCAAACCTGCTGATTAGAGGTGCCGGTGTAGAGTGCAACTAATATTAATATCAATCAGCAACTATCAGGAAATAACACTGATAACATATTTACACTTTTTACAGTATTAGTTTCATCAGCTGTTGTACAATATGATACAAAACACATCAAAAACAGAATTTTGACTGCATTGCGATTTTAGCAAAGGCTTCCAGACTGGCAGTGACTAAATGGCAACATACAAAAAGTACATGGCAAAATGCTCAACCATGACTTGCTGCCACTCCAATCTGTCCCCTATACATTTTAAATTGATGAGGCACTCCTATCAGTTAAATTGGTACTGCACTCTGACTAACAGATGCAACAAATATAGCCATTTTCAAGGCACGTCTCAAAATATGTAAATGAGCCAGAAACAATAATATCATGCAAAAGTATTGTATTCTGTGGGGTGGAATTACAATATCACTAAAAATACAATGATTTCCTTGTCCACAACATTTTCCCACAATGCACAATATTTTACAGTATGCTTTGTGTGTGTGTACCTTCAGTTATTTCCAGCACCTCAGAGAAAGAGTGATGTTGAGCTCTACAAGTAGTGGCATTCATGTCCATCAATCCATTTATGTAGATACAGTCAGTAAACAAACTGCTGCTATGAATAGTGTCTGCCTCTCCATTTGGCTCTTTCCCGCTCTATTTTTCTCTCCCTGATATAAGTGGCTCAGCGTCGGCAGTGACAGTGTGCAAGCTGATGTCAGATCAGCCTCTAATTGGCCAACTCAATCCTCCATCCCCCCGCTTTCCTCCTTCCTCCATCCCTCTCTCTACCTTCTCGTCTTGTTCTATTTCCTCTGTCTCTCTCTCAATCTTTACCTCCCTTTGTGTGTCTCTGCTTGTATCTTCCGTTGCCTTTCTCTCTCTCTGCACTGACTGACGTGAGGATCGTCCAATCCCTGCAGGGCTGTGTGAGGCGGGGCCACAATAGTGTGGTGGGGAAGGCGGAGCTGGGTGCTGTCGGCCAGCTCCAGGCCGAGATGCTCCATTTGGATCTGATTGACGGGGCCGATGGATACCGTGACGACAAGAGGTCATCTAAGCCATCTTCCACAGCACCCTTGCCAGTAACCGAGGACCCGCTTCTAGTAACCATGGATATATACCGCCCTAAGAGACCCACAACCCTTAACCTTTTCCCCATGGTGCCACACACTCAGGTGAGTGCAAATGAACCCTCTGTTATCCCTTCAGTACTCTTCCCATCCTTTCGCTGGCTGACTGCACTCACTGTCCCCTTTTATTTCTTCGTTTTTAACCTCTGTTTGTTACAGCTGAGTGAATACTGATAGCTGGAAGGATGGAGGGGAGGAAGAATAAAATTATAGATTTATATGTATGAGAATGTGAGGATAAAGTGGAAATTCTTTACTGTATCTAGTCTATATGTGTGTGTATAACATCAGCGGGGAAATCCTGTGATGATATCACCCCCCTAGACACCATGTCTGTTTTTCTCTGTGAGTGTGTTATGCTGGTCGAAACAATGGCTGGGATTGTTAGGAGAGAGAGAGTGTGTTTTTTTGGTACCCATCTCCTTTTGTGTGTGACAACTGTGTATGTGTGTGACTGAGGCTTGTGACTGTGCATCAGTTGTGGTCGGTGCCATTTAATGTCATTCATATTCCATTCCCCCAGCTCAATGTAACATCGATAGGTTTGACTACTATATTATACAACATTTTTCCCTATAATCTAGCCCAGTGGTTCCCAACCTTTTTTGGGTACTGGTGTGATTACTAGATTAGGTGTAAATTGGACAAAAATTAGGTTTAAAATTAATATTATTTGTCGACAGTATGTCAGTTAACTGCAAAAAAGGATAATATATTACTATAATAACACTCATGTACACTTAACATGCAAGCAGTAAAATGAGAAAAAACAGATAAAGATACACCGAATGGAACAGCGGGTACTGTGAAGCAACAAACATAGGCAAAGACACAATAAACATATGCACTATACACACACGTAAACACATATTTTGTGTTGTGGAAATGTGGTAGTAGAGTAGGGGCCTGAGGGCACACACTTAATACAGTGCCTAGCAAAAGTATTCATCCCCTTGGCGTTTTTCATATTTTGTTGCATTACAACCTGTAATTTAAATGGATTTTTATTTGGATTTCATGTAATGGACATACACAAAATATTCCAAATTGGTGAAGTGAAATGAAATTTAAAAAAAACTTGTTTCAAAAAAATTTAAACAGAAAAGTTGTGCGTGCATATGTATTTACCCCCTTTGCTATGACGCCCCTAAATAAGATCTGGTGCAACCAATTACCTTCAGAAGTCACATAATTAGCTCAATAAAGTCAACCTGTGTGCAATCTAAGTGTCACATGATTTCAGTATATATACACACCTGTTCTGAAAGGCCCCAGAGTCTGCAGCACCACTAAGCAAGCGGCACCATGAAGACCAAGGAGCTCTCCAAACAGGTCAGGGACAAAGTTGTGGAGAAGTACAGATCAGGGTTGGGTTATAAAAAAAGATCAGAAACTTTGAACATCACACAGAGCACCATTAAATCCATTATTAAAAAATGGAAAGAATATGGCACCACAACAAACCTGCCAAGAGAGGGCTGCCCACCAAAACTCACAGACCAGGCAAGGAGGGAATTAATCAGAGAGGCAACAAAGAGACCAAAGATAACCCCGAAGGAGCTGCAAAGCTCCACAGCGGAGAATGGAGTGTCTGTCCATAGGACCACTTTAAGCCGTATACTCCACAGAGCTGGGCTTTACAGAAGAGTGGCCAGAAAAAAGCAATTGCTTAAAAATAAAAATAAGCAAACACGTTTGGTGTTTGCCAAAAGGCATGTGGGAGACTCCCCAAACATATGGAAGAAGGTACTCTATTCAGATGAGACTACAATTGAGCTTTTGGCCATCAAGGAAAACACTATGTCTGGCGCAAACCCAACTTCTCTCACACCCCAAGAACACCAACACCAACACCAACACCCTGTGGGGATGTTTTTCATCGGCAGGGACTGGGAAACTGGTCAGAATTGAAGGAATGATGGATGCCGCTAAATACAGGGAAATTCTTGAGGGAAACCTGTTTCAGTCTTCCAGAGATTTGAGACTGGGACGGAGATTCACCTTCCAGCAGAACAATGACCCTAAGCATACTGTTAAAGCAACACTTGGGTGGTTTCAGGGGAAACATTTAAATGTCTTGGAATGGCCTAGTCAAAGCCCAGACCTCAATCCAATTGAGAATCGGTGGTAAGACATAAACATGTGCTGTCCACCAGCGGAACCCATCCAACTTGAAGGAGCTAGAGCAGTTTTGCCTTGAAGAATGTGCAAAACTCCCAGTGGCTAGATGTGCCAAGCTTATAGAGACATACCCCAAGATACTTGTAGCTGTAATTGCTGCAAAAGGTGGTTCTACAAAGTATTGACTTTGGTGGGGTGAATAGTTATGCACGATCAAGTTCAGTTGTTTTGTCTTATTTCGTTTGTTTCACAATAAAAAATATTTTGCATCTTCAAAGTGGTAGGCATGTGTGGTGGTTAATTTCTGCATTACCAAATGAGGAGAAACAAACTTCACACGTCGGTCAGAGTTTTACTTAAACTACATTTTTAATGATAAGAGCTTTGCAATAGCACTGACTTTCAATGATGCCCCATTTCTAATGAACCATGGAAAGTGACAACACAAAAGTACAAAGATCTTTTATAGCCAAGATACACCCCTCTCAACCTACATGACGAACAACAGATATTAGGAACATTTCACAAAGGAACTTTATAATTGAGAAAGGAGTATCCCGTAGCCAGATAGCATTCACTATAAATTATTGTTCAGTTTGGTCCCTAAGACAAGGTTCTATTCTCATTCTTGGTACTTCATAGCACAGAACCATTACCTCATCCAATGGCATAACTCAATTGTCAACTCTAGATACTCCCATCTCAAGTAAAACCCCTTCTTGACCCCTCTCCTGGACAAGCTCACTGAGGGGAGTGAGCCTCTAGGTTATACACTATCCCAGGATAAGTGCAAAATCAGAGAGAACATACAATGGTTCCAGACAATACAAGGACAGGTGAATCAGGTCAGGGTGTGACAAGTGATGACAAGGTGACAAGTTCCTGTGCTTGTCTTGATTAGGGTCATGAATGAAAATGTCACTTCACATAAGTATGTGCAGAGCATTCGGAAAGTATTCAGACCCTTGACATTTTCCACATTTTGTTACGTTACAGACTTATTCGAAAATGGATTAAATTGCTTTTTTCCCTCGTCAATCTACACACAATATCCCTTAATGACACAGCAAAAACAGATTTTTAGAAATGTTTGCAAATGTATAAAAAAAGAAAATGGAAATATTACATTTACATAAGTATTCAGACCCTTTACTCAGTACTTTGTTGAAGCACCTTTGGCAGCGATTACAGACTTCTTGGGTATGACGCTACAAACTTGCACAGCTGTATTTGAGGAGTCCTCTTAAGCTCTGTCAGGTTGGATGGGGAGCGTCAATGCACAGCTATTTTCAGGTCTCTCCAGAGATGTTCGATCGGGTTCAAGTCCGTGCTCTGGCTGGGTCACTCAAGGACATTCAGAGACTTGTCCCGAAGCCACTCCTGCATTGTTTTGGCTGTGTGCTTAGGGTCTTTGTCCTGTTGGAAGGTGAACATTTGCCCAAGTCTGAGGACCTGATCGCTAGTTCAATGAAGGTTTAATTAACCTGTCTGGCACCGGGGTTCCGCTAGCGGAACTCCTCCCACATTCCACTGAAAAGGCAGAGCGCGGAATTCAAAAAATATTTTTGAGAAATATTTAACTTTCACACATTAACAAGTCAAATACAGCAAATGAAAGATACACATCTTGTGAATCCAGTCAACATGTCCGATTTTTTAAATGTTTTACAGCGAAAACACCACATATATTTATGTTAGCTCACCACCAAATACAAAAAAGGACAGACATTTTTCACAGTACAGGTAGCATGCACAAAGCCAACCTAACTAACCAAGAACCAACCAAACTAACCAAGAAACAACTTCATCAGATGACAGTCTTATAACATGTTATACAATAAATCTATGTTTTGTTCGAAAAATTTGCATATTTGAGGTATAAATCAGTTTTACATTGCAGCTACCATCACAGCTACCGTCAGAAATAGCACCGAAGCAGCCAGAGTAATTACAGACACCAACGTCAAATACCTAAATACTCATCATAAAACATTTCTGAAAAATCGATGGTGTACAGCAAATTAAAGACAAACATCTTGTGAATCCAGCCAATATTTCCGATTTTTTAAGTGTTTTACAGCGAAAACACAATATAGCATTATATTAGCTTACTACAATAGCCTACCACACTACCGCATTCATTCATCAAGGCACGTTAGCGATAGCAATAGGCACGTTAGCGAATAAACCAGCAAAATATATTAATTTTCACTAACCTTCATAAACCTTCATCAGATGACAGTCCTATAACATCAGGTTATACATACACTTATGTTTTGTTCGAAAATGTGCATATTTAGAGCTGAAATCAGTGGTTATACATTGTGCTAACGTAGCATCTTTTTCCCAGAATGTGCGGATATTTTTATGACACTCAACTATTCTGACCAAATAACTATTCATAAACGTTACTAGAAAATACATGTTGTATAGGAAATGATAGATACACTAGTTCTTAAAGCAATCGCCGTGTTAGAATTCTAAAAATAACTTCATTACGATATGCAGTTTACGTTATGGCGAGAGCGTGCCCAAAACCTGGCCGCAAACTACTAGTACACATGTTCGACAGATATATGAAATAACATCATAAAATGGGTCCTACTTTTGATGATCTTCCATCAGAATGTTGTACAAGGGGTCCTTTGTCCAGAACAATCGTTGTTTGGTTTTAGAATGTCCTCTTCTCCAGTCAATTAGCACGGAAAGCTAGCAAAGTAGCGCAAAGCTCTCCTTCCTGAACAAAGGCACACAACGCAACACGCCTAACGTCCCGAATAAATTTCAATAATCTAATAAAACTATATTGAAAAAACATACTTTACGATGATATTGTCACATTTATCAAATAAAATCAAAGCCGGAGATATTAGTTGTCTATAATGACAGCTTTTCAGAAGGCAATACCAGGTCCCTTTTCGCGAGCTCCAGAAAACAGGAAACTGGTGACACGTCATGCCGAGAGCTTTTATTCGACCCCAGATCAAGTTATACACTCCATTTCTTCTCTCACTGCCTGTCGACATCTAGTGGAAGACGTATGAAGTGCATGAATACTAATAAATATCAAGGACATTTATAGGCAGGCCCTAGAACAGAGCATCGATTTCAGATTTTCCACTTCCTGTCAGGAAGTTTGCTGCAAAATGAGTTCTGTTTTACTCACAGATATAATTCAAATGGTTTTAGAAACTAGAGAGTGTTTACTATCCAATAGTAATAATAATATGCATATTGTACGAGCAAGAATTGAGTACAAGGCCGTTTAAATTGGGCACGATTTTCCCCCAAAGTGAAAACAGCGCCCTCTGTCCTCAACAGGTTAAAAAAGAAAATTGAAAATTCACTCTGGAGCAGGTTTTCATCAATGATTTCTCTGTTCTTTGCTCTGTTCATCTTTCTCTCAATCCTGGCTAGTCTCCCAGTCCCCGCCGCTGAAAAACATCCCCACAGCATGATTCTGCCACCACCATGCTTCACCTTAGGAATGGTGCCAGGTCTTCTCCAGAAGTGACACTTGGCATTTAGGCCAAGAGAGTAAGAGTTCAATCTTGGTTTCTTCAGACCAGAGAATCTTGTTCCTTAAGGTCTGAGAGTCCTTTAGGTGCATTTTGTCATACTCGAAGAGGGCTAGCGTTTCACACCGGTGACCTCAATAAATGTTTCCCTACCTTAAGATTGAAATAACTTTAATCTTAATAAATATTAATATTAACATTTTTCCCAATATTTTTTTCTCCACATTTTTGAAAATCCACCCACGTACCCCTGGGGACCTCGCACATACCCCTAGGGGTACGTCTACCCTCGGTTGGGAAACTCTGACCTAGCCTATGAATGAAAGTTTACAATGTAGGTGCACAGATCGAGAGAACATTTTTAGTAATCTAGGTGACAAACAGCGACACATTCAACACCGCCTTGCCTGCATCTAGCTGATCTAGGGTGTAATCATTAGTCCAACAGTTGCAAACGAGAGTTTCTATTGGACAAATCCAGATATGTTTATCGCCATTTCGTTCCGTTTCCTTCCGTTTAAGAAACATTTTTCAACAGAATCAGTGGAATGAATTCAACCCCAGATCAAACAGTTTGTGCAGAGGCTATCAGAAGGAGCATTCACTGTGTGTGCTTGATTTCTTTTCCCACTCTAATGGGAGGGAAGTGAGGGGAAGTGTGTGTGTGTGCGCGTGGGTACATGTTTGTGTGTGTGTGTGTGTGTGTGTGTGTGTGTGCATGTGCACCTGTGCATGAGCTGTCATAAGGAGGCATGAAGGAAATAATTGCCCCTCAGAGCTCCCTTGTTGCACAATCCTTTGAAGGCTGATTTAAAAGGCATTTGACGCAACTGTTGTGATGAATTTTTTTGCACAAAATAATTATACGTTGTACGTCAGATGTACAACCTGAGTATGTACAGGGCCCATGCTTGGATAAACTTACTTTTACTTGGCTCATCACGCCCTAGCGACTCCTTGTTGCGGGCCGGGTGCCCATTTTAAGTCAAAGAACTTCCCTGATCTCTTTTAACAAGACGATCACGAAAGCTCCTGTAAAATACAAATAAATATTTACAAGAAAATGTAGCTTAAAGTTTGTTGAAGAAAGGCCTAGTACTACATTACCTGTAAACAATCAAATTTAAAGCACATTATAAAATGTAAAGTACACAATACAATTATAAAATGTACAATCAAGCGTACAATCAGATATTGTAACATGTGTACATACAATTCAGGGATGGCCACAATTGCTCTTGAAGAGCTACAGGATTCTGCAGGATTTCTTGTTCATGCCTAGTTCTACCACACTTGATTCTACTATTCAATGTCTCAATGAACAACCAAAGTCTTGATGAACAGCAGTAGTAGAATCAGGTGTGGTAGCATGCATAACTCTGGCTCGTTAATAGCAATTTTGGTAACTGCTGATACAAATACTGTGACAAATGAGAAACTGCAGAGAAGCACCTGCTAAAATACAATAAAAAATCATTAGACAAGTACAAAACACTTTTACGAATGCATATTTACAAACCTGACATTGGATAGGTGCTCTAAATCCTACAAATAGTCTTACTAATTCTGTACACAGCTGTTCAACTCCCGCAAAAGACCACACATTCATTCCCACATTTATAAATGGCAGTATACGGTAAATATGAAAACAGATGGGAGCAGAGTTTGAGAGTTTGGCCCGGTTTCCCAAGAGCATCTTAAGGGTAACTTCATCCTTATAACCTTCGTAGGAGCATCTCTGAGCTGTTTCCCAAAACCATCGTTTTTAAAGTTGCACTTGAAAATGCTCGTAATCTAACGGCTGCCTAAGACCACTCATAGAACAGCTAAGTGCATCGTTGGATGTTTTTTTGCCCTCCCACGTCACTTTATACACAGAGGATCTCCGCTAAACAAAGATTCACATGGGTTATCCTTCTCTCTGTGATCTCAATAACTTCAGAATAAAGTTGACTACAAACACAAAGTTGCCAATGTCTTTGCAATTGATACAAACAAGCAGCACATACAAAATATGCTTAAAATGAAAGCCGAGATGACTGCATTAAAATATAAACAGTAAGCTTTAGGCCTATTTCAATCATATTGAAATACAGTGCCTTCGGAAATTATTCAGACGCCTTGACTTTTTCCAAATGTTGTTACTTAACAGCCTTATTCTAAAATTGATTAAATAAATCAATTTCCTCAGCAATCTACACAAAATAACCCAGAATGACAAATCAAAAACAGAAATAGCTTATTTACATAAGTAGTCAGACCCTTTGCTCTGAGACTCTAAATTGAGCTCAGGTGCATCCTGTTTCCATTGATCATCCTTGAGATGTTTGTACAACTTAATTGGAGTCCACCTGTGGTAAATTAAATTGATTGGACATGATTTGGAAAGGCACACACCTGTTTATATAAGATCCCACAGTTGACAGTGCATGTCAGAGCAAAAACCAAGCCATAAGGTTGAAGAAATTGTCCGTAGAGCTCCGAGACAGGATTGTGTCGAGGCACAGATCTGGGGAAGGGCATTAAAAAATGTCTGCAGCATTGAAGGTCACAAGAACACAGTGGCCTCCATGATTCTTAAATGGAAGAAGTTTGGAACCACCGGGACCCTTCCTAAAGCTGGCTGCCTAGCCAAACTGAGCAATTGGGGGAGAAGGACCTTGGTCAGGGAGGGGTATTAGGTTTTGTCGTGACTTCTTCACGACTGTCTTGGTGTGCTTGGATCATGTTAGTTTGTTGGTGATGTGGATGCCAAGGAAGCTCTCAACCTGCCACACTACAGTCCCGTCAATGAGAATGGGGGCGTGCTCGGTCCGCCTTTTCCTGTAGTCCACAATCATCTCTTTTGTCTTGATCACATTAAGGGAGATGTTGTTGTCATTGAACCACACGGTTAGGACTCTGACCTCCTCCCTATAGGCTGTCTCATCGTTGTCGATGATCAGTCCTACCACTGTTGTGTCGTCGACAAACTTAATGATGGTGTTGGAGTCGTGCCTGGCCGTACAGTCATGAGTGAGAACAGGGGGTACAGGAGGGGACTAAGCACGCACCCCTGAGGGGCACCCGTGTTGCGGATCAGCGTGGCGGATGTGTTATCTATCCTTACCACCTGGGGGTAGCCCATCAGGAAGTCCAAGATCCAGTTGCAGAGGGAGGTGTTTAGACCCAGGGTCCTTAGCTTAGTAATGAGCTTTGAAGGTGCTATGGTGTTGAACGCTGAGCTGTAGTCTATGAATAGCATTCTAATATAGGTGTCCCTTTGATCCAGGTGTGAAGGGGCAGTGTGGTGTGCAATAGAGATTGCATCGTCTGTGGATCTGTTGGGGCAGTATACAAATTGGGGTGTGGGTATAGGGTTTCTGGGATAATGTTGTTGATGTGAGCCATGGCCAGCCTTTCAAAGCACTTCATGGCTACAGACGTGAGTGCTACGGGTCTGGTAGTCATTTAGGCAGGTTACCTTAGTGTTCTTGGGCACAGGGACTATAGTGGTCTGCTTGAAATATGTTGGTATTACAGACTCAGACAGGGAGAGGTTGAAAATGTCAGTGAAGATACTTGCCAGTTGGTCAGTGAGTGCTCGGAGTACACATCTTGGTAATCCATCTGGCCCTGCGGCCTTGTGAATGTGGTCTTACTCACATCGGCTGCGGAGAGCGTGATCACACAATTGTCCAGAACAGCTGATGCTCTCGTGCATGATTCAGTGTTGTTTGCCTCAAAGCGAGCATAGAAGTAATTTAGCTCGTCTGGTAGGCTCGTATCACTGGGCAGCTCTCGGCTGTGCTTCTGTTTGTAGTCTATAATAGTTTGCAAGCCCTGCCACATCCGATGAGCGTCAGAGCCAGTGTCGTATGATTTGATCTTAGTCCTGAATTGATGCTTTGCCTGTTTGATGGTTTGTGGGAGGACATAGCAGGATTTCTTAAACGCGTCCGGGTTACCAAACGTAGCTTCTCTGTCCTGCCAATGCATAGAAAATTCCACCAGCTCTATATTATCCGTGTTGTCGTTCAGCCACGACTCGGGGAAACGAAATAATATATTACAGTTTTTAATGTCCCGTTGATAGGATAGTCTTGATCGTATATCATCCATTTTGTTTTTCAACGATTGCATGTTGGCCAATAGAACAGATGGATGATAGTGGAAGTTTATTAACTCGCCTACGAAATTCTCAGAAGGCAACTCGACCTCCGCCCCCTTTTTCTCTGTATTTTCTTCATGAAAATGACAGGGATTTGGGCCCGTTCCTGAAAAAGCAGGATATCTTTCACCTCAGACTCGTTAAAGAAAAAATATTTGGCAATTTCGAGGTGAGTAACCGCTGTTCTGATGTCCAGAAGTTATTTTTCGTAATAAGAGACAGTAGCAGCAACATTATGTACAAAATCAGTTTAAAGAATAAGTCAAACAACGCGAAAAATACGCAAAATAGCACAGTTGGTTTGGAGCATGTATAATGGCAGCCATCCCCTTTGGCGCCATTCTTATAAATGCCCAAAAGATGATATTCACAATGTCACTAAGCAAAAAACTACAATGTCAAAACATGATTCAATTCAATACCTTTTGCTTGATTTTACGGGCCCACGACTGATGTATCGTCATTAGCTAGCTAGCTAAGATTAGCATGCTAGCGATGCCAGGATTATGTACCTAGTTAGCAAGCTCTAGTCTAGAATGCTCTAGTCTTTAATGAGTCAAACGAGAGGGATTTACTCTAGACACCCGAACAGGCCCTCATCCCCGTCATTCACAGGAGATGCAGACTGAGATTTTGCAGAAGGAGATCGGGGTGCCTTGTGAGGCGACGAGTGGCTAATCTGCCTTTGCCATCCATGCTATTAGCCAACATACAATCGCTGGAAAATAAATTAGACTAACTAAAAGCACGTATATCCTACCAACGGGACATTAAAAACGGTAATATCTTATGTTTCACTGAGTCGTGGCTGAACGACAAAATTAATAACATACAGCTTGCTTACACTGCATCGGCAGGATAGAACAGCAGCCTTTGGTAAGACAAGGGGTGGCGGTCTATGTATATTTGTAAACAACAGCTGGTGCACGATATCTAAAGAAGTCTCAAGGTTTTGCTCGCCTGAGGTAGAGTATCGCATGATAAGCTGTAAACCACACTATCTACCTAGAGAGCTTATCTGTATTTTTTGTAGCTGTCTACATACCACCACAGTCCGATGCTGGCACTAAGACCGCAATTAATGAGCTGTATAAGGCCATAAGCAAACAGGAAAACGCTCATCCAGAAGCGGAGCTCCTAGTGGCCGGGGACTTTAATGCAGGCAAAGTTAAATCCTTTTTACTTAATCTCTACCAGCATGTTACATGCGAAAACAGAGGAAAAATAAACTCTATACCACCTTTACTCCACACACAGAGACGCATACAAGACACTCTGCTTCGCCCTCCATTTGGCAAATCTAACCATAATTCTATCCTCCTCATTCCTGCTTACAAGCAAAAACTAAGGCAGAAAGTACCAGCGACTCGCTCAATATGGAAGCGGTCAGATGACGCAGTTGCTACACTACAGGACTGGTTTTCTAGCACAGACTGGAATATGTTCCGAGATTCATCCAATGGCATTATCACCTCAATCATCGGCTTCATCAATAAATGCACCGACGACGTTGTCCCCACAGTGACCGTACGTACAGTACCAGTCAAAAATGTGGACACACTTACTCATTCAATTTTTTTTTTTTTTTTTTACTATTTTCCACATTGTAGAATAATAGTGAAGACATCAAAACTATGAAGTAACACATGGAATCATGTACTAACCAAAAAAGTGTTCAAAATCAAAATATATTTTATATTCTTCAAAATAGCCACCTTTGCCTTGATGACAGCTTTGCACACTCTTGGAATTCTCTAAACCAGCTTCAGCTGGAATGTTTCTCCGACAGTCTTGAAGGAGGTCCCACATACGCTGAGCACTTGCTGGCTGCTTTTCCTTCAATATGCATTCCAACTCGTCCCAAACCATCTCGATTTGGTTGAGGTCGGGGTATTGCGAAGGTCAGGTCATCTGATGCAGCACTCCATCACTCTCATTCTTGGTAAAATAGCCCTTACAGGTTGTTGGGTCATTGTCCTGTTGAAAAACAAATGATAAGCCCAAACCAGATGGGATGGCATATCGCTGCAGAATGCTGTGGTAGCCATGTGTGCCTTGAATTCTAAATAAATCTATTAATTATTACTAAACGGCAGTACTGTAGTAGCTATTACTAATGTAACCTTTATTTAACTAGAGAAGTGTAACGTCTGCTTCCAACTCACACCCTCAAACACCTAGATCCCCTGAACGCAGCTCACTCTCCAGATCCCAATCACCTGAATTCTAATCACCTGTTCACACACCTGTATGTCATTATCACACACTATTTAGTTCTGTTCTTTGCACCCCATCACTGTGAGGTATTGTTTGTTTTGTGATACACGTCTTTCGGAGCTCTGTTTTTCCCTGTGATTTACTCCTCCTGTGTGTGATAGTTTTTGCCTGCCTCACTAACAACGCCTTTTATCTAATCCCTGCCTGTACTTTAGCCTATTGGATTTCCTGTTATCAACCTATTGCCTGATCTCCCGGATTACGTTATTAGCTGTTTCCCTGCCTGTACTGTTGCCCTTTTGGACCCCCTGTGTATGACCTTCTGCCTGCCCCTGGACCCAGCTACCTGCCTCCTCCTGTGGTCCTTTGCAATAAACACCTGCTGCGCCCTGAAACCAACTCTCTGTCTCCCCTCGTGTTCAATACAGGAAGTCAGTTTAGAACAAATTATTATTTACAACGAGATGGAGCTAAAGCTGTCCAGTTTGAATGTTTTTTGCTGCTCGTTCTAGTCGCTAGCTGCAGGAAACTGAAATGAGGAGCGACCCAGGGATTTGTGTGCTTTGGGGACCTTTAACAGAATGTGACTGGCAGAATGGGTCTTGTATGTGGAGAATGAGGGATGCAGTAGGTATCTCAGATAGGGGGGTGGGAGGCCTAAGAGGATTTTATAAATAAGCATCAACCAGTGGGTCTTGCGACGGGTATACAAAGATGACCAGTTTACAGAGGAGTATAGAGTGCAGTGATGTGTCCTATAAGGAGCATTGGTGGCAAATCTGATGGCCGAATGGTACAGGACATCTAGACGCTCGATAGCACCCTTACCTCCCGATCTATAAATTATGTCTCTGTAGTCTAGTATGGGTAGGATGATCATCTGAACCAGGGTTAGTTTGGCAGCTGGGGTGAAAGTCGAGCGATTACAATATATTTAACCTTAGCCTGCGGCTTTGATATGTGCTGAGAGAAGGATAATATACCATCTAGCCATACTCCCAAGTACTTGTATGAGGTGAAAACCTCAAGCTCTAAACCCTCAGAGGTAGTAATCACACCGGTGGGGAGAGGGGCATTCTTCTTACCAAACCACATGACCTTTGTTTTGGAGGTATTCAGAACAAGGTTAATGGCAGAGAAAGCTTGTTGGGACACTAAGAAAGCTTTGTTGTACACTGCAAAAATTGAAATCTAAGTAAGATGAAATATCTTAAATCAAGGCAATATATGCTTGTTTTTTGTCTGACAAGATATTTATTCTTACCAGACAGTTTTTTGATGGAGCATTTCACTTGTTTCAAGCTTTTTTGTCCTTAATTGTCTTAATAAGATAATATAACTTGTTACTGAGATTGTATTACTGGTTCTGAGTAACTTAATGCTCAAAACTAGAATTACCAGAATTATAAAGCTGATCAACACTGTCAGAATTTCTTATTTCAAGCATCTTATCCTTTTCATCCAAAGGCCAAATGGAATTCACTGTTTTATTGTCAATCTTACACACAGCACAGCAATCATGTAGACAAAATACAGTACAGAACAAAGACAGTACACTTTTCGTATCTGGGGAACACACTATGAGTCATTTGAACTGTTGTACAATTCTATTACATCCCCAATATGGTATTTGACCTGTACATAAGTTTGGCTCTTGTTGCTAATTGTGTAATAAGAGGTAAATCAACTAGCTTTTCAGCATCCACTAACTCAGTGGCCTGTGCAAAGTGTGGGACCTGAACTTGATAAGCAATGACGTTTCTATCAAAGCGTATAGTTTGAAGTGGTTGATATTCCAAACAATAAAGCCTAGAATCAACAAGAAATATGTTTTTGACCAGTCCAAATTCTGGCATATCACCATTCAGTACTTTGGCAAAGTTCATGGACTTCTGAGTTATGCATTTTATTAGAATTTATTACAAGCCATTTGACTGATACAGTCCCTCAATTTTCCACATAAATATTGTAGATCTTTAACCTTTGATACAGGTCCCATCTCCCTTTTATTTGAAAAAATTGGGTGCATTGAACTGTCAACATTTTGGCTGCTTTCATATATTTGGTACTGATTGATCAAAGACTTGCAAATATTTTTGAAATTGAGCTTGGAAGCCCATTGTTTAAAGAAACAATGTTTAGACTTGAACCGCTTACTTACTTACTTACTTACTTTATTGTCCCCATGGGGAAATTTTGTTGCAGTGTCATGTACACATTTAAAGTGGCGTTAAATACAAAACAAGATTGACAATACAACTTTCAATAACAGTCACGCACCAATAAAAAAAAAATAATAATAGTAAGAAATAAGAAATAAAACATTTAAAACAAAGACTAGCCTGCTGGCCTTACGGGGTCAATGGGAACATTTGCCCGAGCTATTTAAGAGGGATATCACACCTGGCACAAATGATTGTCTCGTTCTATTTTTCCTGCTGAGGGGTGCCCTATACCTGCGCCCAGAGGGGAGTAATTCAAAGTCCAGGTACAGGGGGTGACTTGGGTCTAAAATGATTTTGTGAGCCTTACGGAGGGCCCTGACCTTAAAGATCTCATCCAGGCCTGTCTGTTTGACTCCAAGTACCTTACTTGCTGTGGTAATAATCCTTCTCAGCATGTTTCTCTGACTGACAGTGGCATTGCCAAACCAACAAACAATACAAAAAGTTAAAATACTCTCAATAAAGGATTTGTAAAACAGAGTCAATATAGTACAGTCTATATTAAAAGAACCCAACTTTTTTAGAAAGTACAGTCTCTGTTGGCTCTTTTTGTAGATCTGGTCTGTACATTTACTCCACTGAAGCTTACTGTCCAAAAAGACACCCAGATATTTGTATTCCTCTACAATTTCTATATTCTGGCCTCTGATAGATGTTGCAGAGGTAGGTGTTGTACGCTTCCTGAAGTCTATGCACATCTCTTTGGTCTTGTTAGTATTGAGGACCAAGTGTGATTCCTCACACCACTCTACAAAGTCATCTAGGACCGGGCCATGATGTTCCTCGTCATCATGCAACAGGCTGATCAAGGCAGTGTCATCAGCGAACTTAACGAGGTGTCTGTCAGTATGGGAACTAGTACAACTATTAGTGTACAAGATGTACAGAAGTGGGGACAAAACACATCCCTGAGGAGAGCCTGTGTTGGTATTGCGTATATCCGACACATGGGGACCTATTTTGACTCGCTGTGAGCGTTGGCTCAGGAAGTCCAACAGCCACAAAACCAGCCCCCCATCTAAGGAAAAGTCCCGAATGAGTCTCTGTGCCAGAATGTAGGGCTGGATTGTGTTGAAGGCAGAAGAAAAGTCAACAAACAGAACCCTGACATGGGATTTGGCACCTTCTAGATGTCTATAGACCATGTTAAGGAGGGTAAGAATGGCATCCTCAACTCCTCTGCTGGTCTGATAGGCAAACTGAAATGGGTCGAGGAGCTTCTGGGTGACACTGAGAATATGACTTTTCACAATATTCTCAAGGCATTTCATAACTAAGGATGTCAAAGCGACAGGGCGATAGTCATTCAGCACAGAGGGATTCGATACTTTAGGAATTGGTATAATTATAGATTTTTTCCACAATACTGGAACGTGTTGCTGGTTGAGTGAGGATTGGAAAATGTCTGTAAAAACACCAGCCAGTTGTTCAGCACAGTGCTTTAACACATGCCCACTTATTTTGTCTGGGCCTGGGCTTTTGTATGTGTTACATCCCCTGAACAACTTTAGAACATCAGACTGTTGAACAACAACTCTCTCAAACATTTGTAATGATGCTTCCATTTGTTTTACCTCCGACACGAAGTTGTCTGATTCAAATCTTGAGAAGAAAACATTCAGTTCATTAGCCATGTTCTGGCCCTCATATCCCCCAAGGTCAGCACTGGTTTTTCCCCTGCCTATATGGGGGGCGCTAGCCATGGATTTAATCCCTTGCCAGGCCACCCTTGCGTTTCCTGAGGAGAGGGTCCTCTCCACCCTTTGCTTGTATGCCTCCTTGTCCACCAGTATCTGTCTTTTTATCTCACGTTGTACATCTCTTAAAGCCTTTCTATCACCCCCAGCATAAACTGCCTTCTTCCTATCAAGTAGTGATTTTAGATGTTTTGATACCCAAGGCTTGTTGTTAGGGAAGATTTTACAGGTCTTAGTAGGCACAACTGACTCAACACAGAAGTTTACATAGTCTGAAATAACCTCTGTGAGTTCATCCAGATCAGAGCTGCTGTCCTCAAATACCTCCCACATTGTACAGTCAAAACACCCCTGGAGACAAGTGATACTGTTGTCATTCCAGATCTGGACAGTTTTAACTGTGGGTTTCTCCCTCTCCAGGAGGCGACAGTAAGTTGGCCTGAGGTAGACCACATTGTGGTCTGATGTCCCCAGAGGAGGTCTGGTGGTGGCAGAGAACGCCTTTGGTATTGTCCCATAGCACAAATCAAGAGTCCTATTTTTCCTAGTGTGACATTTCACATACTGATGGTATGTGCGAGGTACAGTTGTTAAAATCCCCTAAAATAAATTTGGGTGCGTCGGGGGAGATGGATTCCAGTTTCTGTGACAGATTATAAATAATCTCTGATGCCTTTGTTATATTAGCTTTTGGTCGAATGTACACAACGGTAACAAACAATTGGGGGAACTCACGGGGCAGATAGTAAGGTCGCAGTGACACATAAAGCAGTTCAATGTCGGAGGTACAGAGTCGCTCTCTTACCAGGATCGATTTACACCACTGGTCCCTGACAAGCAGGCAGACGCCCCCGCCGTGAAGTTTCCCTGTGACTGTCAGATCGCGGTCCGCTCTGACCAGGGTGAAGCCGGCCGGCTCCACTTCTCTGTCCGGGACTCTGTCATCCAGCCAAGTCTCAGTAAATGCCAACAAACAGGCCTCCCGATATTCGTGTTGGAAGCGCAGATTCGCTGACAACTCATCCGCTTTCCCCCTCAGTGACTGGGCATTAATCAGCAAGGTGGTGTGTAAGGGAAGTTTGTTCTTAATTTTTTTAAGTCGTTGTCTGATTCCCCCGCGTTTTCCACGTTTGCATTTGGGTTTGTAATCCACTCGCAGACAATCAGGTATTAGATGGGCCATTGGGTTTGTAATCCACTCGCAGACAATCAGGTATTAGATGGGCCATTGGGTTTGTAATCCACTCGCAGACAATCAGGTATTAGATGGGCCATTGGGTTTGTAATCCACTCGCAGACAAGCAGGTATTAGATGGGCCATTGGGTTTGTAATCCACTCGCAGACAATCAGGTATTAGATGGGCCATTGGGTTTGTAATCCACTCGCAGACAATCAGGTATTAGATGGGCCATTGGGTTTGTAATCCACTCGCAGACAATCAGGTATTAGATGGGCCATTGGGATATCCATCGCGTTCGTATTTGAGTTGCATTGTAGTAAAAACTCCCTGCTGTATTGGACTCCGCTGCCAGCAGCGTTTTCATTATTTAGTCCGTTCGTAGCGGGTATGTACACGATCAACAAGATCAGTCCAACACCCCACCACTGGAAATCCATGGTTGGCAGAATGTTTGTAAACTAAGTGTACAAATTAAAAACATAAAATAACGCCACTAAGTGTACAAATTAAAAACATAAGATAACGCCACACCAAACGTCACACACACTGCAGGTCGCAACAGAGCCGCGCCCCCAGAGCCGGGGGCGCAGAGCCGCGCCCCCTAACCATGTGTATGTCTATGGTTAGACATACACATATGTCTAACCATTGGACCCAAGGACTTTATCTCTGATGGCAAATGTATCATATAATGCTGTTTAGGTGTAACATTGCGGTCTGGAAAAAGCTCCTTCCAATGCTTCAAATGATTTTCAATGAGTAACTTCAACCTAGACACAGTCACAATGGAAAGAACAGGTGCAAATACTATCTGTACAATCTCTATCAGCTCAATTATCAGTTGTATAAATGTATTGACTTCCAAACTCTCCAAAAGATGACTGTTTGAGTTTACCATCACTTGACGTTAATGTACTAACAGAAATTGGCGATGGCCGATCTCTAATATCTGGAGGGGAATAAGGGAAACCAAGAATAACAGAATTCACTGTCCAGATCAATCTGTCATGACACAACAAGATGATTTAAAACACATTTGATTTCCAATAGGGCTATGCCCTCCAGAATTACATGCACAATGTCTTGCGGAGTTTGTTGTATGATATCAAAGGCTGGGAATTCAACTAACTTGCTCCTTCTTTTGATCCCATATGTTGTTCTCAGGCTGTTGCGAAGCAAATCCGTCTGTGCCTTTTCTATTTCATCACAATGTCTAACATGCTTCTCCAATGTCCTTTTAGTATATGCATCCTCATTGAAGTGTGACTGCATGTCCTCAAAATAACACTCCGTGTCTGCACTTACTGTAGGCAAAGCCCACACCCTCTTTGAACCCTGCTAGTATTTTAACCCCACTGTACAATGCATCCATGTCTTCCTTGGTTCTATTCAATGTTACATCTACACCAGATTGACGGTCTGCTGATCTAGCCATGGCAAGTAGCCTGATGGCAGCCAGTTTAGACCTGTATTTTGGATTTATATTTCCTAGGGTGTAGTACACCATTAACAACTTGTTTTTTGATGCAAAGGATCCTAGTGGATTACAGATGTCTATTTCCCTTCTCAACAATAGGTAAGAAATGTGTGCATGTATTAGAATTGTCATTACTTAACCATAACATACAATGAGTGTGACTTGTCTTTGTGGTCATATTTGTTTTTCTCTGTCGTGATTGTCCTGCCGTGATTGTCTGCGAAACCAACTGCGTACTGGCCATTGGAACCATGCCCGTGGTGACCTTCCCAAAAGATGCCAGCGTGATGTATCTCATGGCGTGTTAGTACGCCTTTCACCTCACATATCTTAAGTACATTGCGACACTCCTCTCTGTGCTGCAGACATAAGTCCTCTCGGACGCCATCCACGACCGCGACATGACTTCTTCATATAAAAAGGCTATGGCCGAGTGGAAAAAGTTCATTACTAACTAGGGTGGCACAATACAATTTTTTCCGTTCCGGTCCCGATAACAGAACTGTGTGTATTGGCCCATCTGAGAACCGATCCAATAACCTTTAATAAATAGGCTTGTTGTTTACTTTAAGAAGGTTGAAAGCACTGTTACGTTTGTTATCTGGCCATAGGTCTTAAAATTTCACCTTGACCACCAATGGCCTTTGTTGTTGTTTTTGCATCGTTTGTTCTGCCCATATCAGACTCTGGATATACTGAGTCCTCAATAAAGAAGTGAAAATAAATTAGATTAATTCTTTCTTTAAGCAAGTCGATCTCATTTCTAGTAGTAGTACAAGTACATTTATCTCAGTCAGGATGACTTATTTTAAGCACAATTGTCACGCCCTGACCATAGATTGCTTTGTATGTTTCTATGTTTTGTTTGGTCAGGGTGTGATGTGGGTGGGTATTCTATGTTGAATGTCTAGATTGTCTGTTTCTATGTGTTTGGCCTGGTATGGTTCTCAATCAGAGGCAAGTGTCAGTCGTTGTCTCTGATTGGGAGCCATATTAAGGTAGCCTGTTTTTCATTGTGTTTTGTGGGTGATTATTTTCTGTTCAGTGTTTTTTTGTATTTCACCGTTCAGGACTGTTTCGTTCTCGTTATTTTGTTTTGTGTTCATGATAATAAATTATCAATATGGACACTTACCACGCTGCGCATTGGTCCTCCTCTTCTCATTCCAACGATGAGCGTGACAACAATGTGTTATTTTTTTGTAAATTCTTGGAAATATTGCCTTATTTCAAGACGATTGCAATTGCATTGGATTCTAAATTTAAACACATTTTCCTACATATTGAGAAAATAATTCTTAAATCTTTTCTTTGTATCCAGACAAATGTACTTGTTTTTAGATATATTTATTAAACATATAGCCTTATTTCAAGATGATGGCACTAGCATTTGCTAAATTTAAGCACATTTTCCTACATATTGAGAAAATTATTCTTAAATCTTTTCTTTGTATCAAGACAAATTACTTGTTTTTAGTCTGAACGCACTAGATTAAAGATATCTGTGCGTTCTTTGAGACTAGATATCTTTACTTGTTTAAAGAATCTTGGCAAGTAACATTTTCCTGTTCTGTTGGCAGATAATTTTGCTTATTTTAAGTAATATTTCCCTAATTGTATTGCTTTTTTCCTTGTTTTTGAGAGCTGACTTTTTGCAGTGTAGAGAGTTTAACACAAAATCCGGGGAGGGGCCAGCTGAGTGTAAGACTGTATCATCTGCATATAAATGGAATAGAGAGCTTCCTACTGCTTGAGCTATGTTGTTGATGTAAATTGAGAGGAGTACGGGGCCTACGATCGAGTCTTAGGGTACTCCCTTGGTGACAGGCAGTGGCTGAGACAGCATATGTTCTGGCTTCATACTAAAGGGCAGTAGAACAGACAGATTGGTGCCATTGAACAGATCCACCAGAAACCTTCTGCCTGGTCCGGACATCTCTAGATGTTCTGTTGACAACAGCCTCCATATTACATAGCCTTAGACAGGTAAGCACCAATGCTCAACACCTGGCTTGTAAAGGTAATTCAAGTCAATATTTAGTCAGTAGATATAGTATTCTATATCGTACTAACAGTAGATATACACACTGAGTTTACAAAACATTAAGAACAACTGCTCTTTCCATGACATAGACTGGCCAGTGAATCCAGGTGAAAGCTATGATCCCTTATTGATGTCACCTATTCAATCCACTTCAATCAGTGTAGATAAAGGGGAGGAGACAGGTTAAAGAACGATTTTGAAGCCTTGAATTGAGACATGGCTTGTGTATATGTGCCATTCAGAGGATGAATGGGCAAGCCAAAATATGTAAGTGCCTTTGAACGAGGTATGGTAGTAGGTGCCAGGTGCACTGGGTTGTGTTAAGAACTGCAACGCTGCTGGATTTTTCACACTCAACAGTTTCCCATGTGTATCAAGAATGGTCCACTGGAAATCCAGCCAAATTCAAATAAAATCACATTTTATTGGTCACATACAGTGGTTCGTCCTTTAAAAGTTGCACCGTACTGCAGTGCAGCTTGCATGGAGCCACAGAATTCTATGGCACGCCATTTAAGTGTGCACCACTGGTACCATGAATGCTAGTTAGTGCTAGTTTGACCACCGGAGGGCATCTTTGAGAAGCATTTGATAGCCTTCAATGGTGGCTGTACTAGAGAAAGCAGGCACGCGGGAGACCGGGGTTCAATTCCCTGACAGGGAGGAAGGAGTAGGCTGTCCTTGTAAATAATAATATGTTCTTAACTAACTTGCCTAGTTAAATAAAGGTTAAACTAAGAGCATGACATTTCTACACCCTAATTGTAATATTCTAGTCTAATCAATACCCAAACAGAGATTCAGTGAAAATAATAATCTCATTGATTTATCAAGACCAGTCCACATTCTTGTCGCATTCTTTTCGAAGAGCGAAACGACGCTAAAATAGTTGTAGGCTATTGCTTCAAATCCTATTGCTTTACCTTCAATATGCTCTTTAAATAAATAAGACCTACACCACTTTTAACAGCACATTACCCAACACGAGTGAGACTCATGTCGCCTACGGTAGGCCTACAGCATATCGAAAAATGTGACGTGACTCTCCGCCAATAATTACATCTAGATGATTGGAGGATATTTCTGTAATTTGGGGATATTTATTCCCATAGTAATTCGTTATGGATCCATAACTAAATAAACATCAGCATTTTGTATTTTATCATTATTTTATTAACAAAAGTGTAACGGCAGTCTAAGTCGTCCTCCTCATCGAACGAGGAGAGGTGAGAAGGATCGGAGGACCAATGTACAGCGTGGTAAGTTTCCATGATTTAATGAACATGAAAACTATATACAATTACAAAATAACAAAAGAACATACCGTAACAGTCCCGTGTGGCACAAACACTGACACAGGAAACAACCACCCACAATCCCCAACACAAAACAAGCCACCTATATATGATTCTCAATCAGGGACAACGATTGACAGCTGCCTCTGATTGAGAACCATTTTAGGCTGAACACAGAAACAGACAAACTAGACACACAACATAGAATGCCCACCCAGCTCACGTCCTGACCAACACTAAAACAAGCACAACACATAAGAACTCTGGTCAGGACCTGACAGTACCCCCCTCCTGAGGTGCGGACTCCGAACGCACCCCTAAAACTCAAGGGGAGGGTCTGGGTGGGCAACTGTCCGCGGTGGTGGCTCCGGCGCAGGACGAGGACACCACTCCACCATTGTCTTTGTCCCCCTCCTTAGCGTCCTTTGAGTGGCGACCCTCGCCCCCGACCCTGGTCTAGGAACCTTCACAAAGGTCCCCCCTAGATTTAGGAGACAGCTCAGGACAGAGAGGTAGCTCAGGACAGAGAGGTAGCTCAGGACAGAGAGGTAGCTCAGGACAGAGAGGTAGCTCAGGACAGAGAGGTAGCTCAGGACAGAGAGGTAGCTCAGGACAGAGAGGTAGCTCAGGACAGAGAGGTAGCTCAGGACAGAGGGGTAGCTCAGGACAGAGGGGTAACTCAGGACAGAGGGGCAACTCCGGACTGAAGGGCAGCTCTGGACTGAGGGGCAGCTCCGGACTGAGGGGCAGCTCCGGACTGAGGGGCAGCTCATGACTGGCGGGCAGCTCATGACTGGCGGGCAGCTCATGACTGGAGGGCAGCTCATGACTGGAGGGCAGCTCATGACTGGAGGGCAGCTCATGACTGGAGGGCAGCTCATGACTGGAGGGCAGCTCATGACTGGAGGGCAGCTCATGACTGGCTGGCGGCTCTGGCGGCTCCTGACTGGCTGGCGGCTCTGGCGGCTCCTGACTGGCTGGCGGCTCTGGCGGCTCCTGACTGGCTGGCGGCTCTGGCGGCTCCTGACTGGCTGGCGGCTCTGGCGGCTCCTGACTGGCTGGCGGCTCTGGCGGCTCCTGACTGGCTGGCGGCTCTGGCGGCTCCTGACTGGCTGGCGGCTCTGGCGGCTCCTGACTGGCTGGCGGCTCTGGCGGCTCCTGACTGACGGACGGCTCTAGCGGCTCCTGACTGACGGACGGCTCTAGCGGCTCCTGACTGAAGGACGGCTCTAATGGCTCGGGACAGACGGGCGGCTCTAATGGCTCGGGACAGACGGGCGGCTCTGAAGGCTCGGGACAGACGGACGGCTCTGATGGCGCTGGCAGACGGACGGCTCAGATGGCGCTGGGCAGACGGATGGCTCAGACGGCGCTGGGCAGACGGATGGCTCAGACGGCGCTGGGCAGGCAGGCAGCTCAGACGGCGCTGGGCAGGCAGGCAGCCCAGACGGCGCTGGGCAGGCAAGCAGCTTAGACTGCGCTGGGCAGACGACCAACTCTGACCTGCTGAGGCGCACAGTAGGCCTGGTGCGTGGTGCCGGAACTGGTGGTACCGGACTGGAGACACGCAACTCAAGGCTAGTGCGGGGAGCAAGAACAGTGCGTACAGGGCTCTGGAGACGCACAGGAGGCTTGGTGCGTGGTACCGGAACTGGAGGTACTGGGCTGGAGACACGCACCACAGGGAGAGTGCGTGGAGGAGGAACAGGGCTCTGGAGACGCACTGGAAGCCTGGTGCGTGGTGTAGGCACTGATGGTACTGGGCTGGGGCGGGAAGGTGGCGCCGGATATACCGGACCGTGAAGGAGTACACGAGCTCGTGAGCACCGAGCCTGCCCAACCTTACCTGGTTGAATGGTCCCCGTAGCCCTGCCAGTGCGGCGAGGTGGAATAGCCCGCACTGGGCTATGCTGGCGAACCGGGGACACCATTTGTAAGGCTGGTGCCATGTACGCCGGCCCGAGGAGACGCACTGGAGACCAGATGCGTTGGGCCGGCTTCATGACACCCGGGGGTGTTCTTAATGTTATGTAACCCTATTAGAAAGGAGATATTCTCCGGATTAAAATAGGGTCAAAACGTCAGCCCCCATTTCTTCTTGCACAAATGCTCTCATGGGTTCCCAAGCTGATTGTATTTTATCATGTTGGACTGTACAGCCTTACCTGTGGAGTTTGCGTCCATTGGACGGGGTGTTAGCCTTCTCAGTGTTTCCCCTATATCCCCAAAAAGATGGCAGTCTCAAAGTTCTAAGAGCAATGCTTTATTTAACCATTTAACTATTTATAAATTAAACAATTAATAATATTATTACTATTATTTTGCTATTATGAGTAATTACTACTTCAGTAAGGATTACTTTTCACTCACCTCAGGTATAGAATCCCTTTACTTTTGATAGTCCGTATTTGAAAACAATGGTAATGCAATTCTCAATTATTCCAAAGGCTGGCAGCATGAGACCACGTTTGATGTGAAGGTAAGCAATATTAATACATTTTGATAAGATAAGGATGTCTGATAAATGTTGACATAAAACATTTACATTTTATGATATTCATATCGGTCTGTGACTTTGGATAATATGCCTTCTTTTGCCATGGTAACATTTTGGTATTGAGTATCGTGATGGTATCGAGTATTGTGATATTAAACCTGGTGTTGGTATCTAAGTCTGAATTCTGGTATCGTGACTACACTACCATAGTAATTACTGTAGTGTTTTTGCAGTTTTCTAATTTAATGCAAATATCCTGCAATGCACACTTTTTGCCGTGATCATATGACTCGAACATTATAACAAAATCAATGGGACCCGCAGGAGGTCGGGGCACCTGAGTACGTGCCCTGCGTGCCCGGTCGGTAATCCGGCAATATTTATGAAAGTAGTATATTGGGAATAATTTGATTGGCCGCTTATTCAAGTCATCTGGCGTGGTGGGTAATTAGGCAATTACCCACCTCCAAAACAACTGCTATGCTGATGTCGGCTAGCACGGATCTGATAGAATCTAGCCCTTAGACAGCTAGCCATCGTACGGTTAGGCATCTAGGTGTATGACACTCATACACAAACATGCCATACACACCCCATCTGCTACATCACTGATAGGGGTACCATGGTGACACACCATTTCTGCCTGATGTGTCAATGAGGGTGAGTCAGCAAGGAGAGGAGGAATAGGTGGGTGCCCACTGTTTCAACGTAATTTGTCAACATATTGTAACTTGGAAATCTATGTGGAAAATACATTGTTTTGAGGGTAACATTTTTATACCAGGATTATGAAATCATGGTTACAAATTTTCAGCATACATTGTATAATTTTCAACATACCTATAAACATAAAATATGTTTAATTTCTACCTTTGAAACAACGTCAGATATTCAACATTATATCAGTTATCAGAAAAAAACTATACGTTGGGCAGCACTCTCCTACTGGAGAGTTTATATATCTACAGCTATCCATTTGCTTTCAACCAGGATTTTAACCAGGCCCAGCAATGCTTAGCTTTGATATTTGTCACTGGACACTACCAATATGCTATCGTGAGCATGATTATTGAGAGATCGCTTAATAACTAGAAAGATTATACTGTTGCTCTGTCATTCCAAAGTGTAGGTTCAACAGAGCAAATGAAGTGTAACCATACTTTATAGGTCATAACTAGAAACTTATACTTAGATTTTTGATTGAGATGGAGATATGAATCCAACATATACGTAAATGATGTGTTTGTAGACAAACAGGATATTAAATTGTGTTTTGTTGTCAGTACAACCAAATATCAACATTTGAAGGAGATGTCCATGTATCTTCTGTTTGGATAGTGCTATCTGTGCCACTGACTTAGTTTGTCTTTAATTCCAGTTTGTCTACAAATGTATAATTGATATGTTGGATTCACGTCTCAATCTCAACCAAAAATCGAACTTAAAGAATAGAACCCGGAAGCCAGCCGCACCAATGTGTCGGAGGAAACACATACACCTGGTGACAGTGTCAGCACCCGGCCTGCCCCACAGGACTTGCTAGTGTGAGATGGGACAAGGACATCCCTGCCGGCCAAACCCTCCCCTAACCCGGACGACGCTAGGCCAAATGTCCGCCGCCCCATGGGTCTCCCGGTTGCGGCCTGCTGTGACAGAGCCTGGACTCGACCCAGAATCATTTACAATGCCTTAGACCACTGCGCCACTCAGGAGGCCCCCATTGCCACATTTTGAGGTTACTGTAACTATAATGTCTTCTTATGTAATCACAGAAAGCGTGCATGTTCAAGATAGCATGCAAAAGTTGCAGGTTCTGTGGAGATCTTCACAATTGCTATAATAATCTGTGCAGAATTTTGAACCGCATTGATCACTTGTTTTAATTTAACTAGGCAAGTCAGTTAAAACTTCTTATGGCTGGGGGGCAGTATTGAGTAGCTTGGGTGAATAAGGTGCCCAGAGTAAACTGCCTGCTACTCAGGCGCAGAAGCTAAGATATGCATATAATTAGTAGATTTGGATAGAAAACACTCTGAAGTTTCTAAAACTGTTTGAATGATGTCTGTGAGTAAAACCAGAGAAGAAATCCAACCTGGAAGTGGGAAATCTGAGGTTTGTAGGTTTTCAAGTCTTTGCCTATCCAATATACAGTGTGAAATTTGTTCCGATTGCACTTCCTAAGGCTTCCACTAGATGTCAACAGTCTTTAGAACCTTGTTTCAGGCTTCTACTGTTAAGGGGGAGCGAATAAGAGTTGTTTGACTAAGAATTCTGGCAGAATGCGCGAGTGAGCTGCGTTCCATTGCATTTCTAAAGACAAAGGAATTGTCCGGTTGGAATATTATTGAAGATTTATGATAAAAACATCCTAAAGATTGATTCTATACATCGTTTGACATGTTTCTACGAACTGTAATGGAACTTTTTGACCTTTCGTCTGGACTAAGTGCCTGCGCCTCTTGAATTTGGATATGTGAACTAAACGCGCGAACAAAAAGGAGGCATTTGGACATAAATGATGGACTTTATCGAACAAAACAAACATTTATTGTGGAACTGGGATTCCTGGGAGTGCATTCCGATGAAGATCATCAAAGGTAAGTGAATATTTATAATGCTATTTCTGACTTCTGTTGACTCCACAACATGGCGTGGTGTGCTTTTTCCATAAAGCTTTATTGAAATCTGACACAGCGGTTGCATTAACCTCTCTTGGGCACGTGAGACGGTAGCGTCCCACCACTTCAACAGCCAGTGAAACTACTGGGCGCCAAATTCAAATACAGAAATACTCATTATAAAAATTCAGAAAATAAAACATATTTTACATAGGTTTAAAGATTAACTTCTTGTGAATCCAACCACGGTGTCAGATTTAAAAAATGCTTTACGGCGAAAGCATACATTACGATTATGAGAACATAGCCCACAAGACAAATCAATTACAAACAGTAGCCAGCCAGATAGAACAGTTACACAATTTAGAAATAGAGATAAAATGAATCCCTTACCTTTGATGATATTCATATGGTTGCACTCAGCAGACATTCATTTACTCAATAAATGTTCCTCTTGTTCAATAAAGTCTCTTTATACCCAAAAACCTCCGTTTTGTTCGTGCGTTTTCTTCAGTAATCCACAGGCTCAAACGCAGTCAAAACAGGAAGACAAAAAAATCTAAATTGTATCCGTAAAGTTCATAGAAACATGTCAAACGATGTATATATTCAAACCTCAAGTTGTTTTTAGCCTAAATAATCGATACTATTTCAACAGGACAATAACGTTGTCAATATAAAATGTTAAACAAGAAACGCACTCTCTCGGTTGTGAGCAAGAAAAAGCTCCGTGAAACTTTAGGGTCCAGTCATTCAGACTGCTCTTACTTCCTCATTTTTCAGAATACAAGATGGAAACACTTTCTAAAGACTGTTGACATCTAGTGGAAGGCATAGAAACTGCAAGTTGAGTCCTAAGTCAAGGGATACTGTAATGGCATTGAATAGAAAACTAATGAATGGAATGGAATGTGTTGCCTCTGCCTATAAAAACAACATACTCTCTGGACAGCTTTTAAAATAAAGTCAAAATATGTTTGATGTCCTCTGTGCCCATATGAATAACCCCTACGATGTAACTGGAATGATGAGATCGATATTCTTCTTCTATGTTTTTGTTTTATTATTTCACTGCCATACTGTGTTCGATCTTGTCTAGCCATCTTGTCTCAAGAGGACCACAATGGAAATAAGTCCCAGACTTTGTGTGTTATCCTCGATGATTTTATTCATGTGCATGTATGGCTTTTAAGTTTTATGTGTGCTTGTTTTTTAAAAATGGTTTAATTAATAAACTAAACTAATCAATGCTCTAACCACCAGGCTACCTGCAACCCCACTTGTACTATGTACTTTTATTGTAATGTCAACTGCAATCCAGGTAATTTGGCTACGCTATTTGATCAGTGATAACACAGTAAGCCCATTCCACTTACAGCCCGTTATCCAGTATCCCGGTTGAAAATGGCAGATTTTGTTATTGATAAGGGCATGAATTGGAATGCAGTAACATGCTATCAATGCTCAGGTTCTCCTCTTCACAGCGCTGTATGGGTTTTGACCGACAGACGTTTAAAATTTGAGCAGAGTGCACAAAAAGATGTCCCCATCCCGTTCGCTAATTGGGCCACATTTGTGGTTGTATGAGTGAGGGGAATGCTGTAAAGCAAGAGGAGTGGATGTGTTCTGAAAGATGAGGATTTAAAAAAATACTTTCATAAAAACCAAATCTGCACTTCATGCACACACTTGAATGTACTCATGACTCCATTATATGCGCACCAAAATGACTATGTTTACCTTTTGAAAGCTTAACATTATAAAATCTTATTTTCTAACTTGTTGGCAACATAATAACCTGTCAAATGATGCCCACCTGACCCAGACTACAATGGAACATTTTTGGAATGTGTGATAGTGGGAATGCGGGACTGTGTTCCAAACAAAAACAATACAAGTGTACTTGCTTCAGATCCTCAATGGTAAAGCTAGGAGAGCAAAAAAAAGTATATTTCTTTGTTATAAAAGTGCATTTAAATTACTTAGGAACCGTGCACGGTTTGGAGAGGTGTGTGGCCACTTGTAGACACCAGTTAGACCTCCAACTCAAACTGTACATGTTTTATCTTGCACCTACTCCAAAATGTAAATTAATATTCTTATTATGTTACTGAATGTATCCAGAGTATTTTCAGATTTCGTTATTGATTTAACGTATACGCTTGGAGTCAGGAAGCAGGTGCAGAAGGTGAGTTTAATAAACATGAACAAGTTAGATAAACAAAACAGGAGAAGCGTACTGAACATAAACAACACCAATACTGCCTGATGACTGAGGATACTGAGGGCTAAATAAAGGGAGAGTAATCAAGGTGATGATGATGAGGACCAGGTGTGCATAATGATGGGGAGCAGGTGCACATAATGATGGTGCCCGGACCAGTAGTTAGTAGTCCAGCAATGTTGAGCGCCTCAGATGGGGAGCGGGAGTATGCGTGACAGTACCCACCCATCCTGACTCGCGGCTCCAGCTGCAGGACGACGCCGGCCAGGAGTACGGCCCTGAGGGCGAGGAGATGGAAATCCCGGAAGATGTTGGGGTCCAAGATGTCGGCCACCGGGACACAACAGTGCTCCTCTGGACTGTGCCCCTCCCAATCCACCAGGTACTGAAGCCGACCCCCAGGACGTTGGGAGTCCAATAGGGACCTAGGAGGGAAACATGAAAAGAAGGTGAGATCCAGTAGTTGGTGGGGAGTTGTAACCGATATGTTACTTTGTTGACCCTCCAGAGGACCTTGAAGGGCCCCACAAACTGGGGGCTTAGCTTCCGGCAAGACAGGCGGAGCAGGAGGTTGCTTGGTGGAATGCCAGACGCAATCACCAGTAAGGAACATTGGAGCCTCACTGCGGTGACAGTCCACTTGCTCCTACTCAGTAATCACCAGCTGGGTAGTATGTGTGCAAGGAGTTTAAAATATTTGGTTTATTTCTGCTGGAGCATCATGTGGGCAGCATTCAAAACTTCCTCTGTGCCGGAACCACTCGTCCCCCGCAGGGGCTTTGGTCTGGCTCGGGGTCCACGGTGCCAGGGCCAGCTGATATCCCAGGATGCACTGGAAGGGAGTGTTTTATATTTTTGTTTTGGAGGTGATGTTGGGTCCGGGTGTCAGAACCGGAGCTACCTGGGAGGCCTCAGTCGGTTTGTCAGATTCCCATGCCTCGGCGGGTTTGATGGGTTCCCCTGCATTAGCTGGCTCGACAGGTTTTCATAGGCTTCCATGCCTCAGCTGGGTTCGACAGGCTCCCATGCCTCAGCTGGGTTCGACAGGCTCCCATGCTTCAACTGGGTGAACAGGTTCCCGTGCCTCGACCGAGGCAACCTGGGAGGTCTCATCAGGCTCTCACACCTCAGCCGGTTTGTCAGGTTTCTGTGCCTTAGCGGAGGCAACCGGTCTGCTCCTGATCCCCGGGATCATCCCTGTGGTTGTGTCCTGCGGCTGGAGCCAAACGCACGGGGGGTGGGGCGGGGGGGTACTGTCACGTGTGCTCTCTCTCCGGCGCTCTAAGTTGCCATGCTCCCGTTGCCATGCTCCCTCAGCTGGATCGACAGGTTCCCGCACCTTAGCAGAGGTGATGGTCTGCTCCTGATCATCATCTTGGTCGGCGTCCTGCAGCTAGAGCCGCATGTCGGGGAGGGGGTTCTGTCATGTGTGCTCCCTCTCTGGCCTCTAGGTCACCAGACTGCTCGTTATGACGCACACCGGTCACCATCGTTACGCGCATTATGACACTCACCTGGACTCCAACACCTCCTTGATTACCTGCCCTATATATATACAGTGGGGCAAACAAAATATTTAGTCAGCCACCAATTGTGCAAGTTCTCCCACTTAAAAAGATGAGAGAGGCCTGTAATTTTCATCATAGGTACACTTCAACTATGACAGACAAAAAAATCCAGAAAATCACATTGTAGGATTTTTTATGAATTTATTTGCAAATTATGGTGGAATATATATATATATCTCACTCCGTTTGGTTTTTACCCAGGCGTCATTGTTTCTGTTTCATGTCTGTGCGTTGTTCGTTTATGTATTGTTTTAATTTATTTATTAAATTATTCCCTCCCTGAACTTGCTTCCCGATGTTGCACTCAGTCTCCTCCATTCCTCTCAATCACCTGACCCATGACCACACCTGTTCACCTTCACTATTGTCAGGCATCTTACATGTCCGGCTACACACGGATTCCAATAATCTTTCTATATATAGCCATAATGTGACATTTGAAATGTCTATTCCTTTGGAACTTTTGTGAGTAATGTTTATTTTTGATTACTTACTTTTGTTAATCTATTTCACTGGCTTTGGCAATGTAAACATTATCAAGACACAAGTTGAGACCCAAATGCAGATACAGGAGGCAGATGGTTGGAGTCTTACAATGTTTATTAAAAACCAGATCAGAGTCCAGGAGGAACAGAGTGGCAGACAGGCGGGTACAAAGTCCAGAAATAGGCAAGGGTCAAAACCGGGAGGACTAGAAAAAGGAGAATAGCAAAATGCAGGAGAACGGAAAAAATGCTGGTCGACTTGGAAACATACAAGACGAACTGACACAGAGAGACAGGGATAAATACACTAGGGAAAACAAGCGACACCTGGAGGGGGTGGAGACAATAACGAGGACAGGTGAAACTGATCAGGGTGTGACAAACATATGTTTTCCATGGCAATAAAACCCTTTGAATTGAATTGAGAAAGAGACAAAGTCAGAGACAGAGACATAGACAGACAGAACATTCTACCCCAAACCAGAGAAGTGAGATGACTGTGGGTTCTGCATGTATGACAGGGGAGCTGTTGGCCCCCATCCTACAGTATCAGCCCCCAGGCTTCTAAAAACAATCCCCCCTCTGTGAGTGTGGGTGTGTTTCACAAGCTTGGAAAAGGGACTATGGGTCCCTTTAAATGCACAGCATGGAGCGCAGACAAAATAATCCCTGGTCATTCAACAGAATAAAAGCTTTGTGTGTATGAAAGAGAGTGAGTGAGAGAGAAAGAGATTGTGCACATTGACTTTGTGCATCCAAATCTCTCTCACTTGTTTCCCGTGTCATTCTCTCTCGCTTCATCTCTCCGTCTTTTTTTAACATTCTCTCTTGAATTTGATCTCTTTTTTCCCCTCTCAGGACACATTAAACAACAACTCATTTGGTAAGAAGTACAGCTGGCAGGAGAAGGTCTCGCGCTCATCCTCCCCCCTCAAAACAGGTGAGCTGCTTTACAGGAGACTGCTGGCTCATTCCACCTGTTTAATCTTTTAGGGGGTTGCTGATTTTGCTGATTGATTTAGTAGATATAATTAGGCAACATAGCATTGACTGCAGAATCAACTACTGCCACTAAAACGATATACATATTTCCTATTATCCATTGTAAATTTGTCCAAAATCATTTTGGATGACTTTCAGTGGCTCATTAGCGTCAATGACAATGCCAGTGTAGTCTAGGCTAGCCATATTGAACAGTCTGCTGTGGCTCCCAGCCCAGGGCTACTACAGGTCATAGAATGGCCTCTCTGAACTATATGTAAAACTAGCAGCGAGTGTGTTGAGTTACAGACTAGCACCGCCGATTCAGATGTTAAAAAGATGATCGATGCTGCACAACTTTTAAGCTTCTATTAACCTAGCTGTCACTAAATGTCTATGGAAAGAAAGGATAACAGAATTAAATAAAAAATGGTTTACTTTCTATCCTTGGAACACATAGGGCGAGTACACACATTATTTTGAAGTTACATCTGTCTCTCTAATATATAACCATATCTGCTTTACGTCCACTCGTCCCAATTTGGTTTAGTGCTTTATATTGCAGTTTTCTTGATCAGATATCTCTTGAAAATATATTTCTCCATTCCAATGGCACTTCCTGGTAAAATCATCTATATTGGCCAACTACATACACTCTGGGATGCATTTGTCTCCTTATAATGACAATATCTGTCTCTGTTCATTGCTTCCCACCCCCAATCATTAGTAATGGTTGTAATTATGAATTAATTTATGAAAAGCTTTTTATACATTGCTCTCAAAGTGTGTATTAGTGTCCTCTGATAGCAGTGACAGCATGGTGAATAGCTAGGCTCTAATGGTTTTTGACAGTGGATTATGACATACAAGGTCAATCACATTCTATTTGCTGCCCACTGAATATGATGAGTAATGGGGAATTAGCATGGATCCCAGTGTTACCTAACCAACTAGACATTTCAGATATTGTGTGTGTTTGTCTGTCCATGTTGCTGTTGATCTGTATGTTGTGTGTGTGTTGTCCATGTGTACTGTATGTGAACTGCTGCATATGTTTCCATCTGGGTTTTTATCTATGTATGTGCCCTTGTGTGTGTTTGTGTATTTGCTGTGTTAATGTGTACATGTGTGTCTGTGTATGTATGTTTGCTTGCATCTGTCTGTGCACCTGCATGTCTGTATGCCTGTGTCTTGTATGAATGTCTGTGTGTCTGCATATGCTTGGGTCTGTGTCTCTCCCCCAGGTGGGCTGACCTCTCCCCATGAGCACAGCTGTCTGAGCGACGAGGACAAGCTGCAGCAGGGATGTGGGACGCAGACCAAGGACCGGGGCACATCCACTGACGCTCCCTGCAGACACAAACACACCTTTGGACACACCCACAGTTCCACAGCGGGGACACGCTCCAAACTGCAGGAGAAGCCCCCAGCACCCCCGCCTCCCCAAAACTACACACCCGCACCTCTGGGCCCCCTAGGGAAGGGCGAGGGGGGGACTCACAGAGAGAAGATTCGCTATCACACAGACGTATGCCTAGAACCCACCGAGGAGATCTATCTGAGTCCCGTGCACTGTTCCGAGCAGGACCGCCCATTCCTGTCCCAGCAGCCAGAGCACGGACGCATGTCAATCAGCTCTGACACCGAGGGCCCGCCCCCTTACCAGCCTCTGCCCGACCGGACCAACCCCTCCATTTGTGAGGAGGTCGAGGTGTATGTGCCCACTCCCTCCTACGCCTCCTGTGGGGAGGCTCTCCTCACCCCTCCCTCTACCACCCCCCCCAGGGAACCCCCAGCCTTAGCCCTGAACCTCAGCCTGAGGGAAGGAGCAGCAGGGGCGGTGGTGAGGGCAGGGGCAGGGGTGGAGTATGTAGATGCCGAGGATGAGACATTTGGGGGAGAGGGTGAGGCTGAGGATAAGAGGGTAAGGGATGTGAGAGGCAGGCGGTATTTGGGACGTGGCGGCTGTGGTGCCCCCCCGAGGACATTGATGAGCTCGGAAGCAAGTGGTCTGTCTTACGACTCTGTGAAGTACACACTCGTCGTGGACGAGCACGCGCAGCTCGAACTGGTGAGTCTGCGTCAGTGTTACCAATGTTACAGCGACGACAGCGACTCTGCGACCGTCTACAACAACTGCGTCTCGTCTCCGTATGAGTCGGCCATAGGGGAGGAGGAGGAAGAGGAAGAAGAGAAAGAGGACGAGGAGGAGAGAGCGAGAGTGGGAATGGTGAGGAGAGAAGCCACCGCCTGGCTGTCAGAGGACTCCACCCCAGAGGCGAACCTGCACTTCTCTAAGAGGTTCCTCAACATCTTCATGAACGGACGGTCACATTCCTCCAGTAGGTACCACCACTGAACCACAAGGACACCATCTTGTGTTCAGACACTGCAGTTTCTTACGTTAGGCTTAAAGGGCAACTCCATCATTTTTCAACCTCATTTTCATTATCTCCAGCACAATACCAGTGTCAACATTCGTGAAAACGGCACATTTCTACATTTTGTAGAAACAAATATAAAATTCAAAAGTTCTACCCGATGACGCCATCAAAAGTTAAAACATTTTAATCCTTAAGATTCTATTGACTCACTCGTGTGTCAATTTAAGTAACATAAGTAAACACATCTCCATTAAAATCCTTCAGTTTAAGCGAGAGATATCTTTTTTTCACAGCCTATAATGTTGTCACATCATAGTCAACATAGCTACTAGAACTAACATGTTAGTAAACCCGCTACAATCATACAGTACAGTGTACAATCAGCAGCAAGCAGTTTAGCAGTTACACCGGCGGGCCTCGGTGGCAAAATAATTTATAAAACCAAAAGCTTACCTTGACTTGTAAGAGTTCCAGTATTGGATAGCCATATCCAGCTATCTAATATAGCATCCTTCTCTGTTTGACCCGGGTGTTTGAGTAGGCTTAACTAACTAGCTGCGTTAGACTCTAGCTAAGTAAGTGAAAATGAAAAAATTTATATTACGAAATATAGCTAGCTCTCTCTCTCTCTACTCCTTTCATTCTGGAATACATGGATTTGTTCAAAACTGTTCAACTATTGTCTTTCTCTCTTTTTGAGTCAACTACTCACCACATTTTATGCACTGCAGTGCTAGCTAGCTGTAGCTTATGCTCTCAGTACTAGATTAATTCTCTGATTATTCGATTGGGTGGACAACATGTCAGTGCATGCTGCAAGAGCTCTGATAGGTTGGAGGACGTCCTCCGGAAGTTGTCATAATTACGGTGTACGTCTATGGAAGGGGGTGAGAACCATGAGCCTCCTAGGTTATGTATTGAAGTCAATGTATCCAGAGGAGGACAGAAGCTAGCTGTCCTCCAGCTACACCGTGGTGCTACCCTACAGAGTGCTACTGAGGCTACTGTAGACCTTCATTGCAAAACTGTGTGTATTAATAAATGATTTGGTGACGTGAATATATTTCGTATAGTTTTATCTGAAAAGGATAACTTTTTTCATGTATAAAAATGTGTCTGAAATTCACTGATGAGGATGGTCCTCCCCACCCTCCTCAGAGGAGCCTCCACTGGTCTCAATCCACCGTATCTGCCTACGTCGGCCTTTTGCATCTGCGGTGGAAGGTGGCCGAACTTCTCAAGAAAATTTCTGTAGCTTCCGAACGGTCTGTAGTGTCCGTTTTGCTCTACGACATCCACAAGTGTCACGGGACTCGTCTGAATGTAACCCATGTAAATTAATAGAAGTATGGCAGTAGTTTTGTGCCAACAAAAATAAGGGGTTAAATATGTGTCCAAAAAAACACATATTTCCTGAGCTTTCTTATATCTCCTAGATATAGGACAGACACTTCAAATCCTTTTTCCTTATGATACATTTTTTGATTGTCTTTTTTTCCATTTATGAATGTGTTAGTCAATGTGTTTCTATGGGCTATAGTAGTAAAGGCCTAATTCAATATTTTATAATAATAATTTTGTATATATTTTTATACCTAAAAGCTAAATGATTCATGGTATGACCACCTTAAAACAATTCCATGTTAGCTCAGTAGACCCCTGGTGCTGGAGATGATTTTGACTCAGGACACTGTCATTCCTTATCATATAATATGACTGTATTCAATGAAACTGCTCTCTTGAACGTGGATAAATATTTTAGCTTCTGCTCAAAAGATGCAGAGTAGATCTTACTTGCTTGGTTGCCTCAATAATCACATTTGCATCCACTATTTCTACGCGAGTAAACCCCCCCCCCCCTCCCCCCAAAACAAAAGTGGCACAATTTCATAATGGTGGTATATTTTAGTGTCTGTAAAATGTATTTCAACCTTTATTTAACTAGGCAAGTCAGTTAAGAACAAATTCTTATTTACAATGACAGCCTACCGGGGAACAGTGGGTTAACTGACTTGTTCAGGGGCAGGATGACAGAATTTTACCTTGTCAGCTCAGGGATTTGTTCCAGCAACATTTTGGTTACTGGCCCAATGCTCTAACCACTATGCGACAATAGCGGTGGAAACTCCTTGATGCACAAATATTGACATAATTAACCATCATATTGAAGTAAACTTGGAGTCACACAATGATAGACTATGCTACGTACTACCAGTACAACGTGGAAAAGCATAAAAAGGCAAATAAAATAAAATAATGAATATCATGATGGTTAAGTGATGACCTTCATGCACAGTGCTGGTGACATGATGATCAATGCTTGGCTGCCAATTATCAACTACAAATTATATTGCTCTCGTCATATAACCCACCCTGTCCACTTTATCAGCAAACTGTTATTTAGACCAAGCGCTAAGACCAGATTGGGCAAGTTAACTATTTATCGCAACAGTTTCTGTCACAAAGCCATTGGTAGAGTTGAAAAATGCCATGTAAACACATAAAACTTATGCTTTTTATTCAGTACATGGAAAATAACTTCTTATGGGCAGGTGGGACGGTAGCGTCACAGCCGGTGAAAATGCAGAGCGTGAAATTCAAACTACAGTTTTATAATTTTTATACTTTCATAAAATCACAAGTGTATTACATCAAAATAAAGCTTAACATAACAGCCGCTGTGTCAGATTTCAAAAAGGCTTTACGGCGAAAGCAAACCATGCGATTATCTGAGGACAGCGCCCCGCATACAAACACATGAAAACATATTTCAACCAGGCAGGTGCGACACGAAAGTCAGAAATAGCGACATAAAAAATGCCTTACCTTTGATGATCTTCTTCTGTTGGCACTCCAAAAGGCCCAGTTACATCACAAATGGTCCTTTTGTTCGATAATGTCCTTCTTTATATCCACAAAAACTCAGTTTAGCTGGCGCGCTTCAGTCAATAATCCACCCAGTTTCCCATCAAAATGCATACAAAATGAATCCCAAACTTTACTAATAAACTTTTCCAAACAAGTCAAACAATGTTTATAATCAAACCTTAGGTACTCTAATACATAAATAAACTAATTGCGTTTTTTGGCAGAAATACCTTCTCGAACATGTGAACTTTCATGTGCCTCAATAACAAACTGTTATGCCATCTGCAAATACGAATAAAGTTGTGAAATTACAAGCCTAGTTGGTTTAGCCAAAGAAAAAGTCAGTAACCTTCCCGATAGCATGATTGGCAGAGATAATGAGTGGGCTGGACATGCCGAGAGATACGTTTCAGATTGATCTGCGGTGTAGCCTCTTGTGTCTATAAAACGAGCTGCTCGTTATATGTAGAAAGTCCTTTTTACTGCAGTTTTTCAAAAGATATAACGTTAGCCATGGAGAATTGCAAATATGTTGCTACTGCTCTCAATAACATTGCTGCCCTGAATTTATCAGGCGCTATCGACAAAGGTCAGTGTGAAAAAGTTGTGATGCACTACTTTCTGGAGGACAATCGTGCCATGTTGGCTCTCTCTGACTCTGAAAATGAATCAGACGATGAGGAAATCCCTGATTTAGGTAAAAACATTTTCATTGAAGAACACATTGTAGAGTCTTCCGATGACAGTGATGTGGAAGAAACGGCAGTCAACAGTGTTGTCACGGAAGAAGTTGACCGAGTTTTGAAATCATTGGAACACAACAGACCAAACAAACTGTGCAAACTAAACGAAAACGACACAGGGCGTTTTTTTTAATAAAAGGGGTTATAGTCTGCCATGAAGCTTTCATCCATGTATACAGGTAAGAATCTAGCTACAGTTTCAGATATTATACATTTCTAATTTAGTCAGAAAGTTGTTTTCATTGCAAGTTAAAGCTTGCTGTTAGCTAGCCAGCTGGAGTTTGATGGCTGGCTTGCTAGCTAACATTGAACCTATTTGGTTAACTTTAGCTAGCTAATGACAATCAGTTTGTATTGCTAGTATTGTTACTCTATGGATCGGGATTATAGTTAATTTTTTAGCTAGCTAACGTTAACGTGACATGTCTAAACAAAAGACCCCAAGTTAAAGCTCGCTGTTAGCTGAGGTTAGATGGCTGGCTTGCTAGCTAACATGAGCTTACATGTATGAAGTGTGTGTAATGTTAGTGATATTTTCTCAGAATGCCATTTCGCATTGCTAGTTATAGCCTAATGTTAGCTAGCTAGCATTGAACCTATTTGGTTAACTTTAGCTAGCTTTGACAATCGGTTTGTATGGCTAGTTAAAGCTTGCTGTTTTCTAGCCAGTTGACGTTAGATGGCTGGCTAGCTAACATTACGTGTTAGCTGTGTGTAGTGATGTTATTTCAGAATGGCATTTCGCATCTATTGTATAATAATGCTAAAATATTTTTATCTGGAATTTGTCTTTCAGCATTAGGAGAACACGCCTGACTCTCCTCCACCAGTCATACAAGGAGAATGGCAGTACACACATCAAGCAGTACCAGCACTTCAGGTGGTTTACAGATTTGATGCTTTGGAGCCTGGTGATTTTGCCAAGGAGAGTTCAGACTGTCGGGACCAGGTTTCAGCTGCTGCGCAACGCTGACATCCTTCCTCCCATAGATGGTCTGCATGTACAAGCACCACCTGGACTGGACACAGCTAGACAAACTTATCTTTTTGAGAAGATCAGGGAGTTTTGCGACAAAGAGGCTATAGACATCACATGCCCTGCACCAAAGTCAAGGTCAGGACAGAAACAGGCTCTCTCCTAACACACCCGCAAAATGTTGCTGCTACAATTTTTTTAAATCCTGCTACTCAGCCACTTTACCCCTGATTGTATGCATATACAGTTGAAGTCGGAAGTTTACATATACCTTAGCCAAATACATTAAAACTCAGTTTTTCACAATTCCTGACATTTAATCCTTGTAAAAATTCCCTGTCTTAGGCCAGTTAGGATCGCCACTTTATTTTAAGAATGTGAAATGTCAGAATAATAGTAGAGAGAATGATTTATTTCAGCTTTTATTTATTTCATCACATTCCCAGTGGGTTAGAAGTTTACATACACTCAATTAGTATTTTGTAGCATTGCCTTTAAATTGTTTAACCTCTCTGGTACAAGGTCCCACCTCGCCAACAGCCAGTGAAATTGCAGGGCGCCAAATTCAAAACAGAAATCTCATAATTAAAATTCCTCAAACATACAAGTATTATACACCATTTTAAAGATAAACTTCTTGTTAATCCAGCCACAGTGTCTGATTTCAAAAAGGCTTTACGGCGAAAACACCTTGCGATTATGTTAGGTCAGCGCATAGCCACAGAAAACCATACAGCCATTTTCTAAAGAAGGAGAGGTGTCACAAAAGACAGAAATAGCGTTAAAATTAATCACTAACCTTTGATGATCTTCACCGGATGGCACTCCCAGGACTCCATGTTAGACAATAAATGTGTGTTTTGTTCGATAGAGTTCATCTTTATGTCCAAAAACCTAATTTGAAATGGGTGCAATATGTTCAGAAATGCATTGTCTCAAACAAACATCCGGTGAAAGTGCAGAGAGCCACATCAAATTACAGAAATACTCATCATAAACATTGATCTAAGATACAAGTGTTTAACACATTATTAAAGATAAACTTCTCCTTAATGCAACCGCTGTGTCAGATTTCAAAAAAGTTTTACGGTAAAAGCACACCATGCAATTATGTTAGGTCAGAGCCTAGCCACAGAAAACCATACAGCCATTTTCCAAAGAAGGAGAGGTGTCACAAAAGACAGAAATAGCGTTAAAATTAAACACTTACCTTTGAGGATCTTCATCTGATGGCACTCCCAGGTCTCCATGTTAGACAATAAATGTTTGTTTTGTTCGATAAAGTTCATATTTATGTCCAAATACCTCTTTGTTTGCGCGTTTAGTCCTGTAATCCAAAATGCACAAGGTGCGGGCACTAAGTCCAGACGAAAGTCAAAACTTTCCATTACAGTTCGTAGAAACATGTCAAACGATGTATATAATCAATCTTTAGGATGTTTTTATCATAAATCTTCAATAATATTCCAACCGGACAATTCCTTTGTCTTTAGAAATGAAAAGGAATGGAGCTTGTGTTCACAGCCACGCGCGTGACTAAACTCAAGGCTTTCTGCCAGACCCCTGATTCAAACAGCTCTTATTCGGTCCCCCTTCACAGTAGAAGCCTGAAACAACGTTCTAAAGACTGTTGACATCGAGTGGAAGCCTTAGGAAGTGCAATCTGACCCCATAGACACAGTATATTGGATAGGCAATCACTTGAAAAACGACAAACCTCAGATTTCCCACTTCCTGGTTGGATTTTTCTCAGGTTTTCGCCTGCCATATGAGTTATGTTATACTCACAGCCATCATTCAAACAGTTTTAGAAACGTCAGAGTGTTTTCTATCCAAATCTACTAATAATACATATCCTAGCCTCTGGGCCTGAGTAGTAGGCAGTTTACTCTGGCACGCTTTTCATCCGGACGTGAAAATATAGCCCCCTGCACCAGTGAGGTTAACTTGGTCAAACGTTTCGGGTAGCCTTCCACAAGCTTCCCACAATAAGTTGGGTGAATTTTGGCCCATTCCTCCTGACAGAGCTAGTGTAACTGAGTCAGGTTTGTAGGCCTCCTTGCTCACACACGCCTTTTCAGTTCTGCCCACACAATTTCTATAGGATTGAGGTCAGGGCTTTGCGATGGCCACTCCGATACCTTAACTTTGTTGTCCTTAAGTCATTTTGCCACAACTTTGAAAGTATGCTTGTTATGTCAGTATAGGACTCGTTTTACTGTGGACATAGATACTTTTGTACCTGTTTCCTCCAGCATGTTCAAAAGGTCCTTTTGATGTTGTTCTGGGATTTATTTGCACTTTTCACACCAAAGTACGTTCATCTCTAGGAGAAAGAACGCATCTTCTTCCGGAGCGGGATGACGGCTGAGTGGTCCCATGGGGTTTATACTTGCATACTATTGTTTGTACAGATGAACGTGGTACCTTCAGGCGTTTGGAAATTGTTCCCAAGGATGAACCAGACTTGTGGAGGTCTACAAAAGAAATGCTGATGTCTTGGATGATTTCTTTAGTTTCCCATGATGTCAAGCAAAGAGGCACTGAGTTTGAAGGTAGGCCTTGAAATACATCCACAAGTACACCTCCAATTGACTCAAATTATGTCAATTAGCCAGAAGCTAATCAGAATCTTCTAATGCCATGACATCATTTTCTGGAATTTTCCAAGCTGTGTAATGGCACAGTCAACTTAGTGTATGTAAACTTCTAACCAGCTGGAATTGTGATACAGTCAATTATAAGTGAAATAATCTGTCTGTAAACAATTGTTGGAAAAATTACTTGTGTCATGCACAAAGTAGATGTCCTAACCAACTTGCCAAACTATAGTTTGTTAACAAGAAATTTGTGGAGTGGTTGAAAAACAAGTTTTAACGACTCCAACCTAAGTGTATGTAAATTTCCGACTTCAACTGTACATATGTAATTTGTGCATGTGTAACAGTGTATAAAGTATGCTAATCTATTTAAAGCATTTGAGCAGTGGTGTAAAGTACTTCAGAATTAATTCTTTAAAGTACTACTTACGTTTTTTGGGGGGGTATCTGTACATTACTTTACTATTAATATTTTTGGCAACATTTACTTTTACTTCACTACATTCCAAAACAAAATAATCTACTATTACTCAATACATTTTCCCTGACACCCAAAAGTGTCCAATTCACACACTTATCAAGAGAACATCCCTGGTTTCCCTACTGCATCTGATTTGGCAGACTCACTGAACAAAAATGCTTTGTTTGTAAATTATGTCTGAGTGTTGGAGTGTGCCCCTGGCTATCCGTCAATAAAATACTTTTTTTTTTTATTGTGCCGTCTGGTTTTAATCAAGTATGACAATTTAGTACTTTTTCCACCACTGGATGTGGCTGGTGGTTATAGCATTTCTTTCACATGACCCATCAATTTAGACAAGTGTTTCTGGGTAAGCATCGTCTAATATCTATAAAGATTTTATAAAATTCCAAGTAAATTCTTTGTTTACCTTGAATTTTTACTTATTGTAGGCTACTACCACTTTTAGTCTTAATCTTTACTACACTAATCACTGTTTAGCACATGACCTCACATGTGAATCCTTAAAGAGATGGGTGGGGCTGGCTTAAGAGGGTGTGAACAATGCTGAATGAGGGTAGACAAAGGAGAGCTCTCCAGTAGGTGCCAAAATAATCAAAGGCCTTTTTCTCAAAAGTGAATTTACAAGTTTATTAACTTTCAAAACATAATTACTTTACCATTCTTCCTCAAAAATGTAGTGTATGATATACCATTTTGTAGCTCTGTCTCTATTTTTACCCAATGTAAAAAAAATATTTAAAAAATAAAATGTTGCTACATAAGACCGATTGAGCCGTTCAGTCACAAATGTGCTTACCAAATCGCAAAATAAACTGCATTGACTCATCCGTGTTCAATAATAGTGATTAACATGATTTTTGAATGACTATTTCACCTCTACGCAACACATACAATTATCCGTAGGGTCCCTCAATCGAGTAGGGAATTTTAAGCACAGATTAAACCACAAAGTTCAGGGAGGTTTTTCAATGCTTCGCAAAGAAGGGATCCGATTGTTAGATATGTAAAAAACAGACGCTGAATATTCCTTTGAGCATGGTGAAGTTATTAATTTCACAAAGGATGGCGTATCAATACAGCCAGTCACTACAAAGATACAGGCATCATTCCTAACTAAGTTGTTGGAGAGGACGGAAACTGCTCTGGGATTTCACCATGAGGCCAATGGTGATTATAAAATAGTTAATGACTGTGATAGGAGAAAACTGAGGATGGAATAACAACATTGTAGTTACTCCACAATACTAACGTAAATGACAGAGTAGAAAGAAGGAAGTCTGTACATACTAAAAATATTCCAAAAGATGCACCCTGTTTGCAACAAAGCAGTTAAGTAATACTGAAAGAATGTGGCAAAGAAATTAACTTTTTGTTCTGAATACAAAGCGTTATGTTTGGGGCAAATCCAACACAACACATGACTGAGTACCACTCTTCATATTTTCCAGCCCGGTGGTGGCTGCATCACATTATGGGTATGCTTGTCATCAGCAAGGACTAGGGACTTTGTTAGGATCAAAAAAATGGAAAACAGCTATAAGCAGAGGAAAACCTGTTTCATGCTTTCCAACAGACACTGGGAGATGAATTCACCTTTCAGTAACCTAAAACAATAACCTAAAACACAAAGCCAAATCTACACTGGAGTTGCTTACCAAGACGCCATTGAATGTACTAGAGTAGGCGGGTTACAGTTTTGAAATAAATCGGCTTAAAACTCTATGGCAAAACTTGAAAATGACTGTCTAGCAATGAACAACAATCACCTTGACAGAGCTTGAAGAATTTAAAAAAGAATAATGGGCAAATATTGCACAATCCAGGTGTGGAAAGCTCTTAGAGACTTAACCAAAAAGATTCACGGCTGTATTTGCCGCCAAAGGTGCTTCTACAAAGTATTGACTCGGGTGTGAAGACTTACACTACCGTTCAAAAGTTTGGGGTCACTTAGAAATGTCCTTGTTTTTGAAAGAAAAGCAAAAAAAAATGTCCATTTAAAATAACATCAACATAGATCAAAAATACAGTGTAGACATTGTTAATGATGTAAATGACTATTGTAGCTGGAAACGGCAGATATTTTTGGGGAATATCTACATAGGCGTACAGAGGCCCATTACCAGCAACCATCACTCCTGTGTTCCAATGGTACATTGTGTTAGCTAGTCCAAGTTTATTATTTTAAAAGGCTAATTGATCATTAGAAAACCATTTTGCAATTATGTTAGCACAGCTGAAAACTGTTGTTCTGAATAAAGGAGCAATACAACTGGCCTTTAGACTAGTTGAGTATCTGGAGCATCAGCATTTGTGGGTTTGATTACAGGCTCAAAATGGCGAGAAACAAAGACTTTCTTCTGAAACTCATCAGTCATTCTTGTTCTGAGAAATGAAGGCTATGCCATGCAAGAAATTGCCAAGGAACTGAAGATTTCATACAACGCAGTGTACTACTCCCTTCACAGAACAGCACAAACTGGCTCTAACAAGAATAGAAAGAGGAGTGGGAGGCCCCGGTGCACAACTGAGCAAGAGGACAAGTACATTTGAGTGTCTAGTTTGAGAAACAGTCCTCAACTGGCAGCTTCATTAAATAGTACCCGCAAAACACCAGGCTCAACATCAACAGTGAAGAGGCATCTCCGGGATGCTGGCCTTCTAGGCAGAGTTCCTCTGTCCAGTGCCTGTGTTCATTTGCCCTTTATCTTTTCTTTTTATTGTCCAGTTTGAGATACAGTTGAGGTCGGAAGTTTACATATACCTTAGCCAAATACATTTCAACTCAGTTTATCGCAATTCCTGACATTTAATCCTAGTAAAAATTCCGTCTTAGGTCAGTTAGGATCACCACTTTATTTTAAGAATGTGAAATGTCAGAATAAAAGTAGAGATTTATTTTTATTTCAGCTTTTATTTCTTTCATCACATTCCCAGTGGGTCCGAAGTTTACATACACTCAATTAGTATTTGGTAGCATTGCCTTTAAATTGTTTAGCTTGTGTCAAAAGTTTCGGGTAGCCATCCACAAGCTTCCAATAAATAAGTTGGGTAAATTTTGGCCCATTCCTCCTGACAGAGCTGGTGTAACTGAGTCAGGTTTGTAGGCCTCCTTGCTCGCACACGCTTTTTCACTTCTGCCCACAAATGTTCTATGGGATTGAGGTCAGGGCTTTGTGATGGCCACTCCAATACCTTGACGTTGTTGTCTTTAAGCCATTTTGCCACAACTTTGGAAGTATGCTTGGGGTCATTGTCCATTTGGAAGACCCATTTGCTACCAAGCTTTAACTTCCTGACTGATGTCTTGAGATGTTGCTTCAATATATCATAATTTTCAATTCCTCATGATGCCATGTATTTTGTGAAGTACACCAGTCCCTCCTGCAGCAAAGCTCCCCAACAACATGATGCTGCCATCCCCGTGCTTCACAGTTGGGATGGTGTTCATCAGCTTGCAATCCTCCCCCTTTTTCCTCCAAACATAATAATGGTCATTATGACCAAACAGTTCTATTTTTGTTTAATCATACCAGAGGACATTTCTCCAAAAAGTACGATCTTTGCCCCCATGTGCAGTTGAAAACCGTAGTCTGGCTTTTTTATGGCTGTTTTGGAGCAGTGGCTTCTTCCTTGCTGAGCGGCCTTTCAGGTTATGTCGATATAGGACTTGTTTTACTGTGGCTATAGATACTTTGCACCTGTTTCCTCCAGCATCTTCACAAGGTCTTTTGCTGTTGTTCTGGGATTGATTTGCACTTTTTGCACTAACGTACATTCATCTCTAGGAGACTTAACGTCTCCTTCCTGAGCGGCATGACGGCTGCGTGGTCCCATGGTGTTCATACTTGCGTGCTATTGTCTGTACAGATGAACATGGTACCTTCAGGCATTTGGAAATTGCTCCCAAGTATGAACCAGACTTGTGGAGGTCTACAATTTTTTTCTGAGGTATTGGCTGATTTCTTTTGATTTTCCCATGATGTCAAGCAAAGAGGCACTGAGTTTGAAGGTAGGCCTTGAAATACATCTACAGGTACACCTGTTACTAATTATGTAAATTAGCCTATCAGAAGCTTCTAAAGCCATGACATAATTTTCTGGAATTTTCCAAGCTGTTTAAAGGCACAGTCAACTTAGTGTACAGTATGTAAACTTTTGACCCGCTGGAATTGTTGATACAGTGAATTACAAGTGAAATAATCTGTCTAAACAATTATTGGAAAAATTACTTGTGTCATGCACAAAGTAGATGTCCTAATCGACTTGCCAAAACTATAGTTTGTTAACAAGAAATGTATGGAGTGGTTGAAAAACTAGTTTTAATGACTCCAACCTATGTGTATGTAAACTTCCGACTTCAACTGTTTTGCTTTTTCTTTGCAACTCTGTCTAGAAGGCCAGCATCCCGGAATCGCCTCTTCACTGTTGACTTTGAGACTGGTATTTTGCGGGTACGATTTAATGAAGCTGCCAATTGAGGACTTGTGAGGCATCCGTTTCTCCAACTAGACACTCTAATGTACTTGTCCTCTTGCTCAGTTGTTCCTCCCATTCTTCTTTCTATTCTTTGTTTCTAGACAATTTGAGCCTGTAATAGAACCTACAAACGCTGATGCTCAACTAGTCTAAAGAAGGCCAGTTTTATTCCTTCTTTAATCAGAACAACATTTTATCAGCTGTGCTAACATAATTGCAAAAGTGTTTTCTAATGTCAATTAGCCTTTTATAATGATAAACCTGGATTAGCTAACACAATGTGCCATTGGAACCCAGGAGTGATGCTTGCTGATAAGGGCCTCTGTAGATATTTCATAAAAAATCTGCCGTTTCCAGCTTCAATAGTCATTTACATCATTAACAATGTCTACACTGTATTTCTGATCAATGTTGATGTTATTTGTTTCTTTCAGAAACAAGAACATTTCTAAGTGACCCCAAACTTTTGAACAGTAGTGTATGTATTCAATATATTTCTGCATTTAATTTTCAATACATTTGCAAAAAATTCTACAAATATTTTTCACTTCATTATTATGGGTTATTATGAGTAGATGGGGGAGAAAAACATCCATTTCATCTAGGCTGTAACACAACTAAATTTGGAATATGTCAAGGAGTATGAATACTTTCTGAAGGCACTGTAGACATTAAAAAGTACTGGACCCAGAGTAGAATTTATCCCTTTTATTAAATAAGGGATAAATAAACACAGTGATTGTTGTAAGTACAGTGTGTATTCCGTTAGGTATACTTTGAAAACAGTACTTCAGAATAAAAAAACATTCTATTTTGCTTTCGACTTCTCCAGGTGCAAAGTCGTTTGGCTTGTTCTCTTGCTTCATTAATGGGGAGGAGAGGGAACAGAGTCACAGAGCCGTCTACAGGTGAGACATACCTTTATTAACATCATCACATCATTATTGTCTTGGTCACCATCATCATTGTCGTCAACTGCACTACTGCTAATGAAATGTGGCAGGTATTTATACAAAGTGACTTATTAAGAACATACTTTCAGTATATAAACCGAGCAAAAAAATAAACGTCCCTTTTTCAGGACCCTGTATTTCAAAGATAATTCATAAAAATCCAAATAACTTCATAGATCTTCATTGTAAAAGGTTTAAACAATTAATGAACTTGCACCTGTGGAACGGTCGTTAAGACACTAACAGCTTACAGATGGTAGTCAATTAAGGTCACAGTTATGAAAACTTAGGATACTAAAGAGGCCTTTGTACTGACTCTGAAAAACACCAAAACAAAGATGCCCCAGAGGTCCCTGCTCATCAGCGTGAACATGCCTTATGCATGCTGCAAGGAGGCATGAGGACTGCAGATGTGGCCAGGGCAATAAATTGTAATGTCCGTACTGTGAGATGCCTAAGACAGCACTACAGGGAGACAGGATGGACAGCTGATCGTCCTCGCAGTGGCAGACCACGTGTAACACCTGCACAGGATCGGTACATCCAAACATCACACCTGCGGGACAGGTACAGGATGGCAACAACAACTGCCCGAGTTACACCACCAGGAATGCACAATCCCTGCATCAGTGCTTAGACTGTCCGCAATAGGGTAAGAGAGGCTGGACTGAGGGCTTGTAGGCCTGTTGTAAAGCAGGTCCTCACCAGACATCACCGGCAACAACGTCGCCTATGGGCACAAACCCACCGTCGCTGGACCAGACAGGACTGGCAAAAAGTGCTCTTCACAGATGAGTCGCGGTTTTGTCTCACCAGGGGTGATGGTCGGATTCGCGTTTACCGTCGAAGGAATTAGCGTTACACCTAGGCCTGTACTCTGGAGTGGGATCGATTTGGAGGTGGAGGGTCCGTCATGGTCTGGGGCGGTGTGTCACAGCATCATCGGACTGAGCTTGTTGTCATTGCAGGTAATCTCAGCGCTGTGTGTTACAGGGAAGACATCCTCCTCCCTCATGTGGTACCCTTCCTGCAGGCTCATCCTGACATGACCCTCCAGCATGACAATGCCACCAGCCATACTCCTCATTCTGTGCGAGATTTCCTGCAAGACATGAATGTCAGTGTTCTGCCATGGCCAGCGAAGAGCCCGGATCTCAATCCCATTGAGCATGTCTGGGACCTGTTGGATTGGAGGGTGAGGTCTATGGCCAGATACTGATTGTTACTTTTGATTTTGACCCGCCCCCTTTGTTCAGAAACACATTATTACATTTCTGTTTGTCACATGTCTGTGGAACTTGTTCAGTTTATGTCTCAGTTGTTGAATCTTGTTAAGTTCATGCAAATATTTACACATGTTAAGTTTGCTGAAAATTAACAGTTGACAGTGAGAGGACGTTTCTTTTTTTTGCTGAGTTTAGCTTAAGTGGGAATTAGAACCCACAACTACATCCCAGCACTGATTAAACAAAGACCTCTAACCCGTCATACTTACACAGAGCACTTTGGTAATCCTAACCACTAAAGTAATTGACCTTTTGCACTTCAGCCTTGCTTTGTAGCTTTTAGTAAGGTGTCTTGTAAAGTTTTCCTCCATGACACATAGATTTGACAGGCCAAATGGGTCTCTTGGAATCAGTAGAGCAGAAAAACCTATGTATAGTTGCGTCATTCCACAAATAAGGTACATTTTGAGTCCCTTTGATATTTTCAGTAGAAATTGAGCACAAATATTGCATTTTAAAAGACTGTTACAGTATATTAAATTAAGTTTCATTTAATGTTGACCACATGGACAAGCCAATAAATACATTTTTTATGAAGTGCCAAAAATCAGCATTTTGTAATGTCACTTGCCATGTGACTTCTGGGAAGATTTTAACCCACTTAACCTCAACATTTCTCCACGTTTTCACCATCATTGTAAAGCTATAGTTATGTTCTTGCATTGACAAAGTAATTTCCGAAGATTATTGATTTCAAGCGATTAGTGATTAATTTATGTCTGTCCCTCATATTAAGGTCAACCCCTGTTATGTGAACTGAACTCTCATTTTAATATGGTGAAACTATTCCTTTTTAAAGGGATGCTGCGAGATTTGGGGATTTAGCTCTTTATTCTACTTACCTAGTCAGATGAACTCATCAATACCATTGTTATGTCTCGGCATGCAGTTTGAAGGTAATTGACATTAGCTTATCGTTAGCATAGCACCATTTTCTGGTATTCTCCAGGTACAGTCATTGTGAATAAGAATTTGTTCTTAACTGACTTGCCTAGTTAAATAAAGGTTAAATGCTTCCGTGCTTCTACACCTGCATTGCTTTCTGTTTGGGGTTTTAGGCTGGGTTTCTGTACAGCACTTCCAGATATTAGCTGATGTACGAAGGGCTATATAAAATAAACTTGATTGATTGATTAAATACAAATATATAAACAGTAGCTAGCTCCTCTCAAAAGCAGGGAAATATACTTTCTAACGATTTCAAAGCTGGTTGGTTGGTCATTTATAGTCCTACATAGTAATTTTTATTTTATAAATTCCCACAGCACACTCACAAATTATATTGGACATGTGATGGAACTACCAGCTATCTAGCTCAGAACTGAAGCATTGTCTGTTGACTTGATAGGTTGCACATATCCTTTTCTTGCGCCTACGGCAGATAATTTTACATCAAATAGTTCCAAAAATAACTGCATTTAAAACAACTAGAATTGAAATTGTATAGTTTTATGTATACTTGTAAAAATACATAGAAAGTGCTAACCACCTAGCTTTGGAGTAGCTAGGAGATATTTTTTCCATGCTTTTGAGAGGAGCTGGCTACTGTACCTTGAGACTTCCAGCAATTGTGCTAAGCTAACTATGATCTAATGTCAATTATCTTTAAACTAAGCATTGGGCCAGTATCCCAAATGTTGCTGGTTTGAATCCCCAAGCCGGCAAGGTGGAAAAATCTAGAGTCATAAAATCAATTAAATAAGTGTATGTTATTTGGCAGGTCACAGATCGGCTCTCAGAAAAATTCAACCCTCCAGACCTCTTGAAAGCAAAAAAATACAATAACATTTTCAATAAATATTGAGTGTTTGACTGATTTGGACACAGATTTTGCCAAACCAACGGGCTGCTCAATACGCGTCGTTTGGTGTATTGTTGGTCTGTGTTCAACAGAGAGGGCCAACACTACAGTGAAATTCATGGAAGTACTACCACAGAAATGTTTCAATTTGGTGATCCTTTTACCATTACTCGTAACTTCGTCATACATTTGAACAGTATAAGACAAGTAATCCTTCATGTACTGTCATGCACCCTCTGTTTACAAAACAAGAGATTAAAACACGCTTATATTTTGGTTTCTGATGAGGTATGACAGTTGAACTAAGCTTTTGACGCAAGTTATATTCTTCAAGAATCAATTAATTAATTCAAAAGTTAAAAAAATGATGTAGCAACTGCAGATTACCCCTTTAAGGAAGACAAATATTAAACAGTTTGATCATGATGATTGAACCAAGTGATTCATGACACATGACACAGTAGGAGTATTTCTTAGCTATGGTGTTTGACCACCATAAGCAGTTCAGTTGTATATCTGTGAATCTTATAAGCTGAGTGCACAGTATCTGTTACCAGCCAAAGTACACAGGTGTGGACTTGAACGTTACACAGTTAAAAAAGTGTCTCTCTAAGCATGAACAGGTTCTAAAATCTGACGTGTTGTTCTGTCTGGCTGTTTGTCCCTGTTTCTGTGACGACTACAGGTTTGTCCCTCGCCATGATGACGAGCTGGAGTTGGAGGTGGATGACCCTCTACTGGTGGAGGTACAAGCAGAGGATTACTGGTACGAAGGCTACAACATGCGTACAGGCACCCGCGGCATCTTCCCTGCTTACTACGCCACAGAGGTCGCCAAGGAGCCAGAGAGCTTCAAAGGTGCAGTGCTTTGATCCCTGCTTATTTAGACCGTGCTAAAATGCTAAATGAGTATTTGCAGCACTTTAAAGCGGCAATCTGTAGTTCAAACAATAACAAAGCCAACACCCCGCCATTGATTTGGTAAACAGCTGAGGAATGGGACTGGAGAAATGTAACCAGTCATCAGAGCTATGGGTGCAAGGACTGACCATTCATGATATCAAAATGATAGCCTCATTCAGTTCTGCACACCAGCTTCAAACAGCTGATAATACATTATGTTTGCAGTTCTCACTAAAGGCATGCTCCAATGAGCGCTTCTTTAGCTAGATAGCCAGCTAAACTTTTCTTAACACTAATCCTCCAAGAACCAGGCTGGAGATATAATTTGAAGATTGAATTTCAGAAGTCTAAAACTGTATGCACAAAAATTATAGGCACAACATGAACAAAAGGTAAGTATGATATTCTCACATACACTACCGGACGAAAGTTTTAGAGTTCTATTTTCTAAATTGTAGAATAATAGTGAAGACATCAGAACTATGACATAACACATATGGAATCATGTAGTAAACAAAAAAGTGTTAAACAAATCTAAATATATTTGAGATTCTTCAAATAGCCACTCTTTGCCTTGATGACAGCTTTGCACACTTGGCATTCTCTCAACCAGCTTCACCTGGAATGCTTTTCCAACAGTATTGAAGGAGTTCCCGCATATTCTGCTTTTCCTTCACTCTGCGGTCCGACTCATCCCAAACCATCTCAATTAGGTTGAGGCCGAGTGATTCTGGAGTCTAGGTCATCTGATGCAGCACTCCATCACTCTCCTTCTTGGTAAAATAGCCATTACACAGCTTGGAGATTGTTGGGCCATTGTCCTGTTGAAAAACAAATGATAGTCCCACTAAGCCCAAAGCAGATGGGATGGCGTATCGCTGCAGAATGCTGTGGTAGCCATGCTGGTTAAGTATGCCTTGAATTCTAAGTAAACCACAGACAGTGTCACCAGCAAAGCACCCCCACACAATCACACCTTCTCCTCAATGCTTTACGGTGGGAAATACACATGCGGAGATCATCCGTTCACCCACATCGCGTCTAACAAAGACATGGCGGTTGGAACCAAAATTATCCAATTTGGACTCATCAGAACAAAGGACAAATTTCCACTGGTCTAATCTCCATTGCTCGTGTTTCTTGGCCCAAGCAAGTCTCTTCTTCATGTTGGTGTCCTTTAGTAGTGGTTTCTTTGCAGCAATTCGAACACGAAGGCCTGATTCACAGTCTCCTCTGAACAGTTGATGTTGAGATGTGTCTGTCACTTGAACTTTGTGAAGCATTTATTTGGGCTGCAATTTCTGAGGCTGGTAACTCTAATTAACTTATCCTGGTAACTATGGGTCTTCCATTCCTGTGGCGGTCCTCATGAGAGCCAGTTTCATCACAGCGCTTGATGGTTTTTGCGATTGCACTTTCAAAGTTATTGAAATTTTCTGTATTGACTGAACTTCATGTCAAAAAGTAATGATGGACTGTCGTTTCTCTTTGCTTATTTGAGCTGTTCTTGCCATAACATGGACTTCAACTTTTACCAAATAGGGCTATCTTCTGTATACCTCCCCTACCTTGTCACAACACAACTGATTGGCTGAAATGCATTAAGAAGGAAAGAAATTCCACAAATTAACTTTTAAGAAGGCACACCTGTTAATTGAAATGCATTTCAAGTGACTACATCATGAAGCTGGTTGAGAGAATGTCAAGAGTGTGCAGAGCTATCATCGAGGCAAAGGGTGTCTATTTGAAGAATCTCGAATATAAAATATATTTTGATTTGTTAAACACTTTTTGGTTTACTACATGAATCCATATGTGTTATTTCATAGTTCTGGTGTCTTCACTATTTTTCTACAATGTAGAAAATAGTACAAATAAAGAAAAACCCTTGACTGAGTAGTGTATATATATAGATACATGTAGAATTGGATGTATCAAAGCTAAACAGTAACACATAACATGTTTGGAGAGAATAAGGATTTACAGGTCTCACAAGATAGATAAAGGCTACAATAGTCCTTTGTAGATAGGGCATTTTACATGGAGGTGAACATCCAGGATGAACCAAAATAGACTAAACAGGTAGGACACAGGTGAGTATACTAACACAGATATACACAGATATACATTTGCGTACACACACATCCATGCTAATTAGTTAGCATGACAATTAAAGAGAGAAACATTAATAGCAATGGGGCTAGCTAACTGCCAAGCTAAACACCATACATTTCAATGGGGTCGGCTAATCCCGTTTTATCTAGCTATCTTTTTTAACATCATTAAAGCAATAAATGGTGTAATAATGAGAAGTACATGAACACACATTAACAAGGAATTACAAAACCTTTAAACAGGTCAACATTCGCAAAGCCGCTGGGCCAGACAGATGATCAGGACGTGTACTCAAAGCATGTGCGGACCAACCGTCAACTGTCTTCACTGACATTTTCAACCTCTCCCTGACCGAGTCTGTAATACCTACATTTTTCAAGCAGACCACAGACCTACCTGTGCCCAAGGAAGCAAAGGTAACCTGCCTAAATGATTACCGCCGGTAGCCATGAAGTGCATTAAAATGCTGGTCATGGCTCAAATCAACAGCATCCTCCCGGACACCCTAGACCCACTCCAATTCACATACTGCCCCAACAGATCCACAGATGAGGCAATCTCAATCGCACTCCACACTGCCCTTTCTCACCTGGACAAAAGGATCACTTATGTGAGAATGCCGTTCATTGACTACAGCTCAGCGTTCAACACCATAGTGCCCACGAAGCTCATCACTAAGCTAAGGACTCTGGGACTAAACACCCCCCTCTGCAACTGGATCCTGGACTTCCTGACAGGCCGCCCCCAGGTGGTAAGAGTAGGCAACAACACGTCTGCCATGCTGATCTTTAACCTGTCTAGGAATGGGGTTCCACCCCTTGCCAACAGCCGAGGAAATTGCAGGACGCCAAATTCAATCAACAGAAATCTCATAATTCAAATTTCTCAAACATACAAGTATTAGACACCATTTTAAAGACACAATTCGCGTTAATCCAACCACAGTGTCCGACTTCAAAAATAGCTTTTCGGTGAAAGCAGAACATATCATTATGTTAGGTCAGCAACTAGTCACAGAAAGCATACAGTGATTTTCCAACCAAAGAGAGGAGTCACAAAAAGCAGAAATAGAGATAAAATGAATCAATAACCTTTAATATCACTCCCGGGACAACATGTTACACAATACATGTATGTTTTGTTCGATCAAGTTCATATTTATATCAAAAAATCTCAGTTTACATTTGGCTTTGCCTCCAAAACATTGTGTGAATTTGCACAGAGCCACATCTATTTACAGAAATACTCATAATAAACATTGATAAAAGATACAAGTGTTATTCACAGAATTAAAGATATACTTCTCCTTAATGCAACCGCTGTGTCAGATTTAAAAAAAACTTTACGGAAAAAGCAAACCATGCAATAATCTGAGTACGGTGCTCAGAGACCAACACAACCCACAAAGATATCCGCCATGTTGGAGTCAACATAAGTCAGAAATAGCATTATAAATATTCACTTACCTTTTGATGATCTTCATCAGAATGCACTCCCAGCAATCCCAGTTCCACAATACATGTTTGATTTGTTCGATGAAGTTCATCATTTATGTCCAAATATCTCCTTTTTGTTAGCGTGTTTAGCCCAGTATTCCAAATTTATGACGCGCAATCACTAGGAGCAAACGAAAAGTCAAAAATTTCCTTTACAGTCCGTAGAAACATGTCAAACGAAGTATAGAATCAATCTTTAGGATGTTTTTAACCTAAATCTTCAATAATGTTCCAACCGGAGAATTCCTTTGTCTTCAGAAATGCAATGGAACAGAGCTCGCTCTCACGTGAACGTGCATGGTCAGCTCGTGGCTCTCTGGGAGAGACCTTATTCAATCCCCTCTCATTCGCCCCCACTTCACAGTAGAAGCACAGAAAGACTGTTGACATCTAGTGGAAGCCTTAGGAAGTGCAATATGACCACATAGACACTGTGTATTCGATGGGCCAAGAGTTGAAAAACTACAAACCTGAGATTTCCCACTTCCTGGTTGGATTTTTCTCAGATTTTCGCCTGCCATATGAGTTCTGTTATACTCACAAACATCATTCAAACAGTTTTAGAAACTTCAGTGTTTTCTATCCAAATCTACTAATAATATGCATATATTAGCAACTGGGACTGAGTAGCAGGCAGTTTACTCTTGGCACGCTTTTCATCCAAATGTGAAAATGCTGCCCCCTAGCCCAAACAGGTTAACACTGGGGCCCCTCAGGGGTATGTACTTAGTCCCTTCCTGTATTCCCGGTTCACCCACGACTGCGTGGCCAAACACAACTCCAACACTATCATTAAGTTTGCTGACAACACAACAGTGGTAGGCCTGATCACTGACAACGATGAGACGGCCTATAGGGAGGAGGTCAGAGAACTGGCAGTGTGGTGACAGGACAACAACCTCTCCCTCAATGTGAGCAAGACAAAGGAGCTGATCGTGGACTACAGGAAAAGGCGGGCCGAACAGGCCCCCATTAACATCAATGGGACTGTAGTGGAGCGGCTCGAGAGTTTCAAGTTCCTTGGTGTCCACATCACCAACAAACTATCGTGGTCCAAACATATCAAGACAGTCGTGACGAGGGCACGACAAAACTTTTTCCCCCTCAGGAGACTGAAAAGATTTGGCATGGGTCCCCAGATCCTCAAAAGTTTCTACAGCTGCACCATCGAGAGCATCCTGACTGGTTGCATCACTGCCTGCTATGGCAACTGCTCGGCATCTGACCATAAGGCGCTACAGAGGGTAGTGCGAACGGCCCAGTACATCATTGGGGCCAAGCTTCTTGCCATCCAGGACCTATATAATAGTCAGTGTCAGAGGAAAACCCATAAAATTGTCAGAAACTCCAGACACCCAAGTTATAGACTGTTTTCTCTGCTACCGCACAGCAAGCGGTACCGGAGCGCCAAGTCTACCCCCAAGCCATAAGACTGCTGAACAATCAATAAAATCGGCATCAGACAATTTACATTGACCCTCCTCCCTTTTGTACGCTGCTGCTACTCACTGTTTATTATCTATGCATAGTCCCTTCACACCCACCTACATGTAGAAATTACTTCAACTAACCTGTACCCGCACACACTGACTCGGTACCGGTGCCCCCTGTATATAGCCTCTTATTGTGTTACTTTTATTTTAGTCTACTTGGTAAATATTTTCTTAATTCTTTTTGAACTGCACTGTTGGTTAAGGGATTGTTAGTAAGCATTTCACAATAAAGTCTACACTTGTTGTATTCGGCGCATGAGACAAATTAAGTTTTATTTGATTTGAATATGAATACTTACAGATGTCGAATTATTATTTACAGTATTGTGAAGGATGGAATGTTGCTTACCTCGAGGATAGTTAAGTGGTTACTAGTTACTATGCTGCAATATACGAAAACAGGTGAGGGTAAATCTTTATGCGGTCCATGACAGTTATTGAGGGTACAATTATTCTCTATGTTATATTTTGCTTTTGTCATTAGAAACCAGGAAATGGCAGAGCTATTTCTACATATTGCACCGTTAAATGTACTGAGCATCTAGAGTTTATATTTTGTATCTTTCTCTATCTCTCTCTCCCACAGTGAAGAGCAGTGAATGGGTAGACAGATACCACATGAAATTCCTGGGCTCAGTCCAAGTGCCCTACCACAAAGGCAACGATGTTCTGTGTGCAGCTATGCAGAAGGTATGGGATGTGCTGTGTGTGTGCTTGTGAAAGAAAGAGTGAGAGGGTAGAAAGAGTGAGAAGATAGAAAGAGTGTGAGAGAGATGTCAACTGGCACTTTACCAATGAAAACCATAATCATTAACTGAGAGAGAGGAGGAGGAAGAGACAGATATGGTTGAAGAGACAGATGGATTGAGTAGGAAGATGGGAAATAATGGGGTAGAAAGTGGGAGAGGTAAACACTATAGTATATTCTCTATGAAAATAGTATGGTATTACACCATGGTTGGGGTCAGAATTCAGAATTTAATTCAACGCATTCATTTAATATTCTAATTGGAATTGGACACATCCCTAAGGCAGAAAAATTGTCATTTCATTTTAATTAAAGGAAGTAAATTAATTCAAAGCCGTTCAAATAAGACATGAGTGTCATTCCTTTGATTCAACCACATAGTTTGATTCTTATACATAGTATTGGTTACAATTTTGTATTTATTTGTGTAGTAATGTGTAGAATAAATAAGCTATTTGAATTCAATTTCAAAGTCTGTTTCCTGTGGGGTGTGGGCAATTCAAATTCAATTCAAATTTAAGAATAGAATTCGCAACTCATTTCAGAATTGACCGCAACCCTGTATCACACAAACAAGCATTGACAGCAGAATAATCTTAGATCACAAATTAGAAAGGTTTACCTGTCTAGCCCAGGCGTTCCGCTAGCGGAACTCCTCCCACATTCCACTGAAAAGGCAGAGCGCGAAATTCAAAATATATTTTTTAGAAATATTTAACTTTCACACATTAACAAGTCCAATACAGCAAATGAAAGGTACACATCTTGTGAATCCAGCCAACATGTCCGATTTTTTAAATGTTTTACAGCGAAAACAGCACGTATATTTATGTTAGCTCACCACCAAATACAAAGAAGGACAGACATTTTTCACAGCACAGGTAGCATGCACAAAGCCAACCTAACTAACCAAGAACCAACCAAACTAACCAAGAAACAACTTCATCAGATGACAGTCATATAACATGTTACACAATAAATCTATGTTTTGTTCGAAAAATGTGCATATTTGAGGTATAAATCAGTTTTACATTGCAGCTACCATCACAGCTACCGTCAAAAATAGCACCGAAGCAGCCAGAGCAATTATAGAGACCAACGTGGAATAACCAAATACTCATCATAAAACATTTCTTAAAAATACACAGCGTACAGCAAATGAAAGACACAGATCTTGTGAATCCAGACAATATTTCAGATGTTCTAAGTGTTTTACAGCGAAAACACAATATAGCGTTATATTAGCTTAGCACAATAGCAAACATTACAACAGCATTGATTCAAGCCAAACATAGCAATAACGTATAAACCACCAAATATATTAATTTTTTCACTAACCTTCTCAGAATTCTTCAGATGACAGTCCTGTAACATCATATTACACAATGCATATAGAGTTTGTTCGAAAATGTGCATATTTAGCGGCACAAATCGTGTTATACAATGAGAAAAGTAGCAAAGCTGCCAGGAAAATGACAGGAGAAATCTTTGAAGAGGCACCTAATCTAATCAGTAACTATTCCAAAACTTGACTAAAAAATACAGGTTGGACAGCAATTGAAAGACAAATTAGTTCTTAATGCAAAAGCTGAATTACATTTTTAAAATTATCGTTACTGCGCAATACAGGCTGCGATAACGCAATGCTATACTGCAAGAAATGGCGTCTCATGCATTTTACTTTTAACAACAGAACAATTAATTAAAAGCATAAAGACTGCTTACTATTAGCTGAGCTTCAATCAGAATCTTGGGCAAGGTGTCCTTTCTTCAAAACAATCGTCTTTTGGCTGAAAGATGTCCTCTTGTCCAGTCGAATTAGCCGCTAAACGTTAGCCACCCACTGGAGAGGTGCCCAACAAATGGAAGCGCGTGGCAAAGAAATCCCAGAAAATCGCAATAAACTGCTATAAGTCGGTTTAAATTAACTACCTTATGATGTCTTTAACACCTATAACGAATAAAAACATGACCGGAGATATAGAAATACTAAAACGAAAGCGTTTGCAGGACGCCATTCTGATGTCTTCATGCGTCAAGCGCACTGTTGAAAAGAACGGTACTTCCTGTTCCACAGTCTAATATAAGGTCCCAGATTGCGCAATCGACTCCATTCAAAGTCTCACCGCTTACTGACATCTAGAGGAAGGCGTATGCAGTGCATGTACCCTCATAGCTTGCATGGGGACTTATAAACTGATCTCAGAACAGGGACCTGGATTTCTGAAATCTCACTCCCTGACAGGAAAAGTGCTGCAGAATGAGTTCTGTTTCACTCAGAGAAATAATTCAAACGGTTTTAGAAACTAGAGAGTGTTTTCTATCCAATAGTAATAATAATATGCATATTGTACGAGCAAGAATTGAGTATGAGGTCGTTTAAATTGGGAACGATTTTCCCCCAAAGTGTAAATAGCGCCCCCTGTCATCAACAGGTTTTAAGACAGGAAATCATTAAAACATAATAGAAAAGAAAAGAGGACAGCGGCAGAGGCAGGTTGAAAAGAGGTATTGGCCATTGCTCAAAAGCTACACTACAGGGCCAAAAGTATGTGTACACCTGTACGTCGAACATCTCATTCCAAAATCATGGGCATTAATATGGAGTTGGTCCCACCTTGGCTGCTATAACAGCCTCCACTCTTCTGGGAAGGCTTTCCACTAGATGCTGGAACATTGCTGTGGGGACTTGCTTCCATTCAGCCACGAGCAATATTCATTTTTATTTATTTAACCTTTATTTAACTTGGCATTAGTGACGTCAGGCAGTGATGTTGGGCGATAAGGCCTGGCTTGTAGTCGGCGTTCCAATTCTTCCCAATTGTGTTCGATGGGGTTGAAGTCAGGTCTCTGTGAAGGCCAGTCAAGTTCTTCCACACCGATCTCGACAAACCATTTCATTTCTGTATGGACCTTGCTTTGGGCACAGGGGCATTGTCATGCTGAAACAGGAAAGTGCCTTCTCCAAACTGTTGCCACAAAGTTGGAAGCACAGAATTGTCTAGAATGTCATTGTATGCTGTAGCGTTAAGATTTCCCTTCACTGGAACTGTGGGGCCTAGCCTGAACCATGAAAACAGCCCCAGATCATTATTCCTCCTCCACAAAACTTTACAGTTGGCACTATGCATTGGGGCAGGTAGCGTTCTCCTGGCATACGCCAACCCAGATTCGTCTGTCGGACTGCCAGATGGTGAAGTGTGATTCATCACTCCAACACGTTTCCACTGCTCCAGAGTCTAATGGCGACGAGCACGGTGCATGGTGATCTTAGGCTTGTGTGTGGCTGCTTGGCGTTGCTTCCAGAGGACAGACAATTTTTACACGCTACACACTTCAGCGGTCCCGTTCTGTGAGCTTGTGTGGCTTACCACTTGCTGAGTCATGTTTGTTCCTAGATGTTCCCACTTCACAATAACAGCACCTACAGTTGACCGGGGCAGCTCTAGTCACTGAGCTCTTCAGTAAGGCCATTCTACTGCCAATGTTTGTCTATGGAGATTGACTTTTTGTGTGTTCGATTTTATACACCGGTCAGCAATGGGTGTGGCTCAAATAGCTGAATCCACTAATTTGAAGGGGTGTCCACATACTTTTGTATATATAGTGTGCATTTCTAGCTGAGATGCCACTAGAATTTTAAGACCAATAACCCACCTCTTTCCCTGTTCATGTTCTAAATTCCAATTAAATAGAATAAGGGTGCACAAGATTTTTTTTTTTTTTTTTTTTTTTACATATAAATTCAATATCTAAACCGGGCCTGAAGTTTCAGCTGCTGCTTTTCTCAAGGGATGCTGATGCTGTTTTGATTGTCACCAGATTGCCACCAATAGGAGGATGACAGTGCAGTATAACCCACCTTCGTCTTGTATCCTTGAGATCAACGTGAAAGGTGTGAAGCTCCTCGTCCAGGATGACTACCATGCCTCTGACAGAGTAAGAGCTTCCACACTCAAATGCACACACATTGTAAACATCCACGCGCACCTGCACATGCACACATACACACACACACGTGCGCACACACACGCACACAGGACAGGTACACAGACAGACATACTCAGATTTATGCACACACACGTACACACTCAACACATGCATTTGCATCACACACACACACACACACTTCTTAAGGCACACCTTCAGCGCATGTTAGAAAGACTGCAGTTTAGTTTGGACCAAAGTACAACTACAAAACTTTGCGTCTGGCTTGCAAGACTAGATACAAAGAGATGTTTTATCCAAACCTCTGACTAGCAAGATCACACTGAGGGAAATATTCCCAGTAAAGAAGGTTGATAACGCCTCAGTGTGGGCACTACAGGGTATAGCAGTCCACACATCTTAATCCAGTTGTATTGTATAGAAGCAAGTGAGAATTTCATCTGGCAACAGCGGTGCCCACCTAAGCTGAAGTAAAGCTATGTAACCATCAGTGGGTTCTTTGTTGACATTAAGGCTATGATTTGTTTTAATAGCTAATCTAATTTGCCAATCATAAGGTTCACTAGCTACAGCTCCTACAGATGATGTGGTGTAAGCAGATAGCAAATTCCATGAGAAATGCAGTCGTTGACATGGAGGGTGGATACTTTTTACCCCCAACACCTGTTTTTCAGAGCCATAGAATTTGGTCAATGAGGTTTGTACCAAAGAATTATGTTGCGTTCATATGTAGTGTGCATTGCCTTGTGACATCACAGTTTCCCATTGTTACCCCCCCATGGTCCCAGACGATGCACTTATTTTGAGCCCAAAATGTAGAAAGTCTGTCCAAAATTTAAGTACGCAAATCCACCACTAGTTTATAATATAGATGTGTGTATGTGTGTCTGTCTGTCATCACAGAGTAACCAGTGCAGCCACTTCTTCCAGTTGAAGAATGTTTCCTTCTGTGGCTATCACCCTAAGAACAGCAAGTAAGTACCTGGACCTGGATTACATTTTGTCAGTCATGCTCACTGTATTCAAATAAAAATGTGCTTTTTGGGAGAGTCATATCGCAAGCAGTGGAGGAAATGGAGAAAAATAATCACTCTGGGTACCTTCCATTGTAAAATCTGCATTTTTACATGTCAAAATTATTTTACTCCCGGAACCTGGTTCCCTCTGGGGTTTCGCTCCTCTGACCCCTGTATTTTCTTCTTATTTTTTTACCCATGTGTGGCTTGTATGGTATCCCCTTAGGTACTTTGGCTTCATCACAAAACACCCAGCTGACCAGAGATTTGCCTGCCATGTGTTTGTGTCTGAAGATTCTACTAAACCCCTGGCAGAGTCTGTTGGGTGAGGTTCAAGGACTTGTTTGTTTCTGGCTTAAAAAATATACATATCATGTCACTCTTTTGCTCTTTGTCCCTCTTATATTGTCAGAGGATTCAAGAGGTTCTTAGCCATAGTGGGTCAATTACAACCAACATTGAACGATGTCTCAACACGAGGTGATTTCTCGTTAAACCACCAATATGCGCTAAGTTCTATTGGCCTTCATATTATCGCTCCCTTTAAGCTAATGTCAGTGTTTAAAGGGCGACTGCACTTTGTGATTTGGCCGCGTTTTTTCATCAATGCCCATTAAGAAATGCGGAAGGCGTACAAGAGTTATCTTGGGGGTGTGGTTTGATGTGGGTGTTTCTTGGGTGGAGTAATGAGTACAGCGAGTAAGGTAGCTTTGCTATGGAGAGAACAATGTTTTGAAGTTGTGGACTTCAAAATAAATTGTATTGGTCGCATACACATATTTTGCAGAGGTTTATTGCGGGTGTAGCGAAATGCTTATGTTCGTAGCTCCAAGAGTGCAGTAATACCTAACAAAACCAAACCAGAAGAAGGAAGGAATTAAGAAATATTATAACGAGCAAGGTCAGAGTCCGGAATATAATTATGTATGTACAGTCCGTTCGGAAAGTATTCAGATCCCTTGACTTTTTCCACATTTTGTTACAGCCTTATTCTAAAATGTATTAAAAAATTAACATCTACACACAATACCCTATAATGACAAAGCAAAAATAGGTAAAATATATATATATAATGTTAATGAAAAAATGAAATATCACATTTACATCAGTAAGTACTTTGTTGAAGCACCTTCGGCAACAATTACAGCCTTGAGTATTCTTGGGTATGGAGCTACAAGCTTGGCACACCTGTATTTGGGTAGTTTCTCCCATTCTTCTCTGCAGATCCTCTCAAGATCAGTCAGGTTGGATTGGGAGTGTCACTGCACAGCTATTTTCAGAGATGTTCGACCAGGTTCAAGTCCAGGCTCTGGCTGGGCCACTCAAGGACATTCAGAGACACGTCCCGAAGCCACTCCTGCATTGTCTTGGCTGTGTACTTAGGGTCATTGTGCTATTGGAAGGTGAACCTTCGCCCCAGTCTGAGGTCCTGTACTTTGCTCCGTTCATCTATCCCTCAAACCTGGTACCCTGTGCTTCGGCACAATCCTGTTTCAGAGTTCTACAGACAATTCCTTTGACCTCATGGCTTGGTTACTGTCAACTGTGGGATCTTATATAGACAGGTCTGTGCCTTTCCAAATCATGTCCAATCAATTGAATTTACCTGGTGGTGTAATCAAGGTGTAGAAACACGTGTCATAGCAATACTTACAGTTTTGGCAAGTCGGTTAGGACATGTACTTTGTGCATGACACAATACATTTTTCTAACAATTGTTTACAGAGAGATTATTTCAATTATATTTCACTGTATCAATTCCAGTGGGTCAGAAGTTTACATACACTAAGTTGACTGTGCCTTTAAACAGCTTGGAATATTCCAAAAAATGATGTCATGGCTTTAGAAGCTTCTGATAGGCTAATTGACATCATTTGAGTCAATTGGAGGTGTACCTGTGGATGTATTTCAAGGCCTACCTTCAAACTCAGTGCCTCTTTGCTTGATATCATGGGCAAATCAAAAGAAATCAGCAAAGACCTCTGAAAAAAAGTCTGGTTCATCATTGGGAGCAATTTCCAAATGCCTGAAGGTACCACTCGAGAGCCCCGAGTGCTTGCTGATACCTTCTGCTATTTACTGTAGGAGCCATAGCTATGTTTGTAGTAGACAAGTACCATCCTTCATTTATTTTTGCCCTAGAAAATACACAATACATTTTTAGGAGAACAGGCATGTTGTTTCGGGTTAGCAGACGAAGCCCCCAAATGTTAGCCAGCTACCTAACTTGCAAATTCAGGTTTTGGTTATATATTTTTACGGATTGAAATGAGTTGGCTAGCTAGCTACATCCTATGATTAAATAGCAAGCTAGTATCCAAGTGCCTGCCCTGTATTGACCCTACATTCCAAATGGGCTACAGTTAAAGCTAGCTAATGTGAGATATACATATCTTCCTCTTACATGCACATTACACATTTGTTTGTTCAGTGCCTTCAGAAAGTATTCATACCCCTTGACTTATTCCACATTGTATTGTGTTATGCCTTGAACAAATATATATTTTTCTTACCCATTCACACACAATACCCTATAATGACAAAATTAAAACATGTTTTTTTGACATTTTTTCAAATGTATTGAAAATGGAGTACAAAGACATCTTAGTTACATAAGTATTCACACCCTGAGTCAATACATGTTATAATCACCCTGGGCAGTGATTACAGCTGTGATTATTTCTCTGTAAGTCTCTAAGGGCTTTACACACCTAGATAGGACAATATTTGTCCATTATTCTTTTCAAAATTGTTCAAGCTCTGTCAACTTGGTTGTTGATCATTGCTAGAAAGCATTTTCAAATCTTGCCATCGATTTTCAAGGCGTTTTTCAGCCAAAACTGTAGCTCGGCTACTCAGGACTATTCACTGTCTTCTTTGTAAGCAACTCCAGTGTATATTTGGCCTTTTTTGTACTGCTGAAAGGTGAATTCATCCCCCAGTGTCTGATGGAGAGCAGTATGAAACAGGTTTTCCTCTAGGATTTTGGCTGTGCTTAGCTCCATTCCGTTTAATTTTTAATCATGAAAAAACACCCCACTCCTTAACGATTACAAGCATACCCATAACATGATGCAGCCACCACTACACTTGAAAATATGGTGAGTGGTACGCAGTAATGTGTTGTATTGGAGTTTCCAAACATAACACTTTGTATTTAAGACAAAAAGTGAATTGCTTTGCCTTAATTCTTGCAGTATTATTTTAGTGCATTCTTGCAAACAGGATGCATGTTTTGGAATATTTTAATTATGTACAGTTTTATTTTCCCTCTGTCAATTAGCTAGTATTGTGGAGTAAGTGCAATGTTGTCGATCCATCCTCAGTTTTCTATCACAGCCATTAAACTCTGTAACTGTTTTTAAGTCACCATTGGACTCATGGTGAAATCCATATGCGGTTTCCTTCCTCTCCAGCAACTGAGTTAGGAATGACGCCTGTATCTTTGTAGTGACTGGGTGTATTAATGCACAATCCAAAGTGTAATTAATACCATGCTCAAAAGGATATTCAATGTCTGCTTTTTAAAAAATGATCTACCAATATGTGCTCTTCTTTGTGAGGCATTGGAAAACCTCCCTGGTCTTTGAGGTTGAATCTGTGTTCTAAATTCATTGCTCGACTAAGATAGATAACTTAGATAACTAGGTAACTTTATGTGTGGGATACAAAGATGAGATACTCCTTCAAAAATCATGTTAAACACTATTATTGCACAAAAGTCCATGTAACTTATGTGACTTGTTAAGGATTTTTTTTTATCCTGTACTTAGGCTTGCCATAACAAAGGGTTTGAATACTTACTGACTTCTTTCAGCTTTAAATGTTTTATTAATTAGTTTTTTTTAAATGTAAAATTTTGCACTTTGACATTATGGGCTATTTTGTGTAGGCCAGGGACCTAAAATCTCAATTGAATACATTTTTTAATCAGGCACTAGCATAACATAATTTGGTAAATGTCAAGTTGTGTGAATCCTTTCTTAAGGCACTGTATTTAGCTAGGTATAGTATCATTCCCCTTTAATATGTGGTATCGTAGCTGGCCTATCTTGCTAACAGCAGAAGTGACCGTGTCGGATCAAATCTATCATATTGTTGAAATGCATTGAAGGTTTGGACCAACTTTATGGAAGCCCATTTTAACTCCTATTTGCCGAGCTAAATGTGCTTGCGTTGCACTTTGACTTAACAGCAAATGTCCATATGATAGCTGGGTGCGGACCACAACGTGTTGTTTCTGGGCAATTGGCCATCATTGGCAAAAGTGGGCATGTAAGTATGCCATACCCAACCCTTCAGTAAGTCGTAACAAACTAACTTACAAAACTCCGTTTTGGACGAGACTGACTTTATGACCAAAATTATCCTATTTACACTTTGTAGCCAATTTTGACACTGTAATTAATGTTTCTAACTCATATTTATGCCACACAAGCCGTTTAAACCCAGAGAAGTGTGGTTCTAATGGGCAGTTGACCTTTAACTTTTTATGGCTGCAGGGGCAGTATTGAGTAGCTCTGATTAAAGGTGCCCATTTCAAACGGCCTCGTACTCAATTCTTGCTCGTACAATATGCATATTATTATTACTATTGGATAGAAAACACTCTCTAGTTTCTAAAACCGTTTGAATTATATCTGTGAGTCAAACAGAACTCATTTGGCACAAACTTCCTGACCAGGAAGTGGAAAGTCTGAAATCGATGCTCTGTTCTACTTCCTGCCTATACATGGGCATGATACGTAAGAGTCTACGTGCACTTCATAGACCTTCCCCTGGATGTCAAGAGGCTGTGAGAGAAGAAATGAGGTGATTATCTTGGTCTGAGATGGAACACATCATCTTGGAATGACGTGTCCCCCATTTTCGGTACTCTGAAGAGCGCGACGTGGACAGTGGGATTGCCTTCTCTTTAGCTGCCGTAATAGGTGACTAATATCTCCGGCTTTGATTTTATTTGATACATGTCACCATATCATCGTAAAGTATGTTTTTTCAATATAGTTTCATCAGATTATTGAAAATTTTTCGGGAGTTTTGCCGTGTTCCGTTCTCTTCCGTTTGTTGACATGGAGAGATTCGCGCCACTTGGCTAGTGTGCATGCTAATTGAAGAGGGAAAGTTGCCGTTCTAAATCCAAACAACGACTGTTCTGGACAAAGGACACCTTGTCCAACATTCTGATGAAAGATCAGCAAAAGTAAGAAACATTTTATGATGCTATTTCATATATCTGTCGTGCATGTGAACTAGTCGTCGGCGCCCAAGTGTTTCTGGCTATTGTGGCTACGCTAATATAACGCTACATTTTGTTTTCGCTGTAAAACACTTAATAAATCGGAAATATTGTCTGGAATCACAAGATGCCTGTCTTTCATTTGCTGTACACTATGTATTTTTCAGAAATGTTTTATGATGAGTAATTAGGTATTTGACGTTGGTGTCTGTAAATATTATGGCTGCTTTCGGTGCAATTTCTGATTGTAGCTGCAATGTAAACTATGATTTATACCTGAAATATGCACATTTTTCTAACAAAACATATGCTATACAATAAATATGTTATCAGACTGTCATCTGATGAAGTTGTTTCTTGGTTAGTGGCTATTTATATCTTTATTTGGTCGAATTTGTGATAGCTACTGATGGAGTAAAAAACTGGTGGAGTAAAAAAAGTGGTGTCTTTTGCTAACGTGGTTAGCTAATAGATTTACATATTGTGTCTTCCCTGTAAAACATTTTAAAAATCGGACATGTTGGCTGGATTCACAAGATGTGTACCTTTCATATGCTGTATTGGACTTGTTAATGTGTGAAAGTTAAATATTTAAAAAATATATATTTTGAATTTCGCGCCCTGCACTTTGAGCTGGCTGTTGTCATAAGTGTACCGACGTCGGGCTTGCAGCCATAAGAAGTTTAAGTCCTGTTTGCTTCCAACATTGTTCTAGACTATTTAGCCCTCTGGTGGGTATTGTCATCGGTATAAATTAAACCTAATATCTTTACTCTACTAATTTTACTAATGTAAAGCTTGTGTGAGTTTACTTTTCATTTCAAATTTATTTTATCCATTAATAAAGACGTCTTAATACAGTATGGTCATTTCTTATTAAAAGGAGAAAATAAAGTATTCCTGAACTGCCTACATCTAAAATTAGTAACTTAATCAAGCCATTCATGATTGAGTTAATATAATCTATATGTGTATTAATTATAGTATAATCAAGGTGTCAAATTACAAATGATATTCTGTGGCCCAAACATAGGTATTTATAATGTACTGTCTTGCACATTACTGTACTGTACTCTACTGTACAATAAACTTGATTAGAGTATAGTTCAGTACAGTATAGAAAAGTAGAGCAGAGTTCAGTAGAGTGGAGTTCAGTACAGTCTGTACTCTACTGTACTATACCATACTGTATGCTCTAGAGTATAGTTCAGTACAGTACAAAATAGTTCAGTGCAGTATAGTTCAGTAGAGTATAGTTCAGTAGAGTACGGTACTGAAGTGAACTATACTCTACTGTACTGAACTCTACTGTACTGAACTATATTGCATTGTACTCTACTGTACTGAACTATACACTATCATACTCTACAGTAAACTCGAGTAAAGTATAGTTCAGTACAGTACAGGAAAGTAGAGTACAGTACAATAGAGAATAGTTCACTTCAATACAGTACTGAACTATACTCTACTGAACTATAAGGTACTGAACTATTTTCTACTGTACTGAACTATACACTGCTCGAGTTTACTGTACTCAAGTTTCTTAAAATCCATTGGGTCTATATTCTAACAATAAATATGTGTTATTAATTACCAGCCTTGCTATTTTCAATGTTCCCAATACTTCATTTGGCCAAGAGTAGAGAACCTAGACGCAGCTGTCTGGCATCTGACTCTTGTGAAACAGTGACAACATGACATCAACTGATCTGCTAGTGGGTTTTTGGTTGCAAGCAAATGTTTTAACATGTAATCTCCTGTTAGTAGCGTTTTAAGAAATCCAGGGCTAAATTCTGCCTGTTGGTTGCAGTTGACCCAGTACACTCAGAGGCCAGTTTATTAGGTACACCTTCCCGTTCACAAAAATGGTTTGCTCCTAGACACTGAGTCACATGGCTTGCTATATAATGCAGTCAGACAAGCATTGAGTCATTCAGTTACTGTTTGATTGAATGTTAGAATGGGCAAAACGAGTGACCTAAGCGACCTTGAGCATAGTATGATTGTCGGTGTCAGGCGCGCCGGTTCCGTTATCTAAGAAACAGCAGGCCTCCTGGGCTTTTCACACACAACAGTGTCCATAGTTTACCGAGAATGATGCGACCAAGTAAAAACATCCAGTTAGCGGCAGTGCTGTGGGCGAAAACTCCTCGTTGATGAGAGAGGTCGAAGGAGAATGGCAAGAATCGTGCAAGCTAACATGTGGGCCAAAGGCAAATAACAGCACAGTACAACAGTGGTGTTCAGAACGGCATCTCGGTACAAACAAATCGTCAGTCCTTGTCACGGATGGGCTATTGCAGCAGACAACCACACCACATCGGGTTCCACTCCAATCAGCTAAAAACAAGAGGTGGCACCAGTGGGCACGCGATCACCAACACTGGACAATTGAGGAGTGGAAAAACATCACCTGGTGCAATGAATCCCGCTTCCTGTTGCATCATGCTGTGGGCAGTGTCAGGACTTAAGTAGCATGAGTCCATGGCACCATCCTGCCTGGTGTCAACGGTACAGGCTGGTAGCGGTGGTGCAATGGTGTGTGAAATGTTTTCGTGGCACACGTTAGGTCTTTTGATACCAATTGAGATACGTTTCCATGCCACAAAGAATTAAGGCTGTTCTGGAGGCAAAGGGGGCTCTGACCCGGTGGAGGATGGGTGTACCTAATAAACTGACCACTGAGTGTATGTTTCTGTAGAGAGTTGTCATACCTGTCAGGTAAGGAACTGAGTAATTGAATAACCTTTCTTTTTATCTACCCCCCCCCCCCCCCCCCCCCCCGATCTGTTCTCCCCTCTTGTCTCTTCTACAGGAAAGCCTTCCAGTTGTACTATAAGGAATTTGTAGATTACTCCTGTCCGACAGAGGATATTTACCTGGAATAGCACCCGCCCCGACTTCCACCACAACCCTGTACATTACAGTTTATCATGACATAAAGTTGCATGACGGAGAAAACATTTCTAACAAATATGAACTAATACATTTGACAAAAAGATGGAGAGAGAGAAAGAAGGAGAGGTATTGGTGTCTACTGTTTATCCAAATATATCAAACAGTATGAAGATTGAACAAGTAATTTATCCAAACATAGTGGAGATGTTGAAGAGAGGGTCGCAAAATATGCAAAATGGAGTCACTGATGAGGAAGTTAATGTGCCTATGGTGTCCTCAGGCTGTCCACTCAAAGCACAGTGCTCAAATCATAGTGACCTGGACTGGAGTAGTCTGAGACTAATCTTTGTGGATTTAGAGCTTGAATCCCAGGTAGAACACTGGGCTTTGTGGACTTGGAGCTTGAATCCCAGGTAGAACACTGAGCTTTGTGAACTTGGACCTTGAATCCCAGGTAGAACACTGGGCTTTGTGAACTTGGACCTTGAATCCCAGGTAGAACGCTGGGCTTTGTAGACTTGGAGCTTGAATCCCAGGTAGAACACTGGGCTTTGTGTACTTGGTGAACCCCAGAAAAACCAGTAGTCACTAAGGTAACAGCAAATGGAGGTCAGGGAAAATAAATCAATAAAGTAATGAACCTGCCATAAAGATCCTATTAAATTACTAGTATGTGAGTATTCTAATTCTATGGTATCTCTAATTGTGGTGTGATACATTGTGTGAGGGAAACAGTGATTCTGCATGAGCTAATGGTGCAGTGTGTTTGGAGAGGGTGATAAGGCCTCACTGGAGAGTCCTGTGGTAAACAAGTAAGCATTAGGGTCACACTATTGACCAGGAATAGTGTCTTTAATATGCTGCAAAGCCTTTGGTATTATCTCGGGTACATTGTCAGAACCATTAAAAATATATTCACATTAAGGAATCAAGAGAACATTTATAAAACGGAGATTCCTACCAATAAAAGTGCTCACGCTGTTTTCTGTTTGAAAATGCTTCCGTTTGTTTGTGCTGAACATGACCCTAGTTATTATTTTATTTGTGGGAAGACAGATTCTTGATAAATCATGAAGGGTACACTCCTTCATTGAAGTACAGTATTGTAATTCCATGACCAGAAACAAAGAGATGGACCACAGTTTCCAGTCAACCGCTTTGGCTTGCTTTTAAATATGTTTTAGCCTTCTAATTTGCAGGAAGGAAGGGTCACTGTGGACTGCCTCATAGTTCTTCTCATGCTCCGTTTCAAAACGAAATTAGAGTTCATATTGAGAGTTCAGATGGGGTTGCTATTCAGATAAATGGGTATAAGATAAGGACGCTTACTCAAGCTGTTACCCCGGTAACATACAAGGGAATTACCTCTGTCCCTCACAAAAAGGACATGAAAGGTTTGTAGGAAATAGGATGATGTCTAGGAAATGGATGATGGGAGATGTAGTTTTAAAGGAAAGCCTCAGTCTATTACAGAAGTGCTCTGACTAGGAAGTACAAGGCAGGGGGAGACTGGTGTCTTTTTCAAGTAGTGCCTCTTTGAAGGATCATTGTGGTTATTGCTATATCATTTAGATATACCACATGGTGTGTTGATAGGAAAGGTTGAGAACAGGCTGTTTTTGTGGAGGAGATCTCCTGTGTGTGTTGAGATAGTAAGACAAGAGTAAAGTAGGACTAGATCAAGGTTCAACAAAATAAGATAGGACCTCACCTCAAAATGGCCAACCCATGGCCAGTTGATTGTTTCTGGAAACAATGGCCTGGTCTGAAATCAGCCAATCGCCCCTACCCATTTGTTGCTTGTAGATTCTGATGGAACCAGAATTATACCCTAAGTTCACTGGAAGGCTAGGTGGAGCCATCCCCATACTGCTGTCGTGACGTTGTATTAGTTAATGTGACAACTGCTGCTCATCGAATGATTAACGGTTTATAATTGCGTGATTAAATGAATCAGGCAATTATTAACTCATTAACCTGGGGCACCATGGGAAAATTAACTCAAAGAATATCGATTTTACAACAGTCACTAATTAATCAATTCTCTACAGTCTCATTCTGAACGTCGCATAATCCGGGAATCTGCACACATCCGAGTCCCACCAATGAGTTCGTACCACACCAATTTTAGTTGATTATTTATTTACTAGAAAGCTAAACTGATAATAAAAGATACACATACACAAAACACAGTCTAGGCTATTGATTAGAACTTAGTACAACGGGCCAACACACTATGACGCGTGTTACCCAAAATGGGGATTTGAAAGAGAGCGAAAAAGAGAAAGTACACGAGAGAAATATACATTTGGGTGCATTTGTCAGCTATGCTTATTTTAACCCTAACCTTGCCCCGAACTGCCGCTCTTATCGGTCAGAATATAATGATGTAATTACGTTTTGAAGGTCTCCGAGGAGTCTCCGCGTGGACCGTTTAGGCTTCTCAATGACACACTTCTCTGGTGCAACTCTCTGGTTGTCCTCAGGATGTCAGTGTCCTTTTTCAAATCAAATCAAATGTATTTATATAGCCCTTCTCACATCAGCTGATATCTCAAAGTGCTGTACAGAAACCCAGCCTAAAATCCCAAACAGCAAGCAATGCAGGTGTAGAAGCACGGTGGCTAGGAAAAACTCCATAGAAAGGCCAAAACCTAGGAAGAAACCTAGGGGAACCAGGCTATGAGGGGTGGCCAGTCCGCTTCTGACTGTGCCGGGTGGAGATTATAACAGAACATGGCCAAGATGTTCAAATGTTCATGAATGACCAGCATGGTCAAATAATAATAATCACAATAGTTGCCGAGGGTGCAACAAGTCAGCACCTCAGGAGAAAATGTCAGTTGGCTTTTCATAGCCGATCATTAAGAGTATCTCTACCGCTCCTGCTGTCTCTAGAGAGTTGAAAACAGCAGGTCTGGGACAGGTAGCACGTCCGGTAAACAGGTCAGGGTTCCATAGCCGCAGGCAGAACAGTTGAAACTGGAGCACCAGCACGGCCAGGTGGACTGGGGACAGCAAGGAGTCATCATGCCAGGTAGTCCTGAGGTATGGTGGTCCGAGAGAGAGAAAGAAAGAGAGAATTAGAGAGAGCATACTGAAATTCACACAGGACACCGGATAAGACAGGAGAAGTACTCCAGATATAACAGACTGACCCTAGCCCCCCGACACATAAACTACTGCAGCATAAATACTGGAGGCTGAGACAGGAGGGGTCAGGAGACACTGTGGCCCCATCTGATGATACACCCGGACAGGGCCAAACAGGCAGGATATAACCCCACCCACTTTGCCAATGCACAGCCCCCACACCACTAGAGGGGTATCTTCAACCACCAACTTACCATCCTGAGACAAGGATATAGCCCACAAAGATCTCCGCCACGGCACAACCCAAGGGGGGGCGCCAACCCAGACAGGAAGACCACGTCAGTGACTCAACCCACTCAAGTGACGCACCCCTCCTAGGGACGGCATGAAAGAGCACCAGTAAGCCAGTGACTCAGCCCCTGTAATAGGGTTAGAGGCAGAGAATCCCAGTGGAGAGAGGGGAACCGGCCAGGCAGAGACAGCAAGGGTGGTTCGTTGCTCCAGAGCCTTTCCGTTCACCTTCACACTCCTGGGCCAGACTACACTCAATCATATGACCCACTGAAGATATGTCTTCAGTAAAGACTTAAAAGTTGAGACCGAGTCTGCGTCTCTCACATGGGTAGGCAGACCATTCCATAAAAATGGAGCTCTATAGGAGAAAGCCCTGCCTCCAGCTGTTTGCTTAGAAATTCTAGGGACAATTAGGAGGTCTGCGTCTTGTGACTGTAGCGTACGTGTAGGTATGTACGGCAGGACCAAATCGGAAAGATAGGTAGGAGCAAGCCCATGTAATGCTTTGTAGGTTACCAGTAAAACCTTGAAATCACCCTTGCCTTAACAGGAAATCAGTGTAGGGAGGCTAGCACTGGAGTAATATGATCAATTTTTTTTTGTTCTAGTCAGGATTCTAGCAGCTGTATTTAGCACTAACTGAAGTTTATTTAGTGCTTTATCCGGGTAGCTGGAAAGTATAGCATTGCAGTAGTCTAACCTAGAAGTAACAAAAGCATGGATTAATTTTTCTGCATCATTTTTGGACAGAAAGTTTCTGATTTTTGCAATGTTACATAGATGGAAAAAAGCTGTCCTTGAAACAGTCTTGATATGTTCGTTAAAAAAGAGAGATCAGGGTCCAGAGTAACGCCGAGGTCCTAAACAGTTTTATTTGAGACGACTGTACAACCATCAAGATTAATTGTCAGATTCAACAGAAGATCTCTTTGTTACTTGAGACATAGAACAAGGATCTCTGTTTGTCCGAGTTTAAAAGTAGAACGTTTGCAGTCATCCACTTCCTTATGTCTGAAACACAGGCTTCTAGAGGGCAATTTTGGGGCTTCACCATGTTTCATTGAAATGTACAGCTGTGTGTCATCCGCATAGCAGTGAAAGTTAACATTATGTTTTCGAATGACATCCCCAAGAGGTAAAATATATAGTGAAAAGAATAGTGGTCCTAAAACGGAACCTTGAGGAACACCGAAATTTACAGTTGATTTGTCAGAGAACAAACCATTCACAGAGACAAACTGAAATCTTCCCGAGAGATAAGATCTAAACCAGGCCAGATCTTGTCCGTGTAGACCAATTTGGGTTTCCAATCTCTCCAAAAGAATGTGGTGATCGATGGTATCAAAAGCAGCACTAAGGTCTAGGAGCACGAGGACAGATGCAGAGCCTTGGTCTGACGCCATTAAAAGGTAATTTACCACCTTCACAAGTGCAGTCTCAGTGCTATGATGGGGTCTAAAACCAGACTGAAGCATTTCGTATACATTGTTTGTTTCCAGGAAGGCAGTGAGTTGCTGTGCAACAGCTTTTTCAAAGATTTTTGAGCGCAATGGAAGATTCGATATAGGCCGATAGTATTTTATCTTTTCTGGGTCAAGGTTTGGCTTTTTCAAGAGAGGCTTTATTACTGCCACTTTTAGTGAGTTTGGTACACATCCGGTGGATAGAGAGCCGTTTATTATGTTCAACATAGGAGGGCCGAGCACAGGAAGCAGCTCTTTTAGTAGTTTAGTTGGAATAGGGTCCAGTATGCAGCTTGAAGGTTTAGAGGCCATGATTATTTTCATCATTGTGTCAAGAGATATAGTACTAAAACACTTGAGTGTCTCTCTTGATCCTAGGTCCTGGCAGAGTTGTGCAGACTCAGGACAACTGAGCTTTGGAGGAATACGCAGATTTAAATATTTTCCTCAAAGAAGTTGAATTTATTACTGCTGAAGTGAAAGCCATCCTCTCTTGGGGAATGCTGCTTTTTAATTAGCTTTGCGACAGTATCAAAAATACATTTCGGATTGTTCTTATTTTCCTCAAGTTGGAAAAATAGGATGATCGAGCAGCAGAGGGCTCTTCGATACTGCACGGTACTGTCTTTCCAAGCTAGTCGGAAGACTTACAGTTTGGTGTGGCGCCATTTCCGTTCCAATTATCTGGAAGCTTGCTTCAGAGCTCGGGTATTTTCTGTATACCAGGGAGCTAGTTTCTTATGACAAATGTTTTTAGTTTTTAGGGGTGCAACTCTATCTAGGGTATTGGCCTGATTGGCCCAAACGCATTCAGAAGGAAAGAAATTCCTTGAACTTTGACAAGGCACACCTCTTAATTGAAATGCATTCCAGGTGACTACCTCAAGAAGCTGGTTGAGAGAATGCCAAGTGTGCAAAGCTGTCATCAAGGCAAAGGGTGGCTACTTTGAAGAATCTCAAATATAAAATAATTTTGATTTGTTTAACACTTTTTGGTTACTACATGATTCCATGTCTTATTTCATAGTTTTGATGTCTTCACTATTATTCTACAGAAAATTGTAAAAATTATGAAAAACCCTTGAATGAGAAGGTGTTGTCGTGTAATATCTAATGAAAGGGAAGAGAGACTGCAGATTCTTTCAAACTACACTTTATTATAAGATTTTCAAAAATGGAAAATAAACTCTCCACTCAACGGTGCATTTTCGAAAAGCTCAACCGTCACGATCGTTTTAATGATTGGACCAAGGCGCAGCGTGTGTAGAATTCCACATGTTTAATAAATAATAAACTCACCAAACAGAACAGAAGAAAAACAAAACGTGAAGCTAACAATAGTGCTAACATGCAACTATCCATAGTCAAGATCCCACAAAGCACAATGGGGAAATTGCTGACTAAATAGGATCCCCAATCAGAGACAACGATAAACAGCTGCCTCTGATTGGGAACCATACCAGGCCAACATAGATCATTAAACACCTAGATGACCCACCCTAGTCACTGTCACGCCCCAACCAACACAGAGAATAAGCAGCTCTCTATGGTCAGGGCGTGACATCAACAAACAGTGCCGGTTCAAAGATTTTATAGAGAAGCACATCCTTTTTGTATACGTGGAAGTCAGCAGATAGTGTGTAAAAGGTCATTAGTTGTCTGTGCAGACTTAAGATAGCACAAGGTTGGGGCGGCAGGTAGCCTTGTGTTTAGACCGTTGGGCCAGTAACCAAAAGGTTGCTGGATCAAATCCCTGAGCTGACAAGTTAAAAATCTGTTGTCCTGCCCCTGAACAAGGCAGTTAAGAAGCCCTCCTGTTCTCCACTCATTACCTGTATTAACTGCACCTGTTTGAACTCGTTACCTGTATACTAGACACCTGTCCACACACTCAATCAAACAGACTCCAACCTCTCCACAATGGCCATGACCAGAGAGCTGTGTAAGGACATGAGGGATAAAATTGTAGACCTGCACAAGGCTGGGATGGGCTACAGGACAATAGGCAAGCAGCTTGGTGAGAAGGCAACAACTGTTGGCGCAATTATTAGAAAATGGAAGAAGTTCAAGATGACGGTCAATCACCCTCGGTCTGGGGCTCCATGCAAGATCTCACCTCGTGGGGCATCAATGATCATGAGGAAGGTGAGGGATCAGCCCAGAACTACACGGCAGGACCTGGTCAATGACCTGAAGAGAGCTGGGACCACAGTCTCAAAGAAAACCATTAGTAACACACTACGCCGTCATGGATTAAAATCCTGCAGCACACGCAAGGCCCCCCCTGCTCAAGCCAGCGCATGTCCAGGCCCGTCTGAAGTTTGCCAATGACCATCTGGATGATCCAGAGGAGGAATGGAAGAAGGTCATGTGGTCTGATGAGACAAAAATGTAGCTTTTTGGTCTAAACTCCACTCGCCGTGTTTGGAGGAAGAAGAAGGATGAGTACAACCCCAAGAACACCATCACAACCGTGAAGCATGGAGGTGGAAACATCATTCTTTGGGGATGCTTTTCTGCAAAGGGGACAGGACGACTGCACCATATTGATGGGAGGATGGATGGGGCCATGTATCCTGAGATCTTGGCCAACAACCTCCTTCCCTCAGTAAGAGCATTGAAGATGGGTCGTGGCTGGGTCTTCCAGCATGACAACGACCCGAAACACACAGCCAGGGCAACTAAGGAGTGGCTCCGTAAGAAGCATCTCAAGGTCCTGGAGTGGCCTAGCCAGTCTCCAGACCTGAACCCAATAGAAAATCTTTGGAGGGAGCTGACAGTCCGTATTGCCCAGCGACAGCCCCGAAACCTGAAGGATCTGGAGAAGGTCTGTATGGTGGGCCAAAATCCCTGCTGCAGTGTGTGCAAACCTGGTCAAGAACTACAGGAAACATATTATCTCTGTAATTGCAAACAAAGGTTTCTGTACCAAATATTAAGTTCTGCTTTTCTGATGTATCAAATACTTATGTCATGCAATAAAATGCAAATGAATTACTTAAAAATCATACAATGTGATTTTCTGGATTTTTGTTTTAGATTCCATCTCTCACAGTTGAAGTGTACCAATGATAAAAATTACAGACCTCTACATGCTTTGTAAGTAGGAAAACCTGCAAAATCGGCAGTGTATCAAATACTTGTTCTCCCCACTGTATATATATATTCACACAGCAGGTTATAATTTTGTGTTTTTATATATATATGTGTTTTAATATATATATATTTATATACATAAATGCATTGATATTTATATATTCAAACAAGTAGATATAAAAAAACTAAATAACCTTGCTGTGAACTGTAGGTGATAACAATTTAAACCTTTCAATTGATGGCCTATAGCAAACCTTTTTGTAGGCAATTCTGGTAGGCTAATAAAAGCATGTTGTTCGCAGCATAAACTAGTCTATCATCTCTGAAGTTCATTAATCTATTGATGACGAATAGTTTAACTGTATGTTTAGGCTAATGTTAAAGTGCTCACATAGGGTACTTCTCTGCCAGAGTGTGTGAGATAAGTAGTCCTACTGGTAAGTGCGGTCTGAGCGATTCCCTTATGATCGAAAACCGTTTACCTCGTGCCACACACATTTCATTAAACATTTATTTCTAGCTAACAATCAAGGACGGCCATGTATTCCCTCCAGCAGTGAAGCGAAGGCCTATGACTATGTAGCTTTGTGACAATGTCCTATTGGGCTCTGTGCCAGTCCCGACTTAAATATATGTGATTTTTGAGAAAAAGCATCCACACACCGGGGCGGCTTCATCAGACCCCTTCACTTCTTTCCACATTTTGTTAGGTTATAGCCTTATTCTAAAATGTATTAAATCGCCCCCCCCATCAGTCTACACACAATACCCCTTAATGACAAAGCAAAAATAGTTTTAGGACATTTTTGCAGATGTATTAAAAATAAAAAACGGAAATATCACATTTACATAAGTATTCAGACCCTTTACTCAGTACTTTGTTGAAGCACCTTTGGCAGCGATTACAGCCTCAAGTCTTCCTGGGTATGACGCTACAAGCTTGGCACACCTGAATTTTGGGAGATTCACCCATTCTTCTCTGCTGATCCTTTCAAGCTCTGCAGGTTGGATGGGGAGCGTTAATCCATATCTATTTTCAGATCTCTCCAGAGATTTTAGATTGGGTTCAAGTCCGGGCTCTGGCTCGCCCACTCAAGGACATTCAGAGACTTGTCCCGAAGCCACTCCTGCGTTGTCTTGGCTGTGTGCTTAGGGTCATTATCCTGATGGAAGGTGAACCTTCGCCCCAGTCTGAGGTCCTGGAGCAGGTTTTCATCAAGGATCTCTGTACTTTGCTCCGTTCATCTTTCCCTCGATCCTGACTAGTCTCCCAGTCCCCACAGCATGATGCTGCCACCACCATGCTTCACAGTAGGGATGGTATTGGCCAGGAGATGAGCGGTGCCTGGTTTCCTCCAGATGTGATGATTGGCATTCAGGCCAAAGAGTTACATTTTGGTTTTATCAGACGAAATAATCTTGTTTTTCATGGTCCATTGCTCAGTTTAGCCGGGCGGCCAGCTATAGGAAGAGTCTTGGTGATTCCAAACTTCTTCCATTTAAGAATGATGGAGGCCACTGTGTTCTTGGGGACCTTCAAGGCTGCATTTGTTGGTACCCTTCCCCAGATCTGTGCCTGGACACAATCCTGTCTCGGGGGTTTACAGACAATTCCTTTGACCTCATTGTTTGGTTTTCGCTCTAACATGCACTGTCAACCATAGGACCTTATATAGACAGGTGTGTGCCTTTCCAAATCATGTCCAATCAATTGAATTTACCACAGGTGAACTCCAATCAAGTTGTAGAAACATCTCAAGGATGATCAATGGAAGCAGGATGTGCCTGAGCTCAAGTTAGTCTCATAGCAAAGGGTCTGAATACTTATGTAAATAAGTATTTCTAATACGGTAGTTTATTTTTAGTTTGTTGCTAAAATTAAAATAACCTGTTTTTGCTTTGTCATTATGGGGTATTGTGTGTAGATTGATGAGGAAAAACATTCATTTTATACACTTTAGAGTAAGGCTGTAATGTAAGAAAATGTTGAAAATGTGGAGTCCGAGTGCACTGTATTATTCCATTTTAAACTTTTCAAATATATTCCATTCTCCTTCCTCTTGTTTATATTATGGCTATATTCCCATTAATTTTCCTTTGTGAAATTAAGCCTTTACACATGTAATTTTTGCCTTTCTAATAATTAAAATAAACAAATTTATAGAGCACATTTCACACGCTCATTGCACAAGCTTGTTGGTGCTTGCTTTGGTGCACAAATCATCTAACCACTCTTATTTGAGATTATTTATTCCCTTTTATTTATGAAAAGAGACTGATACGGTCTTTTATTATTTACGATTTATTTCAGATATTTTAGCTTAATTAAATTGATTTATATTATAGTGTTTCTATCCCCCCCCAAAAAGTATAATTTTTTATTTTACTAGGCAAGTCAGTTAAGAACAAATTCATATTTACAATGACGGCCTATCCCGGCCGACACTGGGCCAATTGTGCACCGCCCTACGGGACTCCCAATCACGGCCAGATGTGATGCAGCCTGGATTTGAACCAGGTACTGCAGTGCTGCCTCTTGCACTGGGATGCAGTGTCTTAGATCACTGCGCCACTCGGGAGCCTAATATAAACTAGATATAGGCTACTATGGGTGGGGTAGGCTAAATAGTTACAACCAAATAGGCCTAAAGAACCGTCAATTAATAATCATATCAATGGATGGAATCAGTGAATGAATGGCTGCAGCAACCATTACAGGGTCTGACAAGCTGCATAACAGATGAGGCCTAATAGAGACAAAATAACAATTAAGTCGTTCAAACTAGATACTAAGTCGTTCAAATGACAGTGTGTTTTTTTTTTCCTTTCTTTTTAACCTTGGACTTCAGGGCTTCTGTAAAATCTGCAGAGAGGAGGATCCATTGCTTCAAACTTGTGAGACAACAAAAGAAGTGTGCCACATTTCCATTAAAATGCAAATGCAATTTTATATTAAAAGATATCACACAACACAGCTTGTTAGTACTGCAGGAAATACATATACAGCCTTTTTCATATTTATACATTAAGTGGCAACCAAACAAAGAAATCATAAATATCTATTTTAGTTAACTTTACAACAGTTATATGTGACCAATATTTCGTAACATAAAAGAGCATTATTAAATAACTGGCAGCAACCCTATCATTTACAATGTTTGAAAACACAGTGGTTAAATAGTCCAGCAAAACAAAATGTCCTTCTCCAATGAGTAATATTAATACAAGACAAAACAAGCATGAAATCCCTTTGTACAAAATACTCTCTATACAACAAAATCAACACAATATCTTTGACAATTTGTCTGCTTAAAATGCATGGTAAAATCTGTACAGTTTAGCAACCTTTGCTGAGTGGGTGGGATTCTGTGTTTGCGTAGTTAACGATTGAAGCGTTGGTCAGATTGATGCATCTGTGATCCAACCATCAGAGACGTCAGGTAAAGTAGCTGCCAAGACCTTCTCTCGTTGGCATCAGTGCTGTGAAATTCCTGTCTAGCAGCATGTTGCTGAACTGGTAGAGCTGGTAAATTAATATAATTGGGTCAGAGTTTGTTTTGATATTACAACCTGCGTGTCGTGATCGTGTTTGGTGTGGGGGGGGTCAAAATCAATTTGCGCACGATGGGGCACGTGTGCGTCCAGTTTGGGTACGGTTTCAGATTAACATTATTTTGTACTGTTCTATCTGTCATGGAAATGCAGAGGGTGGGAATAGGAGTGTTGCTCTGGACAGATATCAGTTTGAGTTCTCAAAACCTTGTATCTTGTTCAGCAACACTCCTATTCCCACCCTCTGAATTTCCATGACAAATAGAACAGTACAAAACAATGTTAATCTGAAACCGTACCCAAACTGGACGCACACGTGCCCCATCGTGCGCAAATTGATTTTGACTTGCACTGCGTTCAGTGGCACAAATAGAACTGACTTCTATTTTAGAGCTTGGCAACGCAGACGCTCGTTGGCGCACGCGAGCAGTGTTGGTGCAATGACTGAATAACATGTATGTGTACATTTATTTTGCAACCGTAGCGCACGGGACACGAGCGGTGTGGTCAGCATGTAAGGGCTAGATGCACCCGTAATGCCGAATATCCGCTCTACAGTAGGATTGAAATTGAAAGGCAATGTCCTGACGTTCGCAGAGACTCCATGCTATGGACTGAATCTAGGTCTTAACGTAATATATATTGTTTTTATTTGAATAATATGAATGGTTCCGTAAATTGTCAATGGTATATTCTTTTGTCTAAGGTAACACCTCCGTTATTTATGGTTCAGGGTAATCTCATATATTGTACAGTGCATTCGGAAAGTATTGAGTCCCCTTGACTTTTTCCACATTTTGTTACGTTACAGCCTTATTCTAAAAAAAATTAAATCATTATTTTTCCTCAATCTACACAGAATACCCAATAATGACAACAAAGTTTAAAAATGTATTTGCAAATTTATATAAAAAAAAAAAAACTGAAATATCACATTATTCAGACCCTTTTCAAGTATTCAGACCCTTTACTCAGTACTTTGTTGAAGCACCTTCGGCAGTGATTACAACCTCAAGTCTTCTTGGGTATGACGCTACAAGCTTGGCACACCTGTATTTGGGTAGTTTCTCCCATTCTTCTCTGCTGATCCTCTCCAGCTCTGTTAGGTTAAATGGGGAGGTTGCTGCACAGCTATTTTCAGGTCTCTCTAGAGTTGTCGATCGGGTTCAAGTCCGGGCTCTGGCTGGGCCACTCAAGGACATTCAGAGACTTGTCCCGAAGCCACACCTGTGTTGTCTTGGCTTTGTGCTTAAGGTCATTGTCCAGATGGAAGGTGAACCTTTCCCTTGATCCTATCTAGTATCCCAGTTCCTGCCGCTGAAAAACATCCCCACAGTATGCTTCACTGTAGGGATGGTGCCATGTTTCCTCCAGACGTGACGTTTGGCATTCAGTCCAAAGACTTCAATCTTGGTTTCATCAGACCAGAGAATCTTGTTTCTCATGGTCTAAGAGCCTTTAGGTGCCTTTTGGCAAATTCCAAGGGGGCTGTCATGTGCCTTTTACTGAGGAGTGACTTCCATCTGGCCACTCTACCATAACGCCCTGATTGGTGGAATACTGCAGAGATGGTTGTCCTTCTGGAAGGTTCTCCCATCTCCACAGAGAAACTCCGGAGGTCTGTCAGAGTGACCATCGTATTCTTGGTCACCTCCCTGACCAAGGCCCTTGCTCAGTTTGACTGGGCGGCCAGCTCTAGGAAGAGTCTTGGTGGTTCCAAACTTATACTATTTTAGAATGATGGAGGCTACTGTGTTCTTGGGAAGCTTCAATGCTGCAGAAATTTTGGCACCCTTCTTCAGATCTGTGCCTCGACACAATCCTGTCTTTGAGCTCTACGGACAATTCTTCCGACCTCATGGCTTGGTTTTTTACTCTGACATGTACTGTCCACTGTGGGACCTTATATAGACAGGTGTGTGCCTTTCTAAATCATGTCCAATCAATTGAATTTACCACAGGTGGACTCCAATCAAGTTGTAGAAACATCTCAAGGATGATTAATGGAAACAGGATGCACCTGAGCTCAATTTCGAGTCTCATTGCAAAGGGTCTAAATACTTATGTAAATAAGGTATCTGTTTTTTATGTTTTATAAATGTGAAAAAAATTCTAAAAACCTGTTTTCACTTTTTCATTATGGGGTATTGTGTGTAGATCGATGAGGAAAAAAACCTATTTAATCCATTTCAGAATAAGGCTGTAATGTAGCAAAATGTGGAAAAGGTCAAGGAGTCTGAATACTTTCAGAATGCACTGTATTGTGTGCAATACTTCAGAAGCCAACCTTGTCAAATGACATAATACACTGAAGCCTATTCTATAGTCTAGACTAGAACAGTGGGCACTACGTGCATAGTGCTTTACAGGTTCAGAGATGACAGAGGTCTGCTTTAATCAGAACAGCTTAAAGAATGCCACGCACATTTTACAACCTCCAAGAAATATAAAACTGAGGAAAGAAAAAAATGAAAAGAATGTTTGGCACTTATACTTCATCAAGACTGCTATTCCCAGAGGACCAGATATGGTTTACTTGCAGTTTACTTTAGATTTCTTAAATGAATGGTTTTCAACAATTGCTAATGCAGTGTCCAGTAACAGTCTAAAGTACCAGTTTCCAGTATTAGTCTAGAGTACCCATTTCCAGTACAAATCTAGAGTACCAGTTTCCAGTACCAGTCTAGAGTTCCAGTTAAGAGAGACCAGATAGATAAGTCCATGGTTGGTTTAAGAAGAGAAGGTATACAATGTGAAACATATGTCTGAAACATTGCTGTTGTCTCCCATAGATAACTCTCCGTCTGTCCGTCCTTTACGTGGCACATATCCCATAAAATGTTCTTCTAGTGTAGATGTAGACGTAGCTCCACCCTTTGGCACTGTCATAAATATAGAGGTTTGAATGACTGGGTCATACTGTAATACAGTTCTACACAACACTCTCACCATTCTCTAAAATCAGCAAAAACCAAGTCAAAGAACAAAAAGTTCATAAATAGAGTTCATAAGGACATGGTATATGACGAGTTGCAATATAGAGAGAGAGCAGTTTGTTACATAGTTTCCTGCGGGAGTATATTGTTTTTAGCTTTGTCAAAAAATGCAATGTCATACACAACCAAGCGGCCCTCACCTTGAAGGGTTGCATTCTTTAAAAAGGCTCCAGAAGTCATTTAATTCTCTCTTTGTCATTTCCTTTCTCAAAGTGTATTTTATTTTCTTCCAGCATGCTTGTAAATTGTAATTCAGTCTGTTGCCTGAAGAGGGTAGCAGTGAGTCAGTCTGTGGTTGTGAGAGGGTAGTGGTAAGAGTGCGGATGTGTGTGTGTAGGACAAAGTCCACCGGGCCGAGGAGATGCCAGGTTTGTATGCATGCATAAATGTGTGTGTGTAGCATGAAGTATGTATGTGGCTGTAGTGTTTGTATGTACCACCTATCTGTGTGAGTGTCAGATAGTGTATGACTCGCTGTGGCCTGAAGCGCAAGTACAAACCATGTACTCGTTTACTGTATGTGTATATTGTATTCAGGTGTGTGTGTGTGTGTGTGTGTGTGTGTGTGTGTGTGTGTGTGTGTATAAGGATGTGTAGTTGAAGGGTCGGGAGGACTAAGGGGGAAGAGTAGGAGTTGGGAGGCAGTGAAGCAAGAGCCCTCCCTTACACCTCGCTCTCGGTGGAGAGTTTGCGCGCGGGGGTCCAGCCGGTGTCAGGCTGTGTTGGGGGTGGCATTGGGGTGTGATGATGGCGGGGGTCAGCGTGTTTATGGACGAGCACTCCGACCTCTCCTCTTGGAGCAACTGCTCTGTCTCGCCGTCGTCCAGCGAGGCGCTGCTGGCCTGCAGGGACACAGTGTCCGTGCGCATGCACGTGTGCAGACCACCCCGCGACGGCTTCAGCTGCTTCAGGTCCTCCCAGTACAGCTCCTCGTTGGAGAGGAGACACACGCCCTCCACGATCCGGATCTTCTCCTTGGTGTAGCCGCTGTCCCAGTCCCCCTGAGGAAGTAGGAAGGAGGAAGAAGACACAGTAGAAGGTTTAGCTGTGTAAGCCTAGCGCACGACGTAGACATCACCCACAACCACAGATCTAGGGTCAGATGATCATATCCCCAAAAGCATCTGAGGGGACGAAGAATATCTGACCCTGCATAAGTAGTTAGTGGAAAACTAAGCCTGTGTCAATGGTTAGACAGCAGCCATTTTGGAATAATTAAATCAGAAAACAACTACAAATACTCCAGAGCAGGATGTTGTTATAAATGTCTACCCATGCACAATAGTAGTTTGTTTTTCAGTGAGATGTCCTCTGGTCTTTCAGTTAGTTTTGTTATTAGTGCCCATGTGTTGAGTGGGCAAACTATGGAATCTCAAACATGTCATTTCTTTACTGCATTTGTGGAAAAAAAAACGTATTCGATTTTTGTGACAGGATGGTAAACAATATACTGAAACTGCTCCAGGTAATCAAAAGGTTAGAGTTGGGCTCAGGATTACATCTGATAGCAGTGCATTCCCGCAAAATAAGACTGTGTAAAATGACAGATACACCATACATAAAGTGAAAGGGTTTGTCAAACAAAGAACAGACTTTTCAAACCCTCATTATTTGATAGTATTAGGTCCATCCACAGCCATAGATAGAGATCAAGTGCATTCAGAAAGTATTCACACCCCTCAACTTTTTCCACATATTGTGCCAGGGTCTGTAGTGACGCCTCTAGCACCAAGATGCAGTGCCTTAGACCACTGCGCCACTCGGGAGCCCCAAAACAATTTGCACAATTATTTTTTTTATTCTTCAAGCTCTGTCAAGTTGGTTGCTGATCATTCCTAGATAGCCATTTTCAAGTCTTGCCATAGATTCTCAAGCCAATTTAAGTCAAAACTGTAACTAGGCCACTCAAGAACATTCAATGGCGTCTTGGTAAGCAACTTCAGTGTAAATCTGGCCTTGTGTTTTAGGTTATTGTCCTGCTGAACGGTGAATGTGTCCCAGTGTCTGTTGGAAAGCAGACTGAACCAGGTTTTCCTCTAGGATTTTGCCTGAGCTTAGCTCTATTCCGTTTCTTTATATCCTAAAAAAACTCCCTTGCCGATGACAAGCATATCCATAACATGATGCAGCCACAACCATGCTTGAAAATATGAAGAGTGGTACTCAGTGATGTGTTGTGTAAGATTTGCCCCAAACATAACAATTTGTATTTAGGACATGAAGTTAATTTCTTAGCCAAACTTTTTGCAGTATTACTTTAGTACCTTGTTGCAAACAGGATGCATTTTTTGAATATTTTTATTCTGTACAGGCTTTCTTTTCAATCTCTCATTTAGGTTAGTTTTGTGGAGTAACTATAATGTTGTTGATCCATCCCCTGTTTTCTCCAATCACAGCCATTAAACTATGTAACTGTTTTAAAGTCATAGTGAAATCCCTGAGCGGGTTTCCTTCCCTCCGGCAACTGAGTTAGGAAGGACGCCTGTATCTTTGTAGTGAGTGGGTGTATTCATACACCATCCAATGTGTAATTAATAACTTTACCATTCTCAAAGGGATAATTAGTATCTGCTTCTTTCTATTTTTTAATCTACCAATAGGTTCCTTTCTTTGCGAACCATTTGAAAACTTCCCTGATCTTTGTGGTTGAATCTGTGTTTTACATTCACTGTTCGACTGAGGGACCCTACAGATAATTAATTGTATGTGTGGGGTACAGAGATGAGGTAGTCATTACACAATTAAGTTAAACACTATCAATGCACACAGAGTGAGTCCATGGAACTTATTACATGAATTAAGTACATTTTTAGGCTTGCCAAAAACAAAGTAGATAAATACTTATTGACTCAAGGCACTTCAGCTTTTCATTTGAAATTAATTTGTAAAAATGTAGAAAAACATAATTCCACTGACATTATGGGGTATTGTGTGTGTCACTGGCCTGCACAATCTCAATTTAATAAACTTTCAATTCAGGCTGTAACACAACACGTGGGAAAAAGTCAAGGGGTATGAACACTTTCTGAAGGCACTGTATGTCTCTACATTTGTTAAATCATTAGTTAAGTCAGTCATCAGAAAGAGTCAGTTGTCATGTATGACCAAGCAGAGGAACAACAGCAGACACATGAGAGAGAGCATGTGGGTGGGGACGAGAGTCAGATACAAAAGGAGTGAGAGAGATACAGGAGGAGTGAAAGAGAGAGCGATAGGTTGATTGATTGGAGGGATTCCCCATGCAGTGTGTGACTACCTCTCCGCAGGACAAAACAGGTCAAAAGAATAAAGGAGAGAGGCTGTTGTAAGGATGAGAGAGCTGCAGTGAAGGAGAAGGGGGAAGAGAAAAAAGGAGAGATGAGTGGACGGGTCAGTCACAACTTGTGCCTCTTCATTGTTTGGCTATAATAAAACTACTGTAAAGCAATCTATCTACAGCATAAGAGATAGAGGCAAACATTGAAAACTGGTATTCGTCTCAATGGTTACTTCCAGCCATACTATTTGAACATTTGAAACCCGTCAGTCATAATAGGCATAAAGAAACCCAATGGATTCACATCAAATGTATCCATTCCTCTATTAAACATTAGTTACTTAATTTCATCAAAGTCTGAGGTGAGAGATAAGGCCCAGATTCAGTAAGCATTTGCACCAGTGCAAATGTTACACGCTATTATATGAGAATAACATACACTACAGGTCAAAAGTTTTAGAACACCTACTCATTCAAGGGTTTTTCTTTATTTCTACTATTTTCTACATTGTAGAATAATAGTGAAGACATCAAAAACTATGAAATAACACATATGGAATCATGTAGTAACCAAAAAAGTGTTAAACAAATCAAAATATATTTTATATTTGAGATTCTTCAAATAACCACCCTTTGCCTCGATGACAACTGCAAATGCTGCACGTGAAAAAATGCTTAGCTAGTATTTCAAGAAAATGACGAGAGTGTTCTAAATAGGCCTGAATATTTACCTCTTTCTTATATCGTAGCTGGTTGTAAATGGGCGGCTTTTGAGAGGTCTCGATCTTGACCTCTTGCGTTGACGTCCTGTATGAGGGGTTACTGTAGGTCAGGTTGCTCATCCCGGGGTCAGCAAACTTTGACATTTTGTGTCTGAGGATAGAAAGATGGGAAAACACATTGTACACACTGGTGTACACACACTGGTTAAATCTGTCCATTGGGTGGCTATCTAGGTTAGCTCCCGCGACAGACAAATGTCACAGGTCTAATGTAGCTTCCTTTGTGTGTTCTTCATCTGCACTGATATGAAACGATAAGTTACCTGACTTTTGGTGCTCAATTTGTTTTAACCTAATTACTTACTTCAGATCTGGACAGATAAAGGGATGGAGAATAGACATAGACATATTTATTTTATTACTAGCAGTGACTTTGTTGATGACTTTGAGGAACATTTTACTTACTATGACTGATGTGGTTGTCTAACCTAGCTACTTTAAGATGAATGTACTAACTTGTAAATCGCTCGAGATTAGAGCGTCTGCTAAATGACAAAAATGTACATGTCAAATGAGCGGAATATTGAGTATTTAGAGAGGACTTGGTCTTACCGGTAAATAATGAAGGCAGTGATGATTATCAGGATGGCAAGAATGGTTAATGCTCCTCCAATCACATAGCTGATATGAAGCCCCTCCCCTGTGAAAGATGCGTTGTAGATGAACAGTGGAGAACACTGCTATGACATCTAAACAATTAGATATAGCCTATAAATTCAACACTGTACATTTGAAAGTGAATCATTTATTGTGACTCACCACCTGGATTCGGTCTTATGTATCAACATTTGAATTTCTGTTTTTTACATGGGATAAAAGTAGAGAATAAGAGCTACAAAATGGTATATCATACACCGCCTTTGAGGAAACAATGGAAAAAGTAATTCTGCTTTGAAAGTTGATCAACTTGTAAACTCACTTTTGAGAAAACCGTCTTTAAATGTTTTGGTACTACTATTGGACAGCCCTTCTTAGTCTACACCCATTCAGCATTGTTCACACCCTCTTAAGCCTTAACCCCACCCATCTCTTTAAGGGTTGATCCGTGCATTCTGTACTAACTTGCCAGCTACATCCAGACATCTAAGAGAGAGAGGGAACAGCTCACTGAACATTACTCGCATTAGCAGAGCTGGTTAGGCTGTTATGTTATCAAGAGCGTTGGTGACTGCAACTGTGCTGTCAGATTGTCCGTTCATAAATTCAGAGCGTTTCGCGTTCAGAGCGCACACAGGACGCTCTGGCCAATAAGTAGGGTTGTTACGAAAGCTCTGACTTCACAACGAGAGTCAATCACCCAACATGGCTAACATTGGCTAGTTACTTCCAGACACATAATGAGAGAACACCCCACTCTGACCATTTTACTCACTCTAGCAGAGCTGATTAGGCAGTTTTCATGTTATCCAGAGCGTTGGTGACTGTAACTGTGCTGCTGGCAACAATTAAATTACGCTTTGTTGCCGAATTTACTGACACCGGACATATTCAACGGGTGATGAGAGTTCAAAAATTCATCAGTTATTCTGCGCTCTGGCACACTATGATGAGAATCTTTTGTTAAGAAATGTAGCTAGTGAGCCAGCCAGCTAACGTTAGCTAGCTAGCTAACTGTACGCTAACTTGAAATAAAAATACTTTGTCAAAATTAGAGTGGAGTCTTTTGTTAAGACATTTAGCTAGATAGCTAAACAATGGACCATAATCACAACTCACAACATTACTACCCTGCAGGTAGCTAACCAACCAGGTTCTATGGCTATAACTAGTCAAGTAAATGTGTCTGAGATACGAAGAATAAGATCATACACATACCATTAGCTAGCGACCCAGCCAGCTAACGCTAGCTAGCTAACAGTACACTTGAAATGAAACCACTTTCTGTCAATTTGAAACGTGTAATATCTGAAAATGTAGCTAGCTAGACTATCTTACCCATGGTCTGAAATTGGAGTAGATAGCCAGAGCGAATTTTCCATCTAGTACGTCTATTAACAGTTGCAGTGACATTATTGAAATGGATAACCTTACTTGCATGGAGTCTTTTGTTAAGACATCTAGCTAGCTAGCTAAACAATGGACCATAATCACAACTCATGACGTCACTACCCTGCATGAATCTGCAGGTAGCTAACCAACCAGGTTCTATGGCTATAACTAGTCAATCAAATGTGTCTGAGATACGAAGAATAAGATCATACACAATGTTAGCTAGCGACCCAGCCAGCTAACATTAGCTAGCTACGCAGCCAGCTAACGTTAGTTATCTAACAGTACACTTGAAATGAAACCCCTTTCTGTCAAAATTAGAAACGTGTAATATCTGAAAATGTAGCTAGCTAGACTATCTTACCAGTATACATCATGGTTGGACGTGTCTCCTGTCTGATGCCATGCATGGTTGCCCTTAGTTTGACGATGTAATTCAGACTGGTGTTTTCCCCATCTCCTTAGCTATCATACTCAAATTCCACTAATTTAAAAACTCAGTCCTCCAGAAAGTGGAGAGCATACACATAACGTTAGCTAGCTAACAGTACACTTTAACTTGACATTAGGTTTATGCAGTTTTCCTACGCAATACATTTAAAAAAGGTCGCGTTTGACACGATTACCTAGAGTTACTGACCAGCTCCAATAGACAGACGCGTGCTATGTGGCAGACCAATCCGAACTCATCTTTCGGCATGTCCAGCCCACTCATTATCTCAGCCAATCATGGCTAGCTGGAAGATTGCTCACTTTTTCTGTGGCTTAACCATCTAGGCTCGTAATTTGACCATTTTATTCGTATTAACAGATGGCATACAAGTTTGATATTAAGGCACATTAAAGTTCACATGTTCGAGAAGGCATTTCTGCCAAAAAATGCATTTTGATTAAAAAATATATGTTTACGTTCAAACAGCTCTCCTGTGAAGTCATGACTTGTGACATAGTTTCCTGAATCGGGTCACATTTATGATGATGATGATAGTAATGATGATGCAAAGTGTGATTAAGATGCTACTGAGGGTAATAATCATGATAATGATGATGAATTTGATGATGAAGCTGACTTTATCTTACCGTGAGGAGCTGTCACCACGTTGCTCTGTAAGCAGCCCTCCACACTCAGGCTCTTGTCTGTGCAGCTACGAAACGGGATGCGAAAAAAATAACATTAACCATCAAACTGAGCATTTACTTTCTCACAAACTGAAGACGTAAAAGTAAAGCATTGTGATACAAGGTATTTAGTCAATATTCATATCCGACAGCCCTCATTATGTATCAGTAGGATCCCTTCAAGTCATGGTCGATGAGGTAAAACGTCTGGCTTGTAGTTGACATACTTGATCAGTGGGGGTCCTTGTTGAGGCGTGTCTGTGGGGGCTTTGGGGACCTTGTTGGGGGCTGCGGTGCTGGTTGTCTCTATGTCTGGTGAGGTGGGCACATAACCTGAGACTAAACATAGGAACAATGATTAGTGTTTTAAAGATACATAAACAGATCACACACAAAGCTGGAATGTTGTTTATCAAAATAAGTTGTTACTCACAGGCATGCAAGTGCACGCACAGACAGACAGACAGACAGACAGACAGAGACAGACAGAGACAGACAGAGACAGACAGAGACAGACAGAGACAGACAGACAGACAGACAGACAGACAGACAGACAGACAGACAGACAGACAGACAGACAGACAGACACACACACACACACACACACACAAAAACTCACTGGTGGAGCAGGGCCTGCTGTCTGGTTCATCAGGGCAGGCACACACAAAGCTGTTTGTCTTAGCGAAGCAGAGATGAGTACATCCTCCATTATTCACCCCACAGTGGTTAGTGCCTGCAGGGAAGAGAAAAGGCTTACTTTAACCTGTTAAACTCTGCCGCCCTTTGGTGGCATTTTCACAATGGCACATATCTAATCAAATTGTATTGGTCACATACACATATTTAGCAGATGTTATTGCTGGTGTAGGGAAATGCTTGTGTTCCTAGCTCCAACAGTGCAGTAGTATCTAACAATTCACAACAATACACAAATCTAAAAGTAAACGAATTAACTAAGAAATATCTAAATATTAGGACGAGCAATGTCGGAGTGGCATTGACTAAATACAGCAGAATAGAATACAGTATATGCATCTGAGATGAGTAAAGCAGTATGGAAACATTATTATAAATAGACCTTGGGTACTTCTTGTTTGAGTTTCTGCCTATAGGAAGGGAGGAGCAAAATGGAGTCGTGATCTGATTTTCTGATGGTAGGGCGGGGGAGGGCCTTATAAGCATCTCAAAAAGGCGAGTAGCAGTGGTCTAGTGTTTTTCCTAAGCGACTACAGTCTACAGTCAATGTGCTGATAGAACTTCGGTTGCGTTTTCCTCAAATGTCCTTTGTTAAAATCCCCAGCTACAATAAATGCGGCCTCAGGATATGTGGTTTCCAGTTTGCATAATGTCCAGTGTAGTTCCTTGAGGGCCGTTGTGGTTTTGGCTTGAGGGGGAATATACACGGCTGTGAAGATACCATATATTTTATGTTTCATGAAAGACATTTAGATTTCAGCCAATACATGCTTAGTACTATTACAAATAGTCAGCAACAATGTCACTATTACAGAGCCAGAGCAACAGCAGGCAAAGGGAAGTAGAATTGTCAGTACATTTTAGGAGAAGAATAGTTTTGAAAGTCTAGGTTTGAAATAAAATATACCACTAATTACTCTTCCAAAAGGATAAAAAAAACCAAGTCCAATCTTTTACCTAATGGTGGCACTACAAACATGCATAAATTCCCATAGGAACACAGCCATCTGAAAACAGCAGGGTTTGTGCAATGGCTCCATTTTTCGACGTACAGGAATAATATACATATGAGAAGAAAACTGACGTTGCTACCTTTCCACTAATATAATTCGATTTCCTGTCTGATTCCCAGTTCGTCCGCTAAATAGCAGCTGAACATCACATGAGGTCTCTTGGCCACTTGAAACCAGATGCGTCCGGTTGGGCAATGAGCTCAGTATCAAAACTGAACAGATTTTGACACCTGACATCTTAAAATGACCCTAGCGATTGGGGCTTTCAAGTTATTGTTTTTAAATAACCCACAGACAGGCGAGGAAACGTCCAAATGATTTTCCCATCCAATTTCCTCACAGTAAACAAGTCAGATACAGCAATGGTACATAATGGAGGATACATGCAAGGTAATAAATTATGAAAGAAATGCATTGCATTATGATCACCATTATGAACATTTTAGTCATTTAGCAGATGCTCTTATCCAGATTTAGCAGACACTCTTATCCAGAGCGACTTACATTGAGTGCATTCATCTTAAGACCGCTATGTGGAGTGTTGAGGGGGGCATGCTTAGGACATTTCCATCAGTAAGATTTGAGGTTGATAAAAAAAAATACAATTGCTTTTGATTGGTATGTAATTTTGTATTTTTGGACCGTAATTAAAGGGATGGAAATCCCTTAAGCTGAAAGGCCATTTTTTTGCAGGTATACATGCAAGGTTTACTCAACAGATGAAGAAGAGTTTGTAGAGGTTCACAATACAATGTTGAACACTTTTACTGTTGTTGAGTATTTTTATTTTATTTTTTAAATCTCAGCTCTAAACAAGGCATGTACAGTGGCTTGCGAAAGTATTCACCCCCCTTCACATTTTTCCTATTTTGTTGCCTTACAACCTGGAAATAAAATAGATTTTTGGGGGGTTTGTATCATTTGATTTACACAAAACGCCCACCACTTTGAAAATAACAAATATTTTTTCTTGTGAAACAAACAAGAAATAAGACAAAAAAACTGAAAACTTGAGCGTGCATAACTATTCACCCCCCCAAAGCCAATACTTTGTAGAGCCACCTTTTGCAGTAATTACAGCTGCAAGTCTCTTGGGGTATGTCGCAATAAGCTTGGCAGATCTAGCCACTGGGATTTATGCCCATTATTCAAGGCAAAACTGCTACAGCTCCTTCAAGTTGGATGGGTTCCGCTGGTGTACAGCAATCTTTAAGTCATACCACAGATTCTCAATTGAATTGAGGTCTGGGCTTTGACTAGGCCATTCCAAGACATTTAAATGTTTCCCCTTAAACCACTCGAGTGTTGCTTTAGCAGTATGCTTAGGGTCATTGTCCTGCTGCAAGGTGAACCTCCGTCCCAGTCTCAAATCTCTGAAAGACTGAAACAGGTTTCGCTCAAGAATTTCCCTGTATTTAGCGCCATCCATCATTCCTTCAATTCTGACCAGTTTCCCAGTCCCTGCAGATGAAAAACTTCCCCACAGCATGATGCTGCCACCACCATGCTTCACTATGTGTTCTTGGGGTGATGAGAGGTGTTGGGTTTGCGCCAGACAAAGCATTTTCCTTGATGTCCAAAAAGCCACATTTTTGTCTCATCTGACCAGAGTACGTTCTTTCATATGTTTGGGGAGTCTCCCACATGCCTTTTGGCAAACACCAAATGTGTTTGCTTATTTTTGTCTTTAAGCAATGGCTTTTTTTCTGGCCACTCTTCCGTAAAGTCCAGCTCTGTGGAGTGTACGGCTTAGTGGTCCAATGGACAGATACTCCTATCTCTGCTGTGGAGCTTTGCAGCTCCTTCAGGGTTATCTTTGGTCTCTTTGTTGCCTCTCTGATTAATGCCCTCCTTGCCTGGTCCGTGAGTTTTGGTGGGCGGCCCTCTCTTGGCAGGTTTGTTGTAGTGCCATATTCTTTCAATTTTTTAAATAATGTATTTAATGGTGCTCCGTGTGATGTTCAAAGTTTCAGATATTTTTTTTACAACCCAACCCTGATCTGTACTTCTCCACAACTTTGTCCTTGACCTGTTTGGAGAGCTCCTTGGTCTTCATGGTGCCGTTTGCTTGGTGGTGCTGCTTGCTTAGTGGTGTTGCAGACTCTGGGGCCTTTCAGAACAGGTATATACTGAGATCATGTGACATATCATGTGACACTTAGATTGCACACAGGTGGACTTTAACTAATTATGTGACTTCTGAAGGTAATGGGTTGCACCAGATCTTATTTAGGGGCTTCATAGCAAAGGGGGGGAATACATATGCACGCACCACTTTTCCGTTTTTTTTGTTTGAAAGTAGTAACTTTATTACTTTCACTTCACCATTTGACTATTTTGTGTATGTCCATTACATGAAATCCAAATAAAAATCCATTTCAATTACAGGTTGTAATTACAGGAAAAACGCCAAGGGGATGAATAATTTTGCAAGGCACTGTATTACATAACATACACTTCCTTGAATGTAACCAACAGTATAAGGTGAAAGCTTAAATACGCTGCTGCTACTCTCTGTTTATCATATATGCATAGTCACTATAACTATACACTCATGTACATACTACCTCAATTGGGCCGACCAACCACTGACCCCGCACATTGGCTAACCGAGCTATCTGCATTGTCTCCCACCCACCACCCGCCAACCCCTCTTTTACACTACTGCTACTCTCTGTTTATCATATATGCATAGTCACTTTAACCATATCTACATGTACATACTACCTCAATCAGCTTGACTAACCGGTGTCTGTATGTAGCCTCGCTACTTTTATAGCCTCGCTACTGTATATAGCCTATCTTTTTTACTGTTGTTTTTATTTCTTTACCTACCTATTGTTCAGCTAATACCTTTTTTGCACTGTTGGTTAGAGCCTGTAAGTAAGCATTTCACTGTAAGGTCTACCTGTTGTATTCGGCGCATGTGACAAATAAACTTTGATTTGATTTGAGAGGGAAAAAATGTAACTCCCAGAAATGCCTCAGTCACTGTGGCGACACCACAATGGTGTTTGAATCTAATCGAGGATCAGATTACCCTCAATGCTAATCTTCGCCATAAGAAGATGAACAAATACTTGTACCGGTATCAGTAGTTAGGGGCAACTTACCACTCGCTCAAGGGCAAAGTTTCCCCAAACCTAACCTTAACCATAAGTCGGGAAAATGCTAAAATGACTTAAGATCAGCGTCTAGGGGCAACTTCACCCTGCTCCCTTACCGCTCTGCCTCTGTGGTGAGACTACGATGATGTCCATGAGGCCCTCCACGTTGGCCAGCACGGTCTCCTTGCTGCGGCCAGTGTGTTTGTCCACGCGCTGGATGGACTTAGTCTGCCAGTCCGTCCAGTAGATCCAACGGTCTTGCTGCGAGAGTCGGGAGAAAGGGGTTAGAGGGGAGGACACCGGCTTCAACTGGGGGAACAAGGTAGAGAAAAAGAGAGGAGAAAGAAACACAGACAAGGAGGAAGAGAAGAGGGGGAGGAAGAAAATGAAGGTCAGAGATGAAGGGAAGTAGAATGGTTCAGTTTTATGGTTCAGTATGAGTGGAGGAGGAGGGAGAGCAAGTGAGGCAGTGAACAAACGAGTGAGTGGAGGAGGAATGAGAGCAAGTGAGTTGATGTGGTAGCCAGGGGGAAGGGTCAAGTGGTTGATTGACAGCTCGGGGGGTACCTGTGTGAGGGCGAAGGGGTGGGACACAGGGCTGATGAGGATTTGACGGAGCTTTCCGTTTAGGTCGGAACTCTCAATGCGGTCCAAGTGAGCATCCACCCAGAAGATCCTACACACACACACACACGGAGGAGTCAAACACACACATTCATAGTTCATATACATACTAGGCAAAAATACTTTACAGAGATATTAGACTGAGATGAGAGGGATTTAACAGGAATTGACATCAAAGCTATCCTATCAAGAGGCCAGAAAACTCCTGTACTGTACTTTGATTTACTACACAAAACAGAATGTTCTGCAGAAAATAATTAGATTTTCTCGGCTGAGATCTGCTTTGTATGCTGTTAGGCCCTAATATTTTCAATCTTTCTCTCCCTCTTTTCCTGTCTCTGACTGTCACACTCTCCGTCCCGCTCCCTCTGTGGGTTGCCATTTATTGGGATGAGTCTTGTCCTGGAGGCAGAACTGAGCAATTTTTGCTAGATGGGCCAGCTACAAAGTCAAAATTGGCTATATTGTAAAAATTCATGAAAACAAAACTTAGCTTTTTGGTCTTAATTTAGAGTTAAGGGTTAGGCATTAGGGTTAGCAGTGTGGTTAAGGCAGATTATATGACTTTGTGGCTGTGCCAGCTAGTGACCACTCTGGAAGGCTGCCCCCAGAACAAGATTTATTACCAAAAACTATACCTGTGCTGCCTTTCTCCCTACCATTCCCTCTCTCTCCTGTATCTTTGTCTGCCATTACCTTATTCCTTCCCTCTCTCTCTTCCTACCTACCACTCCTTCTCTCTCCTGTATCTCTGTCTCTCATTCCCTCTCTCTCTCCCTACCTACCACTCCCTCTCATCTCCGTCTGTCATTCCCTTATTCCCTCCCTCTCTCCCTACCAATCCCTCCTGTATATCCGTCTGTCATTCCCTTATTCCCGCCCTCCCTCCCTACCACTGCCGCTCTCTTCTTTATCTCTCTCTGTCATTCCCTTATTCCCTCCCTGTCACCATCCCCCTCCATTCCACTCTCTCCCTCCCACTCTCTCTTTCTAACCTGCGTGTGTCGTAATCCAGTGTGAGTCCGTTGGGCCAGCCCAGGTCTGTGTTAATCAGAACTTTACGGTCTGATCCATCTAGGTGTGCCCGCTCAATCTTAGCAATGTGACCCCAGTCTGTCCAGAACAGGTACCTAGAGAGACCAATGAAACAATGACAACACAGTTCCCACCCCCCCACACACACAAACACTCACAAAACCAATCTCTTCCACTACACCCTTCCACCCTCTTCCCTCAACCTTAACGCTTTCCCCCCCTCTATTCCTCCTCCTCTCACCCTTTGCTGGGAAACACAGCGATGGCCCTGGGTTCATCCAGGCTGTTGTTGACTAGTACTTTGCGGCTGGTCCCGTCCAGTCGTGCCACCTCGATGGTGTTGCGACCTGTGTCCGTCCAGTACATATTCCTGGTCACCCAGTCCACAGCTAGACCATCAGTGGTCTTCAGACCCTGGCTTATCACTGTCTCCATCCCTGTACCATCCAAGTTGGCCCGTCTGACCAGCACATGAGAAGTTAAATCGATCAATGAATCAATGAATCAACAAATCAATCAATTGTATCAATTATTACATTACATCTTATTGGTAGAGTGCATAACTATTGCTCGAATACATTAGCAAAGAGTTAAAACCCCAAATAGTAAGAAAAAGTGACAAGGAGGAATTCCTTGTGTTGGAATGCATGCATGCGTGTGTGTGAGTAAGAGTGTACTGTACATATTGTGTGTGTGTATACACTGAGTGTACAATCATTAGGAACACCTGGTCTTTACATGACATAGACTGACCAGGTGAATCCAATTGAAGGCTACGATCCCTTATTGATGTCACCTTTTAAATCCACTTCAATCAGTGTAGATGAAGGGGAGGAGAAAGGTTAAAGATGGATTTTTAAGCCTTGAGACAATTGCGACATTGATTGTGTATGTGTCATTCTGACGGTGAATTGGCAAGACAAAAGATTCAAGTGCATTTGAACAGGGTATGGTAGTAGGTGCCAGGCGCACCGGTTTGAGTGTGTCAAGAACTGCAACACTGCTGGGTTTTTCACACTCAACAGTTTCCTGTGTGTATCAAGAATAGCCCACCACCCAAAGGAAATCGAGCCAACTGCCGACCAGTGTTTGAAATCAGGTCATTGATAAAAGAGGACAAAGGAGGCAGACACAAATTGTGCAGAGCAACAGACAGACTACAGTTAGTCAACTGACAGTCCAGTACAACATTGGTCCCCAAAGACCCATCAAATGATGCACAACTCGTCGTACCTTGACACGAATGGGGTATGGCAGCTGGTGACCTTAGAGTTCCACTTCGCACTGCAAGAAACTGCAGTTGCAGTGCGCTAAGGAACGAAAACACTGGAAACTGGAGAATTGAAAAAAACATTGCCCTGGTTTGATGAATCCCGGTTCTTGCTATTTCACGCTGATGGGGGGACTAGGGTATGGAGAAAATCACATGAGTTCATGCAGCCATCATGCTGCGTGTCAACATTGCAGGCTGATGGTGGTGGTGTGATGGTGTGGGGTGTGTTTTCATGGCACACATTGGGTCCCTTGATAAAAGTGGAGCTACGTTTGAATGCCACAGGATATCTAAACATCATTGCCAAATAGGTGCATCCTTTCATGGCAGCTATGTATCCATCTGCAAATATATATTTCTTTTCAGCTGGATAATGCCCCCTAGTCACAAGGCTAGGATTGTCCAGGAATGGTTCCACAAACATGACAGTGAATTCCGCTTACTGCAGTGGCCTGCGCAGTCACAAGATCTCAATCCAACTGAGCATCTGTGAGATGAGATGGAACGATCTATTTGGTTTAGAGATCCACTACCAGCCAACTTGACACAACTGTGGGAAGTATTAGAGTTCAACATGGGCCAGCATCCCTGTGGAACATTTTGACACCTTGTAGAGTCCATGCCCCAACAAATTGAGGCTGTTCTGAGGGCAAAAGTAGGTGCAGCTCAATATTAGAAGGGCGTTTCTAATGTTTTGTACACTCAGTGTATATTGTGTGGGCGTGTCTTTTTTTAGCATGCCTGATAACATCAAGGCTGACATCGGTGTAGTACAGCTTCCCGTCCACGCTGTCGTAGTCCAGCGAGATGACGTTGTGCAGCTCGGGCACGGGCACATGCACGTCCGTGTGGTCATTTGTGTCCAGGGAGATGCGTCGCACGCTGACCCGGTTGGAGAAGAGCAGGTAGGTCTCGGGGGAGTCGTCACATGACCTGGCGTCCCCCTTGAGGAGGATGCCGGTGGGACAGGCACAGGAAGTACCGTTGGGGCGGGGCAGACACATGTGGCTACAGCCCCCGTTCCTTCTACCACACTTATTGAAACCTGGAGAGGGGGAGGAAGGAGCAAACCAAGTCAGACTTTTGTTGCAGGTACACAAATAGGGGTAGCAGCAGAATATTTACTGGTTTCAAGACATTCCCAATACATACAGCCAACTGATTCCATTGATAGTGACGTGAGAGAGGGAAGACGAACAATAAATAGAGAATACAGGGGACAAATGGAGGACAGCAAATGGGTAAGTGCCACTCAATTCCAAACACACCAACCAAACAACCTTACCAGATTTTTTGCAGTCGTGTGATTTTCTAAAATGAAATGATTACAAGTAAGGTCGCTCCCATATAGTTCTATGGTCACTCCCACTAAGACCAACTTTGAATGGTTGATGTACAAGGCTTTTATGGGACATCAGCCTGGGGACGAGGTTAAACCAAGGCAAACCCCTACCCACACCTTCCTCTTTGCTGTTCCGAGGCCAGTGTGCCATTGATACACTCACCCAGTGGCTTCTCTCTATCCACGGCCTGTATGTCCATGAGCCCGGGCAGGTTCCTGCATACAGTGATGGTGTTGGCGCCGGTGGTTTTGTCAGCCCGCTGGATGCTGCGGCTCTGCCAGTCGGTCCAGTAGATGTGTGGTCCTAGTATGGTCAGACCGTACGGGTGCTGGACTGGGGATACCAGGGTTCGGCGGTTCAGCCCGTTCAGGTCTGCCGCCTCGATGCGCTACGAGAGGGTAAAACTTTGTTAATTCACTGACTCAATAGGCCGGTTTCCCAGACACAGAATAAGCCTAGTCCTGGATAAAAAAAAAAATTCAATGAAGATTCTCCATTCTTCTTCTCCAATAGGAACACATACTTGTCATTTCAGTGGCAAAATGATTTTGCTATGGTGAGTCCTACTTTAAACATGACCCAGCTGTGTTAGAGCTGGGCTGGAACAAAAGCCTGCACACTCTGTAGCTCTCAGGATTGGTTGCATTATTTATTAAAATGTTATTTTACCAGTCAAGTCAGTTAAGAACAAATTCTTATTTACAATGATGGCCTACCCCGGCCAAACCCTAACCCAGACGGCGCTGGGCCAATTGTGCGCTGCCCTATGGGACTCCCAATCCCTACCAGTTGTGATACAGCCTGGAATCGAACCAGGGTGTGTAGTGACACCTGTAGCACTGAGATTCAGTGCCTTAGACCACTGCGCCACTCGGGAGCTTTAGATTTTCGGATAGGGAGACTGACCTCTGTGTGAGCGTCGGCCCACAGTAGTTGTGAGCCGGCACTGTCGATGGCCAGTCCGTTAGGCCAGCCTAGGTTGTTACTGATCAGAACCAAACGGTCCAAGCCATCCATCGCTGACCGCTCCAACTTAGCATGTTCCCCCCAGTCTGTCCAGTACATATACCTGGATGAGAGAGAGAGAGAGAGAGAGAGAGAGAGAGAGAGAGAGAGAGAGAGAGAGAGAGAGAGAGAGAGAGAGAGAGAGAGAGAGAGAGAGAGAGAGAGAAATGAATGTCACACAGGAAGTCGTTAGAAGACCGACAAAGGAGGGCTAACTATTGCCCAATCTAAATAGCTGGGCTGTAGTTCACGACGGGTAAACTTTTATTGCCCTGCAATAAAACATACAGGAACTAACTCTCTCACAGCAACTAACTAACAGTCTGCATATGGTTATTCAGTAAATTGATAGTAAAAATGCAATTTTAATTGAAAAACAAGTGCAAAATCAGCACCTGGAGCTAAACACACGGCTGTGCACAGTGAACCTTAATTGACTGACAGCCAAACTCTAACGCCTTACCCCATCTCGTGGTAGAGGGCAATGGCTCGTGGGCTGTCAAGGTTCTGCCAGATCAGAACCTTCCTCATGGAGCCGTCCAGGTTGGCCACCTCGATCCGGTTCGTTCCGGTGTCAGTCCAGTAGATCTTCCGACCCACCGCATCCACCGCCAGACCATCAGTGGTTATCAGACCTGGAGAACGAGAGAAAGAGAGAGGAAGACGGAAGGAAGGAAGTAAGGAAGGAAGGAAAACAAAGAAAGAAAGAAAGAAAAAGAAAGAGGAAGTGTGGAAGAAAGGAGCGAAGGAGATACAGTTAGGAGAAGAGAAAGGATGAGAGGAAGTGACAGAGAAAGGTGAGAAACGAAGGGTATGCAGAAGTATAGAAGTTGAAATATGTCAGTGCAACAGATCATTTGTTTTACAATATAGATTAATATTCCTCTGTAATACAGCAGAAAGACAAAATAGACACTAGCCTAGTACTATCTGTAATGTGATTCAGATATGTTTTGCTTTATGAAATAAATTTGATTGATTATTTCCCTCACCTGTAGCGATGATATCCTCCTGAGCCGTCCCATTGATGTTAGCTCTACTCACCTTCTTTAGTGTGCTGTCTGACCAGTACACTTTACCTGAAGGGGGCAGTAGACACACTCAGCAAGGTTTCAAAGACATCCTGTTAGTCACTGTTTAGTGTTAGTGAGTGCTAATGGAACAGCGTGTGCACATCAGTGAAACATTAAAAAGGTATCCTTTATAGATACAACTATACTAACTATATTCACGTCACCAAATAATTAATTAAAACACACAGTTTTGTAATGGTCTACAGTAGCCTCAACAGCACTCTCTGGGGTAGTACCATGGTGTAGCCAGAGGCCAGCTAGATTCCGTCCTTCTCTGGGTACCTTGACTTCAATACAAAATCTAGGAGGCTCATGGTTCTCACCCTCTTCCACAGACTTACACAGTAATTATGACAACTTTCGGAGAATGTCCACCAACCTATCAGAGCTCTTGCAGCACGAACTGACATGTTGTGATGTCATGGCTTTAGAAGCTTCTGATAGGCTAATTGACATAATTTGAGTCAATTGGAGGTGTACCTGTGGAGGTGGACCTGTGGATGTATTTCAAGGCCTACCTTCAAACTCAGTGCCTCTCTGCTTGAAATCATGGGAAAATCAAAAGAAATCAGCCAAGACCTCAGAAAAACAAATTGTAGACCTCCACAAGTCTGGTTCATCCTTGGGAGCAATTTCTAAATGCCTGAAGGTACCACATTCATCTGTACAAACAATTGTATGCAAGTATAAACACCATGGGATCACGCAGCCGTCATACTGCTCAGGAAGGAGACATGTTCTGTCTCCTAGAGATGAACGTACTTTGGTGCGAAAAGTGCAAATCAATCCCAGAACAACAGCAAAGGACCTTGTGAGATGCTGGAGGAAACAGGTACAAAAGTATCTATATCCACAGTAAAACGAGTCCTATATCGACATAACCTGAAAGGCCGCTCAGCAAGGAAGAAGCCACTGCTCCAAAACCGCCATACAAAAAGCCAGACTACGGTTTGCAACTGCACATGGGGACAAAGATCATACTTTTTGGAGAAATGTCCTCTGGTCTGATGAAACAAAAATAGAACTGTTTGGCCATAATGACCTTCGTTATCTTTGGAGCAAAAAGGGGGACGCTTGCAAGCCGAAGAACACCATCCCAGCCGTGAAGCACGGGGGTGGCAGCATCATGAGCTTTGCTGCATTAGGGACTGGTGCACTTCACAACATAGATGGCTTCATGAGGTAGGAAAATTACGTGGATATATTGAAGCAACATCTCAAGACATCAGTCAGGAAGTTAAAGCTTGGTCGCAAATGGGTCTTCCAAATGGACAATGACCCCAAGCAAACTTCCAAAGTTGTGGCAAAATGGCTTAAGGACAACAATGTCAAGGTATTGGAGTGGCCATCACAAAGCCCTGACCTCAATCCTATAGAAAATTTGAAGGCAGAATTGAAAAAGCGTGTGCAAGCAAAGAGGCATACAAACCTGACTCAGTTACATCAGCTCTGTCAGGAGGAATGGGCCAAAATTCACCCAACTTATTGTGGTAAGCTTGTGGAAGGCTACCCGACACATTTGACCCAAGTTAAACAATTATAGGCAACGCTGCCAAATACTAATTGAGTGTATGTAAACTTCTGACCCACTGGGAATGTGATGAAAGAAATGAAAGCTGAAATAAATCATTCTCTCTACTATTATTCGGACATTTCACATTCTTAAAATAAAGTGGTGATCATGACTGACCTAAGACAGGGAATTTTTACTAGGATTAAATGTATTAAATGTATTTGGCTAAGGTGTATGTAAACTTCCGACTTCAACTGTATATATATATATATATATATATATATATATATATATATATATATATATATATATATATATAAAATATTAACTTTCTTAGCTAATGAATGCAGCTAGCTAGTTAAGCCTACTCAAACACTTGGCTCAAACAGAGAGGGATGCTATGTTAACTTGCTGGCTATGGCTATCCAACACAGGATCTATGTCCGCCGGTGTAGCTGCTAAACTGCTTGCTGTACACTGCATGATTATAGTGGGTTTACTAACATGTTAGTTCTATTAGCTATGTTGACTATGACATTAGCAAATATGGTGACAACAATGTAGACTGTGTGTAGTGGTTATGGTATGAAGGTTTGAACATTTTTCCCCGCCTGGTCACAAACAGCTAATGGGTTGTGGAATGAAGTCCACAAGCGAAGGGAAAAGGAGAGAGGAGGACAGCGTATATGCGAGAAATAATTATACAACGGGCAAAGTGATCATGCTGTTTGTCTGTGGCTGCTATGTGAACTGTGTGTGCGGGTGATCAGAGGTGTGTTTATTCCACCGATTCTGTTGAAAAACGTTTCTTAAATGGAAGCAAACGCTACAAAATGGGGATCAACATACCTGCATTTGTCCAATAGAAACTCTCGTTTGCAACTGCTGGACTAATGATTACACCCTAGATCAGCTAAATGTAGGGAAAAGTGTGCAAGGCTGTATTGAATGCGTCATTCACTGTCTGTCACCTTGATTACTAAAACATTTCTCTTGACCTGTGCACGTACGTGGTAAACTTTAATTCGTAGGATAGGATGTAGCAACTTCATGATGGTTATTTGGAAAATGTAGGTATCACGTAGTAGCCTTAATAACATATTGATGTTACATTGAGCTGGGTGAATGAAATATGAATGACAGTCATCCAATATGCTGTAATAGAAATAAGGCCATGCTTAAAATTGTGCTTCCTCATCTTAAATGGCACTGACCACCACTGGTGCACATTCAGATCACAATGAAAAATAAATTATTTTTTTCTCAAAGGACACGTCTGGTCTGAAAGATGGAACACATTACTATTTATTTTTACTGTAAAACCGACACTACCGTTCAAAAGTTTGGGTCAGAAATGTCCTTCTTTTTGAGAGAAAAGCCAATTTTTTTGTCCATTAAAATAACATCCAGGTGACACTACTACGTCATCAGAGCGCGCCGTATGTTTGTTGTTGTTGAACGCTGTCGAACGCCGAAACCTGAACTAAAGACCTCGGTTTAAAAGCTGACAGTGTTGTTATATACTTTTATTTTATTTTGAATCCTGTTGGGCTAAATTGCTATTGGGCTAAATTGCTGTGAGTGCTGCTATCTGTCCAGGGATTCTGCCTAGCTCGGTGGTCTCAAATGGAGGCCGCTATTGTTTCCAGCATTGCAGGAGCTGTGTTTACTTTGCTTTGTTCCGGGACAATGTGGACCGCGCTGAATTTCAATGTAGCAACTGCTTGCTCGCGGAGGACTACAGGAGCGAAGTAGCTACTCTTAGTAAGCAAGTAACAAACCTACATAAGTTACTGGGGAACCCACGCCCACCTACTTTTTATTTTTCTTCCACCCCAGTAGCCGGATGCCGCTCTGGTCTGGTGGAAGTTTCTTTGCCATGTCGGCTCTCCACAGCCGACTGGCCGGTGCAGGATTCCATCCCCAAAGGAGTCTCTCCCTTCCCTGGAGAACGGAGCTGTTCTCGGCCCAACCAACCAGCCATGGAGGTACGTCACTCGCCATGGAGGTACGTCACTGGCCGTGGAAGTCGAAGAAGGCATCCTCTGGCAACGGGGGTCTCCATGGAGATGTTGAGCAAGGAACTGACACAGACCAGAAACAGCTTTGCCTCCCTGGATCTGGAGGCACCTGCGTCTTCATCCTCGGTTCGATCTCCCTCTTCGGTGGCTTCTACCTCGGGTTCAGATCCTCGGAGCTCACCAGACCGTGAGGCTGCCTGAGAGACCGGCCCATTCAACATCACCAGCTGTCATCATAGGCAGCTCTATGGTGAGAAACATCTCGGTCCCCAAGGCAAGAACCCTGTGCTACCCAGGAGCACGAGCACAGGACATAAGGACAAGGCTGCTTCCGTCTGTTCTACCACAGATGCCAGGAGCTGACACTCATAGTCCATGTGGGGTCAAATGACATCAGGAGGGCTAGCTCGGAACATTTGAAAATTGATTTGAAAGAACTGATTTTAGCATTAAAAGACTCTAAAAAACGGCCAATAATTTCATGTCCAGTACCATCGTTGGAGGTGAAAGATTCAGCAGACGCTGGCATTACACATCTGGCTAGCTAAAGTCACATTTATTGATATCTCTGGTAACAGAAGATACTCGACAGGAATGATCCAAGACCAGCTCAGTTAATCCCTACCATTGTGACAATGAGTTGTCATAATGCTGCATCAAATGTACATGATCTTAGGGGCATTGGCAAACACAATGTAAGTCATTTAATTTATGTACCCCTAATTGCAACGAATACATCTGTTTATCCTACAGCTATTGTAAGCAGTAATCATGAGCCTATAAACCAGTTACACGGTAAGCACTGAGGCAGTGTGCAATAGTAGGAAGACCCCTTTATGCAGCTCACCCTGCACTATCAGCTCCAATGTAAAGAACATGAGTAAGTCTACCTCTGATAAGCTTCTCAGTAAAGCATTTAAAAAAAATCTAAATAGCCCATATTAACATAAGAACTTAAGAAACAAGGTCAATGAATTCAATAACTTGCTTGTAACAGATGACATTCATATTCTGACTATCTCTGAAACTCACTTAGATAATACCTTTGGCGATACAGTGGTAGCAATACATGGTTATAATGTCTACCGAAAAGACAGAAATGCCAGCGGAGGCGGTGTTGCAGACTATATTCAGAACCACATTCCTGTAAAGCTTGGAGACAATCTAATGTTAAATACTGTTGAAGTAATATGGCTCCAGGTTAATCTGCCTCACATAAAGCCCATTATTGTGGGAAGCTGCTATAGACCACCAAGTGCTAACAGTCAGAATCTGGATACTATGTGTGAAATGCTTGATAATGTATGTGATATCAACAGAGAAAAGTATATTTTCTGGGTGATTTAAATATTGACTGGCTATCATCAAGCTACCCACTCAGGTAAAAACTTCAAACTGTAACCTGGATCAGGTTGTCAGTTAACCTACCAGGGTAGTTAAAAACAGCACAGGAATTGCACTTGACGCATTTATGAAAATACTTTTTCCAGTTACTAATAAGCACACACCTATTAAGAAAATGACTGTAAAAACTGTTAAATCCCCTTGGATTGATGAGGAATTGAAAAATTGTATGGTTGAGAGGGATGAGGCAAAAGGTATGGCAATTAAGTCTGGCAGCCCAACTGATTGGCAAACGTACAAATTAAGAAATCACGTGACTAAACTAAATAAAAATAAACTACACTATGAAACAAAGATAAATGATATAAAGAATCATAGTAAAAAGCTTTGGGGCACCTTAAATGACATTTTAGGGAAAAATGCCAACTCGGCTCCATCATTCATTGAATCAAATGGCTCATTCATCACAAATCCCACTGATATTGCAAACTACTTTCATGACTTTTTCATTGGCAAGATAAGCAAACTTAAGGATGACATGCCAGCAACACTAGACATCTAAGTATATCGGACCAAATTATGAAAGACACAAATTGTACTTTTGAATTCAGTAAAGTCAGTGTGGAAGAGGTGCAAACAATATTGTTGTCTGTCAACAATGACAAGCCACTGGGGTCTGACAATCTGGATGGAAAATTACTGAGGATAACAGCAGACAACATTGCCACTCCTATTTGCCACATATTCAATTTAAGCCTACTAGAAAGTGTGTGCTACCCACTACCCAAGAATAGTGAAGCCCCTTTTACTGGCTCAAATAACCAACCAATCAACCTGTTACCAACCCTTAGTAAAAATTTACAGTAAACAAATTGACAACAGAATTTCGGCATGCTTATAGGGAAGGACACTCAAAAAGCACTTACACAAATTACTGATGATTGGCTGAGAGAAATGAATTATTCAATTATTATGGGGGCTGTCTTGTTAGACTTCAGTACAGCTTCTGACATTATTGATCATAGTCTGCTGCTGGAAAAACTGTGCTAGCGTAATTGCAAAAGGGTTTTCTAATGATCAATTAGCCTTTTAAAATGATAAACTTGGATTAGCTAACACAACGTGCCATTGGAACACAGGAGTGATGGTTGCCTATAATGGGCCTCTGTACGCCTATGTAGATATTCCATAAAAAATGTGCCATTTCCAGCTACAATAGTCATTTACAACATTAACAATGTCTACACTGTATTTCTGATCAATTGGATGTTATTTTAAATGGACAAAAAATGTGCTTTTCCTTCAAAAACAAGGACATTTCTAAGTGACCCCAACTTTTGAACAGTAGTGTAAGTGCAGACCTTCCTCAGTTTCCTGTTCATACCACACTGATATCACAGAAAAGCTGAAACACACGCACAGATGCACACACATACCCTCTTTGGGGTCCACCCCGATGGCGATGGTGTTTTTCATGGATCCGTTGACAGCCAGCACCACGTCAGAAAAGTAGGGGATGTCCAGAGAGACCATCCTGATATCGGTACGCCGTGCAAAGATCAGGAAACTACTCATCCCTACAACCAAGAGACACAACACTATCAGTATGGAGAGTACAGGACATGGCATAAAACCACCTTATATTTAGGATTATGATGAGGTTATACAGTTGAACTAAGTTTATGAGGCATTGGTAAGTGATAATCTTTAAGAATCAATGGGCTGCAACTACTGTATCACAGCTTGGGCCTTGACGGTGAAGGTAGTAAATGAATAGATGTCAGCAGTAACGTTTTCAAGATCGAGCACATATAGTACAAAGCAAAGAGTGTGATGATAATGCAAAAACACATTATCATCCCACTTTTAGATTTTTACTGAAAGTGCTCCATCTTGAAAACTTGACTTCTGACATGCACAGTTGTTGGGACCATATCAACAGCGTGTTAATGAACAAAATACTAAACTATGTTTTTTTTCTCTCTCCTTTAAACCAACGATGAGACAATATTTTGTTATATCAACGAACCATTGTCATCAATCTACTTGCAGTATCTTGGAAGACGTAGTTTATTTACACACGTCAATATCTCTGTAGTTAATTGTGTGATGAGATATGTGGTATATATATATATATTTTTTTTTAAACCTTTATTTTTACCAGGTAGTCATACTGAGACCAAGGTCTCTTTTACAGAAGAGCTCTGAATTTGAGAAAATACAAAATGCAAGCAGAAACACAAGGTCATTCATCAGTAATAAGGTCCTCAAGCAGGTGTCTAAATTGCAGAGGCACCAAAACATCCAATGTACCATGGGTTGTTGTACAATGGGTGCTGGTGGTATAATAATATGATATTGTTGCTATGTTACCGTGTGCGCAGGTCTTTCCATCCAGCTGAAGGTTGATGCCAGTAGGACAGGTACAGCTGGAGCCTTTAGGGGATGGGGCCAACAGACACAGGTGACTGCAGCCCCCATTATTCACCGCACAGGGGGTCCGCACTAGAGAGTGAGGGACAGAGGTGGGAGAGAGCGCAATATACAATTTGGTATATGTTGCCCACTCACAAACATATATTTCTCACTCATTTAACAGTTTAAAAATGATCTCAAACACAATTTAACCGGGCGCTCTAGACTAGAGCCTCCATGGGGTATGTGCAGCAGGCTGAACATTTGACATCCCTACTCTGATCAGTGCCGCTTCAGCCTGATATGAGCCCCAGGTGCTTTTTGCCCTCTGAACCCCATATATAGGATCAGTTTACCTGGCCCCTAATGACAGGGAGGGTCACTGGACCTGGTGTTGCGGTCTAGTATCTTGTCACAAAATACTCAGAGGGCCAACAGGGCACGCACTAACGGGCACGCACTAACGCGGGCGCACACACACACACACACACACACACACACACACACACACACACACACACACACACACACACACACACACACACACACACACACACACACACACACACACACACACACACACACACACACACACACACACACACACACACACACACACACACACACCAGTGGTGCGGTAGCGGTGGAACATGTGAATATCCATGAGGTTCTCCAGGTTCTCGGCGAGTGTCTGTCGACCCAGGCCAGTCATTTTGTTGGCACTCTGGATGCTCTTGGTCTGCCAGTCTGTCCAATAGAGCTTCTCCTCATGCAGAGTCAGCCCAAAGGGGTGGGGCAACTGACTGCCAATCAACACCTGGACACCAATGGAGGGGAGAGGGACAGGGAATAAAAATATTAGCCAGTATTCTGATTTACAAAGTAAAAAGTCTCACTTGATTAAATACCCATCCAACAAATAAAAATATGTTGAAAATAAGCTACAACATTTAAAGACTATCCCTTCAAGACCACCTCACCTGTCTGTCTGAGCCGTCAAAGTTGCCAAACTCGATGGTCTTCATCCCGGCGTCGGCCCAGTACAGGCGCTGTGTTTGGTAGTCAATTGCCAGTCCGTTAGGCCACGTCAGGTTGGAAGAGATGATGACGATACGGCTGGATGCGTCCATCCCTGCCTGCTCTATCTTAGGACTCACACCCCAGTCTGTCCAGTACATATATCTATGGTACTCAGGGAAAATCATGCATCAGTAAACTGTACATGATTGTGGTATGCAAAAGTAATCTGTATACTGCATGTTCAGATTAGGTGTCTGTGGTAAACAACAAAATCCATGCAGCGCTAACTTTTTGGGAGGACTCTACCTGATTTTTCCTTCAGTAGTATTTTCCCTACTTATTGGACTGCTCGAGAAAAAGAAAGTGTGTTTACATGCTACTCTGTAAACTACTGTCAGTGGTGTCATTGGACATCTGACGCCTGCTATTAACCCTTGACCTCTGACTCACCCTCCAATTGGGTCAACCACGATGTCCCTGGGTCGGTCCAGATTCTCCCAGATCAGGACAGTGCGCATGCTCCCGTCTGCATTAGATACCTCGATACGATCTGTACCTGATCTCACGCACACACACACACACACACACACACACACACACACACACAAACACACACACACAATTAATTATTGTTTGTACAACAAATTACTCAATAGAGACTAGTCAATAAAGACTTCCTGGTAGTCTATAGCTGACATGATACACAGTGGTACAACTACCCTGTAGTCATTTAAATCTAGAACACCGTTCCTTACCTGCATCGGTCCAGTAGAGTTTGTTGGTCACCCAGTCAATAGCCAGACCGGCTGGACTTTCCAGACTGGTGTCCACCACCACCTTGACACACACAATAACAATTCATTTCAATACAGTACAGTCACTTCAATGAAATACTCCCCCATAGCAACAAAGTCAAACAGCTGTCGCCACACTCATAGGTGGCGACATTTGGTTAAAAGTAAAGTGCAAGGGACTTTTCTCAATACTCTGATCTCATCAGCTAAAATTATTCCCCCAAAACAATTGTATCTCATCAAGGATTAGACAAAACATCCACCACTATAACACTAAACTGTTTTGTTCTCTATTACTAGCTATTTTACTTGTGATGATCTTAATGGGTGGTTGTCTCACTTACTTTAATTGAACACACCTTCCATTGTACAGCAAGTGGCTCTGGATAGGAGCATCTGCGAAATGACTAACTTAGAAAGAAAATAATATGGGGCAGAACTGACCTCCTGCCTTGAGCCGTCCCACTGGGCCCGGTTGATGGAGTCGGTGGTGACGTCAGTCCAATAGATGAAGCCCTCCTCGGCGTGCCAGTCCAGTGCCACGGCGTTGCGTACGTTGGCCAGCGGGATGACGTCATCCGACATGTCCTCGGTGTCGAAGCTGATTCGTCGGATGTCCGTCCTTCGGGCAAAAAGCAGGAACTTGTCAAGACCTGATCAAAGACCAAAGGTCTTCTGTCAGTGCTCTAGGTTTAACAACGGGGTCATCACAACACACACAACAACATACACCAATGGCTCTGTTCGAATTGTCCACACTAGCGTACCCCTTAGAATTAAGCAATGTATTTGGCTTTCTAGTGAGGGCAATTCCGCCACCTTTCAACCTCATATTCATTATCTCCAGCGCCAAACCGGTGTCTACATATGTGAAATCAGCGAGATAAGAAGCAAGACAAGAAGAAAGGTGCTAAAAAATGCTCCCCTGTGACTTAGGTAGGATTAAAAGTAAGAAAAACGTGATTTTCAAAACCTGGAATGAGTTTCCAGCCAGAGGGAGGGTATTTCCTTGCTCTCCACGTCACCGCAAATCTCATAGTGTTTTAAAAATCACTGTATTTAAAAATATATATAAAACGCATTAATATGCCATTTTCACATATGTATACACACTGGTATTGTGCTGAAGATAATGAAAAAGGGGTTTAAAGTGGTTGCTCTTTAACATCAGCTAACTGGACTGAAAATGTACTTAGCAAACATTGAGTTTATACTTAGAATAAAGTAATGACTAAATGAACACGAAAAGATGTACAACTCTAAATCATCACATAATAAACATTATAGTATTCTACCTAAAGTGTGTTCTTGTAGGCCAGTAAGTATACTCACTCAGGGCACAGTTATGCTGGTCCACTTTCTTGAAGCCCGTGGGGCAGTCGCAGGTATAGGTCTTGTTGCCAGGGAGACAGAGGTGGCTGCAGCCCCCGTTGTTGGTCCCACATCGGTTACGCCCACCTGGAGAAGAGAGAGGGGGGGAGAGGTTAGAAGCACTGAGTGACTGACTGACTGAGTGAGTGTGCAAGTGTGTTACTGACGAACAGAGTTTATCTGTAGGTGGTGTGTGTGTGTGTGTGTTTGTGTGTGCGTGTGTGTGTGAGTGCGTGTGCGTTTGTGTGTGCATGACAGAGAATGTGTATGTTTTAGATTGTGTGTGCGCGTGTGTGTGTGGGACTGACCTGCGGGCTGTCTCTGCGGGTGCAGTGTGTGTATATCCATGGGGAAATGTAGCTTGTTTCTGATGATCTCCTGGTTCTTGCCCGTGAACTTGTTGGCACTGTTGATGCTCTTGGTGTGCCAGTCTGTCCAGTATAGGCTATCCTCAAATACTGTTATGGCAAATGGATGGGGCAAGCCTGGATGGAGAGAGAGTAAGACAGAGAGAGAGAGAGAAAGACAGAGAGAGAGAGAGAGATAGCGAGACAAAGATATGTGTTGAAAGAAGCGTATGTTGTCTTTATTTCTGAAACACAAGAACAACATTGGAACCTTCTCGTTGACCCTTTAAAGGAATTAGACCAGGTGGTATGAAAGGGGGTGGGGGGGGGGGGGGTTTACATGATTTCAAACGATAAGCACCCATTGGAGCAGCAACTAAAACAACACCCAGCCACACACAAATCACTAAACAGTTCCTCCGCAAACTAAGACAAAACACCAAATAAAACCAATCTGGAGTAAAGGAACACTTATCTTCAAAGCAAAATAGCACAAAGTTGGACAAGATCTGATTCCTCACACCATCAAATGAGGATGAGTTAAGCCTGTGGTCTTTTCCCCCTCTATTGAAAAAGTTCCCCCGAACAGAGCAGTGGTTCTGGCAGATGTCACAGTGTCCCTTATTGTATCCAGGCTTAATCAGAGCTGGTTGGAGTTAGCCTTTCTTATTAGCCACTCGCTAATGACATAAGATTTGGCAGTTAAGTGCTAGCTCTATAGATTTCTTCTGAAAATAAGTCCCTGTTTGACTACTTGAAGCAAGGAGGGAGGGATTGATCAAAGAAAGGAAGGGAACAATGATTTGGTCATTTAAATAAGGCCACAGTCTTTGGTGGAGAGCATGTGTGGAACACTTCCATACCGTCGTCCCTCCATTTAGACGAAGCACAGAGAACCACAGAGAGTGCTGAATACGCTCAACTGATGGACGGAAAAACATTGTTTTTCCCCTTGTTTATTTCTGTTGGTGGTGCACTGTTTGTGGTGATCTTGTCAAAAAGGTCTTACGCAGGTCTGGCATTTTTTACCAGGGTGTGTCATGTGTGTGTGTGTCACTCTGTGTGTGTGTGTGTGTGTGTGTGTGTGTGTGTGTGTGTGTGTGTGTGTGTGTGTGTGTGTGTGTGTGTGTGTGTGTGTGTGTGTGTGTGTGTGTGTGTGAGTGTGTGAAAGAGAGACAGTAGAGTACTGATGCAATAATTTTCTCTTTCTCCAAGATATTACCTAACTCTTATTGTAAATGAATACTCAGATACATCATTAAAGTATCATACCCCTCAGAAAAAAAAACGAGGTCCCTCTCCTCTCTCTTTCAAGGGCATCTAGCAGGAACACTGGTGGTATGTGGGCCTACTCTCTCTTTTCTGTCTCTGGTCTAAGGGACAGCTGGGCCAGCAGCTGTAAGGCAACGGGGAACATTCCATGGCGGTCTACCCTCCACCCATATGTAACCTCTCCCCTCTCTGTCCTCGCTCTTCTCCTCATCTCCCTCACTCGCTCTATTGTGTCCTTCTCTGTCTCTCCCCTACCTCCTTTTCACCACCCCCTGTCACCCTCCAAAAAAGCCCACATTTCCGTCCCTCCCTGTCCCCACGACATCCCTTGCTATACCCCCTCTCCTATTGTCTCCTTTACTGTCCCCCCCACCTCACCCCTGAAGGTGCACAGGTGTGCTCAGAGGATAAGGGTCTCACCCACATCACTCACCAGATACCATGACAAAGGATTGGCATGCCTCCAAATGTTTCTCAAATGACCACACACACACAGATGTGCACACACACACACACACATAAAGGCATGCGTGCACACACACACACACACACACACACACACACACACACACACACACACACACACACACACACACACACACACACACACACACACACACACACACACACACACACACATACACACCATTTGTTCTGCCTGTTGTCTGAGCAAACAAAGGGCCTAGTGGAGGTACAGGGCCAATTACAGGTTTTTATCCGGAGAGCACACATCAATAAGGGCTGCTCACACAGGGCTGGATGGGTACCCTCTACACCCCTGTCCTCTTCCCCCTCTCACCACTCATGCACCCCTCCTCTAATCAAACACACAGGGCAGTGGGTAACCCTCCTTTTCCTCTCCTAAAAGCCCTTCCATCTATTCATCTCCCCTCCACTGGAACCACTTCTTCTTGTTTTTAGCTGATAGGAGTGGAACCAGGTGTGGTTGTCCGCTGCAATAGCCCATCCATGATAAGGATCGACGAGTTGTGTGTTCCGTGATGCCGTTCTGCACACCACTGTTGTACTGCACCGTTATTTGTTCGTTTGTGGCCCGCCTGTTAGCTTGCACGATTAGCTCCTTTGACCTCTCTCATCAACAAGCTGTTTGACAGATGTTCTTTGGGGGAGGAGATACTGGATCCAGTGCGCCTTGCACAGCCGATAATACCACGCTCAAAGTTGCTTAGGTCACACTTTTGCCCATTCTAACGTGAATAAATAATTAAGACAGACAAATGACTCAAGAGGGAGCCAGAGATCAAGATAGCCTATTCAGAAGGGAAAAAAACGTTCTCGACCCACCTCCTCCAGCCACTGCTGGCCTTCGCAGATTCTGCCATTAAGTTGCCGGTAATAGGCTACACCAGGGGTCGGTAACCTTTTCCATTTGGAGTGCCAATTTATCTTACCATTTCTACCGATCTGCGTGCCAGTTATGATTTTCAAATGCACGGAACAGTTTAATTTAATTTATAACAAAGTCTTCGTATCTCAAAATCATTATCATGTGTTTAATCTAAATTCTAAAAGTAACTCCTATTGCCATTGCCAACTATGTGAAAATATCCAACATAAAGCCAACAAATAAAAACATTGCAGCCTGCAGGTAGAAAACATCCTGTAAAAAATAAATATCCTATAAATCCTATATTGGCTACGCATGGCCTGTGTGAAAGGAACTTGAAACATTGTATCAACTATCAAATTGGTCCAGCCTGAAGCTTGCATGAGAAAACTTGCAACATTGTATAACATATTCTGGGCCCTCAGAGTGTGCCAGTAAGCTCCGGACAGACACAGCTGTAGGCTATTTGCGCAAGGGATAAGAAGTAATCAAATCAAATCAAATTGTATTAGTCACATGCGCTGAATACAACAATGTGCAGGGGTACAGGTTAGTCAAGGTAATTTGTAAAGTGACTATGCATAGATAATAAACAGCAAGCAGCTGTGTAAATAGTACGGGTGGCCATTTGATTAACTGTTCAGTAGTCTTATGGCTTGGAGGTAGAAGCTGTTAAGGAGCCTTTTGGTCCTAGACTTGGCGCTCCAGTACCGCTTGCCGTGTGGTAGCAGAGAGAACAGTCTATGACTTGGGTGACTGGAGTCTTTGACAATTTTTGGGGCTTTCCTCTGACACCGCCTAGTATATAGGTCCTGGATGTCAAGAAGCTTGGCCCAGTGATGTACTGGGCCGTACGCACTACCCTCTGTAGCGCCTTACGGTCAGATGCCGAGTAGTTGCCATACCGGGCGGTGATCCAACCGGTCAGGATCCTCTCGATGGTGCAGCTGTAGATATTTTGGAGGATCTGTGGACCCATGACAAATCTTTTCAGTCTCCTCAGGGGGAAAAGGTGTTGTCGTGCCCTCTTCACAATTGTCTTGGTGTGTTTGGACCATGATAGTTTGTTGGTGATGTGGACACCAAGGAACTTGAAACTCTCTACCCACTCCACCTCAGCCCCGTCGATGCCTGTTCGACCCTCTTTTTCCTATAGTCCATGATCAGCTCCTTTGTCTTGTTCACATTGAGTGAGAGGTTGTTGTCTTGGCACCACACTGCCAGGTCTCTGACCTCCTCCCTATAGGCTGTCTCAGAGTTGTCAGTGATCAGGCCTACCCCTGTTGTGTCGTCAGCAAACTTAATGATGCTGTTGGAATTATGCTTGGCCACGCAGACGTGGGTGAACAGGGAGTACAGGAGAGGACTAAGCATGCA